>NW_022145606.1:22445094-22805094 GCF_000002235.5 Strongylocentrotus purpuratus
TTATCTTTTGTCGCTCTCTCTCTCTCTCTCTCTCTCTCATTCTTCTTTCTCTTTCTCTCTCTCTCTCTCTCCTTCCTCTATCTCTCTCTCTCTCTCTCTCTCTTTTCTCTCTTTCTCCATCTTTTTATCTTTCCTGCTCTTTCTCTTTCTTCACTATATCTCTCGGTCTCTTATCCTTTCTTTCTCTTTTTCTCACTGTCCTTCCCTCTAACCTCCTCTTCCTCTGTTCCCTCTCTCTCTCTCTCTCTCTCTCTCTCTCTTTCCCTTTTAAACCTCTTCTCTCTCCATATTTTCCTTCTCTCTTCCTCAGTTTGAATTCATATTTTGTTTAGGTACATGTTCCCATTTTCCTTCTTGTTCGTATCTTTGCTTTTGTTTTACATTTGGTACAAAATAGGATAAACATGTGAAATATTCGTGTACTTATAATTATGTAAATGATACTGTTTTTAATTGTACACTTGTTTTTAAAATGCAATGTATCCATGTGCAATTCAGTATATGTAACTGCGATGCATGATTCAATAAATTCCATACCATACCATAATATATAAATAGAAATTTACATTTTTGTCAATAAACGGGACCAAAATGACCACATTGTTGTTGATGGGGATTAATTTGACCCCCTTTTCTAGCATCCGGGCACATTTTTACATAAAATAAGCCCATCACATCTTCTTTGCCTACAATACCGCCCGGGAAATTTACCCCTATCCAAAAGTGACCATAATGGTTAGTTGGGGAAAAAAAGTGGCCAGAATTACCAAAGTGATGTGAAGAGGGTCATAATATGATCGATATTTTTGGAAAAAGCGCAAAGTTGTACTCATTATAAGCTCAATAAACAAACACACCAAAAATTATAATTAAAGTCCATTATCTCAAAGGGCATCAAACAATCACACAGCTGGTATAAATAGACCAGTTCACGGTTAGCACATTACGGCAATGACCCCGAATATCCACAGATCTTCAAAACATGAAGAGGTCTCACTTGCTACATTTTGAAATAATCACTACAACAGCGATGGAGGTGTTTAGTATATATAAATATTAAAATAGCCTTTGCTTCCCCTTTTCAGAGAATACTTCCACCTGTGTATTATGCAGTTCACTGCTTGTGCATGAATGAATAATGATGACATAACTAATTTCATGAGCACGTAACCAGGATTTCGTCTCCGTGTATTTCAAAATTTGTTCTGCAATGACCTTTATCTGCTCATCATGCTCAGACTGCAACCGTGAACTGGTTGTCGACTTTTTCCCATAACGAATCACGTAAAAACAACTAAACACTGGTGGTCGCTAGATGGCGCTGTGAATTGTGAACCCACTGTAGTGGATGTTTCATTACAAACCACGAAGTCCAAATACCAATGCACACACTACATAATTACAAACAATTCTTTGAATAGTAACATCATAGCGATAAGAATTTTATTTTACTTTTCGTTTCTCATGATCTTGATTATACAAATTTATCTTAATGAATATTACATGATGCTGCTCTCTATTTCACCTATTCTAAGCATAATATTTAAACTTTTAGAAAAGTTGCACAATGACATAATAAGTAGACATGATTATACACGATCATCCGAATCATTGGCGCAATACACACACGTCCCGTTTACATTAATTGTATAGACTTACAATAACATCAGTATTATGGTTAGTTTAATATTGTAGGTCCTCTAAAGAGAAAAGCTCATCCCCGTCATACATTGTTTTAATGGAACAAATGTGAACGTTTTTCGGCACTATATCACAGTGACATTAACGATACTGCCAATTTGAAGCTTGAATGTGTACAATGATCACAGCTTTCAAAATTTCGTAACGTTTTAATTTTTGGTCCGATTCCCTACAAACTCTAACCAGTCTTCTTTTTTTATCTTCCTCCTTTATTTTAGAGTAATTTGCTATTAAGGATGCATTTCCTTTTAACGCTTCAAATTGTATAGTAATTATAGAGGTTTTACATTAAAAATATAAATTTGATCCCCAGTTGAACTATCTCTCCTCGGTATAGGATTTTTGGTCAGTAGGTAAAAAGTGAAAAGCTGGGATTTCATTATAAAAGCAACTAAAACGCGAGTGGGGTTGGCAACAAGACAAAACAAAAAGTCCAAAACAAAATTTAAGGGGAAATGTTATGTTAGTATTTACTAATGTTATCTATCTATTTGTTATTTTATCTCTTCTGCATAGAGGGTGACTATTTTAATAACGAGTAGGCCTATATACTGCCCTCAAAGGGGCCGTGTCTGTTCTTACCCACACAAACAAACACAATCTGTTAGGGCCAAGACCACTCAAAGAAGACAATAGCTGCTGCATTCATGTTAATGAATGGACGAATAAATGAAATAACAGTTAATCACAAACTAATTAAAAGTAACTTAAAATATTAATCCTAAATGGCCCGTATTCTACTAAAATTTTAAACCGACGCTGCGTTTGCCTAAAATTGGTTTGTAATTTAAAAAATAAAATAAAAGGAACTTTGAGGTCTAAGTTATCCTTTTGTTAAACATGATCGTAGACACGGGGTCGGTTTTATTCAAATGAATTAGAAGAATATACGGGTCATTATGTCTTTGACCACAAACGCCTTTGTAAAATTTCACCCTGGACATATTCTATTTTATATTTATTATTATTATGTTTAAATGTCCCGTGACATTAATCCCCCCCCCCCCCCCACTCTTCGATTCAAGATCAACTGCTCATCTACCAGAAATGGCTGACAAAGACGGCTAGGAAGCTGCCGCACATCGTAGCTAGAAGACTGACGGTGTAGATAGCCCCGACGCCATTACAAAAATCGCCGGTACAGCAGTGTACGCAGGCCGTCACACCGTCTGCACTAACACATGTGTTATAACACTGAGATGATGGTAATGTATTGCAATCACGGGCCCAGGTCTCGCTGCCACCATCGTTGAGTAACGATGTTTTCTGTTTAAAAAAAAAAGGTCAGATAGAGTAATAAAAACGATTAAAACAAATAAACAAAGTTAGATACAGAAGTAAGAAGCCACTCACAAGAAAAACCGAAACCAAACTGACAACGACCAATAAAAAAAAAAGGAAGTATTCATTCTAATTATCAGCCTTTGAATTGCACACTTTCATACCGTGGGGCAGGACAAATTCTGACCCTTGGATGGATTCTCAAAGTAATTGTGTAAAACAAAGGGAGAGAGAGGAGAAGAGAGAGAGAGGAAGAGAGAGAGAGAGGGAGAGGGGATTAGATACAAATGCATAACAAAAAATAACTCTATTCTCATCACAAATTGTTCAAAGTCATATTCATTTCAACTTTTGTTATGTTGATATTGCATTTAGAACTCGCGTTTGGATTATGATTTTTATGTCATTGTACTCCGTCCAAAGCGAGCGAGAGAAGAAAAATAAATCATGAGACGCTTCATCGAAGTAAAGATAAAAATATACTCCGGCCGAATAGGGGGATTTTCTGGTATTGGTTGCCAAAGTTCATCCTTTTTATATGAATTCGTGAGCAAGTGACGCCAGCGAGCAAAGATGAACACTTTGATAATTTTGAAATGTTATTTCATCATAAAAATTCACAAGCTTGGGTATACAAATAGTATACTCGGGCATCTTCATTTAAACTGATATTTTAGCCACCCTAATATGTCGTTGCCCAAATAATGTGCTTTAATTAAACTGATATTTTAGGCACCCTAATATGTCGTTGCCCAAATAATGTGCTTTAATTAAACTGATATTTTAGGCACCGTAATATGTTGTTGCCCAAATAATGTGCTTTAATTAAACTGATATTTTAGGCACCCTAATATGTCGTTGCCCAAATAATGTGATGATTGCTCGAAAATCGAGACTCTAAAAATCCCGGGGGGAAGCGCGAGCCTCTCGTACGTCTTTGACAGTAGCATAGCAGTGGAGTTGCAAATTTTTGGCATAAACGGCTTTCTGTTCACTTCTTCTTCAACTGATGCTGAAATTAACGCACTTTGGAGGAATATAGTCAAAGAATTTAGCCAGGTTACAGAAGGTTAAGAACTCTTTCTAATGTTGAACCTTTAAAAACAAAACCTTGCATTATATTGCCTACATAAGCATTATAATCAACCGTATCCAATTCCTTCCCCCTAAAAAATCATGTCATAGTGTAATCATACTTATGACAGTGAATCAGCTTTATCATAAACGGATAAGGCCAAACATACTTGATCCCTTGATTTTCACAAATGAAGAGAGCCTAGGTTCCATGTTTTGTTTTTATTTACATAGAAGAGCTATTGGGTAAATTTCAACACACATTTTTGTTAAATAAAATGGCATTTGAACAGGCACTAGAGAGGCTTAAAACTTAATTAATTCATAAAAAAAATTGTTAGATAACAAATGAAAAGAAATTAAAGCGGGCCTTAAAAAAGGATAGAGGACAGAAAGAAAAACTGGACTTACAACACAACCATTTTCGCAAGTGGTGACGTTGGTTACTCCTGAGCTTCTGTCAAATGGGTCCAAGCACCTCGCGTCATTCGAATTTCCACCGCCAGTGATGTACACACATTGGTAGCATGATGTCGCAGCTTCGCCGACATGAGCTGGGAGTAATAATAACAATAGTAATAATGATAATGATATCAATAGAAATCATTATAATACTAATTTTGTTTACCCAGAAAAGCAATTACAAGTTACCCATTGACACCTTGGTGGAGAGCAGGCGCGGATCCGGGATTTATTAGGGGGAGGGGGGGGGGGGGGGAGGCCCACCTTTGAAATCAGTTTGAAATTTAGTGTGTTGAAATTTGAAAATCGTGCCGGCCGATATTTCGCTCATTTGGATTGGTGGGGGGGGGGGGGGGGGGGGGGGTAGTGAGTACTATTTTTTCTTCTTTTTTGCCCCCGGAAATTTGAAAATCGTGCCGGTCGCTATTTCGCTCAACACCCCCACATCCCACCCAGCCCCCCCCCCCTTGAGCAAAAAAAAAGAGAGACAAATTTCTAGTCACAATTAATTTTTGTTTCCTTTTTTTGACCAGGGGGGGGGGGGCAGGGCCCGCTGCCCCCCCCCCCCTGTATCCGCGCCTTGTGGAGAGTAACAAATGTGACTTGAGAATTGCACCCAAAACTGTTAAAATTATTTCAAGGAGTGGAAGTATCTTACCGAAAGAAAAGACTGCTGCCAGTAAAAAGATCAACGAAATCTTATCCATTCTGAAGCGTTTTTACCTTGTCTCAGCAAAAACAGTAGAGATTTCTGAAAAGACAACATGTGCAAATGGTTAGTTTTTAAGGATTATTTCTAAGATCTATATTTTTTCATTTAGTTTACTCTTCTAGTACATGGTTCTTTTATAACACAATATCAAACATAATGATACACTCCATAACTTTATGATGTGATTGACGTCATGCAGAACTTTATATTGACATCTTCCCCCCCCCCCCCCAACCCGGCCCTCTAAAAAGTAAAGCAAAAGCAAAATATGTATAGAAAAAGAAATCAGTCATATTCTGTGTTCTATTCAAATTGTTATGAATTTATATGACAGAAGATGATTCTAAAAAGAAATTAAACAACATCAATACCAAAGGTACCACATTTTTACCATAGTTTTACAATGGCTTCCATGGTAATTTTTCTAATGAGGGATAAACATAAACACACACAAAACTGATGAAATAAAAACACATTTTCTCGAACTTGCTGAATTGTCTTCCACTTAGATTCGTTTCAGCAAGATATGTTTCCATTTCATATGAAACCATTTATAGCTCATTCAATATTGCCAAACAATGGTAAACAGACAGTGCACTTAGCAGAAAAAAAGAACATGTTCTTATCAACATCATAATACAAATGAGAGCACCATCATTACGTCAATGAAAAAACGAACAATTTCTTTTGATTTTTGAGCTTAGTCAGCTTGAACAAGATAACCCACGAAAGCTCGAGAGCTTGCTATCATTATAGAAAAGTAGCTCAGTACCATAGAGCTCATGGGGGGGGGGGGGGGGGGGGTAGTGAGCATCATTTTTTTGGTATATGACCCCGAAAATGTGAAAATCGAGCCTACCAACATTTCGCTCAGTGGGGGGGGGGGGGGGGGGGTAGTATGCATAATTCATTTTTTGTATTTGACCCCGAAAGCTTTTTTTTTTGTTTCTTCTTTTTTAATGAAGAAGGGTTATTTGTACGTCATATTTGCATCCCTGAATTTGAGAGAAATGATCATTCACATTAAAAAATATATTTCACAAAGCGTGGTGTTCACATTATTAAATTCTTATTTTCTTTTTCGATCATAAAACGTACTCATTAAAGTTATTTTCGTTTCACTTTAGATATATCGAACTCCTTTCTATTCATTGCAACCATAAACTTGTATTTCAAATACAAATATAAAAGCATCGAGCTTTGAAGCCATGCGTGGCACCGAAAAATTAGGTTATGTTCAGTGAAGATGTATTTAGTTATAACATATAAAAAACAGAATTCACAACATATGACTAATGCAATTTTGGTTAGTTATCAATTGCTTTTTCCGTCCTCGGATAGCTCTACTGAGCCATTTCAACCAGCGAAATCAACCAAGGAAATTGTGAGTTAGAGCGAATGAAAGGTGTTCATCATCATGATTTTCTCATCTAATTATTGACATTTTCCGAAAATTTCCGAAATTTGTGCATAGCTAGGAAGGTAGTCCAAAGGTTTATCTTCGTGAAGAACTAAATGAAATTGTGTTATATGTCTGCGCATTTATTGATTGAGGGCTAGAAGTTGTCAAGTTATCACCACTATTCACCCCAAGTACGGACCGGCAAAGCAAAAGCCGCCGTGCTCGCTGGGCTCGGCTGTGTGTGGAAAGGGAGGACTTAGTGCTACTAGGGAGCTGTGCGTTTTCGGAGGGGGATTAAGGGGATTATGGTAGGGGAAACAAAAGACGCGCGGTGTCACGGATGACTTCAACGGGGCCTCTTGGACGGGATCTCCATTCATTACAGCTTCCTGGTTCTACATACTTTGGTGTCGGCTGCAAAAGGGA
The DNA here is from genome assembly GCF_000002235.5 of Strongylocentrotus purpuratus. Lineage (NCBI taxonomy): Eukaryota > Metazoa > Echinodermata > Echinoidea > Camarodonta > Strongylocentrotidae > Strongylocentrotus > Strongylocentrotus purpuratus. Next base: position 22,452,153 of record NW_022145606.1, read on the forward strand.
CAAAATATCTTTAAAGCATTCCTCTCGACTGTCTAGAGTTGCATATTATTGGGGCCCTAAAGGGGCTTTCACACCGGGCCTTGCGTAGAGTTGCGTAGAGTTGCGTAGCGACTACGCCGATCGTACGCAACCCTACGCCGATCGTACGCAACCCTACGCAACTGTACGTGGAGGGACGCAAATGGGTACGCGAGATGAACGCAAAAAATTAAACATGTTTAATTTTTTTCGCGTACCTTCGGCGTAGACTTTTTACGCAGAAACTACGCAACTGTACGCCAAGCCTACGCAACTGTACGCCAAGCCTACGCAACAATACGCTACCCTACGCCAGTCCGACGAAGCATTAAAAACGTATAAAGATTTGTTGTTGTATATACCTGGATGTAAACTTGGCAGGTATTGATCATTATTTTGAAGGGAAATGCTATTTTTGTTTACATGTGTGCGTTCTCACATTTATTCTGTTCATGAAGAAATAGTGTTTCTTTGACTTTATTTTGTATTCTTGCTTGTAATTCTGTTTGTACTACTACAAAAATGTTCAGACTGACATGTTTTGCTTGTTATGGTTTATTCAATTTGTGATGTTGACATCTCAGGCTGTTGATATAATAAACAGAGATAAGACTCACAAACTGATGCCTCTTCAATTCAATTCAATTTCAATTTATTATTTCATAAAAAATCACATACAATATATATACATTGAGAATTGTGCTGGATCATTTACACCCGATAAAGCCGATGGCTTGAGAGAAGTGGGTGGACCCATAACATAAATGACAGATGTGGAAAATACAAAACATTAACATTCACAATAAAACAAAATGCAAGACGTACACAGGACATTACAAACTAAAACACAATAATAATAATAATACAGAACGACAGAATACAGAATCATAGGAAGTCATATATATGTGGTAAGTAGACGCAACTCAAATTTGGACTTGAAAGAACTAAGAGTGGTTACATGTTTGATAGAGTTTTCAATATTATTCCATAATTTCCCCCCTTTTTGTTGAATAGAATTTACCTTTCGTAACTTTAAACGTGCATATGGCAAGAAAATGTTATTTTTTTGTGTTGTGTTAACATTATGTTTCTTGTCAACTGTAACAAAGTAATTATCAAACACGGGTGGTAACAAAAAATTTGAATAACGGTACATAAAAACTCCTGTTTTAATTGTTATATTATCAGAGAAATTTAGCATATTCAGTTTCTTAAACAACGGCGGGGTATGGGCAAGATAATGGGAGTTTGAGCATAGACGAATGGCTTTCTTTTGTAAAGTATGTAGCCTGTTTAAATGACACGGGCTGGCCCCTCCCCATACAAGACTACAATAATCTTGCGAAATGTTATTATGTTTTGTGGAAATCTGTATGTATTTGTGTCGGTTTGTTTGATTGTGTGTACGTTTATGGCACTGTTTGTATGCTTGTAAAATAATTTTGTTTAATTAAAATAAGCAAAGAAATAATTTTGTCTCACTCTGTTAGTGAGACTGAGTGAGTGTGTATGTCAGGAGTAATAAATGACTAACATTTATATCATTACATTGTCACACACATATACGCTACGGACAAAGGACAACAGCTATCGTCTTTAAACTTTCAGGAAACTGTTATGGAATGATATTTACAAATGAGTGAAAAAAAGGGATATGGTCAACAAATATCAGACTTCTGTCCACATTTATTCACAAATCAAAATAAGCGCTCTTTTGTTGGCGTTTTGAGGTATCGAATCACATCACGTGACCTTGCAATGTACATTCAACAGAAAGTTCATTTATTACCCTTGTGAATGAGTATAAAAATGTAGTACATCCACAAAAATGTCTGCATTTTTTGGAAAATAATATCTTGAACAAATTAACATTACTGCAAAATAGCCTCAGCAGTTGTTAATACCTACTAAAAAATTGAACATATAACGGTCAAAACCGTGTACCAAATGCCACTTTTGGCAACCCTACGCCAGGCCTACGCAAGCGTACGTAACCCTACGCCAATTGCCTACGCCGTGGGTACGCGGTGCCTACGCACAGGGTACGTAACTATACGCAAGCCTACGCAAAACCTACGCAGGGACTACGCCGAAGCATCAATTTATTCATGAGTACGCAGCTTAACTTCGGCGTAGTCGGTACGCAACACTACGCAACTCTACGCAGATCCGGTGTGAAAGGGGCTTTATGGAGTAACTTATAGGGTCCCTAGCCTGTAGTCTTCGGAGGGCCTATACCATAGTTCGTTGTATCGTTCATTGTGGGTTTTCTGCACCAAACGGAATTTTCAGCCAAGTGTTTTGTTCTGAAATGCATAAAAACACTGGCGGGCCCCTAAAAGAAAAACAAAATGGGAGCTTTGGGCACTAATTTTCAAAATTCAATCGGTGACGCTCTTTTGGGCATTACATTTTTACTTATTATTCCGCATTTAAAAAAAAGATGAACACCATTTCCCTGTCGAAGCCATATGTGTACCTAGCCAGACAGCTAGGTTCAAAACAATAATGCATACGTAATCTACTATTAACATATTAAAATGAACTTTTTCCTCTAATGTCTAAATTTCCTTCACGTTTTCTCCCCATAATACTGTATTTCTCTTTATACAATCGTTATATCAAGAAACGTAGGCATTAATCTTAAAGTCACGTGTCTCTATGTCCAATGGAGCGCTCGAAACACACGCCTCGCTTTTCGGGTTTTCAGCTCGTTCTACTTTCTTTTATCATTAACTGTGCGGGCCTACAGCTACTGATATCTCTGTTGCGGGGCACCAAGAGTGACATGAGCGGTGTACAAGAACCCATTATCATTAACCACAATTGTAAAAGTAATGGAAAAGTAAAACAATTTGAATACATTTTCCAAATAAATTAGATTTAAAACAAATAATCTAGAATTCCTTACCTGGTTATGTAAGTTTGCAATGAAGAAGAGGACAGACAGACTGAAGCTTATTTCCTTCAAAACGAAAGGTTCCACCAAGACTGAACGCGCTCTATTGAGATGTTACATATCCATATTTTAATAGACTGCACGCAATATGATTTATGCAAATTCAGAATAGATCTCTTCGCCATGATTGGTTGGCAAGAAGGAGCTGTGGAGTGTATGTCATCACAAAGGCGAAGCGTAGGCCTACGTGATCCATTCATGAAAAGGGCAGTGGATCAAAAGGGGTGCCTGGGGCACCGATCTACCTCGGAAAATGAGGTATCCGGCGGGGAGGTGATCGATGCGTCTATCCTTTTTTTGTCTCCCCCCTCTCCTTCTTCCTTTCCATTTCTCTCTTTTCTCGCTTTTACCTTTATTTCATTTTGTTTCTACCCGTCGATCCGGGGGGCACGTCCCTCTTTGCCACTCTATCTAGCTGTGCCACCATTGATATGAAATGATTGTGATTGGCTCGCTTACAGGCTAGGCCACGCCTCCATAAGATTATATTCGTAATGATTGTTTACCTCTTTTTTTAGCGATGGAGTAATATTTGTAAAGAATTTTTACTGATATTTATTTGTCTACCCCCTCTCCTTCTTCCTTTCCATTTTTCTCTTTTCTCGCTTTTACCTTTAATTTCATTTTTTTTTTCTACCCGTCGATCCGGGGGGCACGTCCCTCCTTGCCACTCTATCTAGCTGTGCCACTATTTATAAGAAATGATTATGATTGGCTCGATTACAGGCTAGGCCACGCCTCCATGAGATGATATTCGTAATGTTTGTTTACCTCTATTTTTAGCGATGGAGTAATATTTGTAAAGAAATTTTACTGATTTTATCATCTGTAGATTTAGCGCCTTTTGAAATAAAATTCCGTCGACCGTCCGTTTTGTACGTTCAACAAATTAAAATTGAAAGCAAAATACATAGAACTTAATAGCACAGCATGTGTTTTTTCATCTTTGTGGAACAAATTTGTGGAACAAAAAATGATTGAGTAATACAATAAAGAATGATCCCTAATGATTCCAAAAGTCGCTAACAAAAAACTGAAAAAAAATTAAAATCAATTTTTGGAAAGCTAAATACAAGCAATTTATGTTACATTTATTACAATTTTGCATTGATCATCGTTTTAGGCTGGTAACTGTAATATATCTATCAAAATAATAATACATTGCCTGAGGAAAAATGTTTTTAATTAGCAAATTTGTAATCGCCTTAGAGAATGTAGTGCCTTTTGGAATGAAACATAAATGTGTAACCAATTGTCTTTTTACCTTTCGAAGAAGTGTTTAGTAACATGCAATATAACGATTTTGATTCCCATGTTTCAGATCCCCATATTTTTCTTTTTGAAAGTTATTTCTATCGAACTCGGAATAGCTCCTTTTTGGAATTCAGCTCTTCATATGTTGACCAAGATACAGATGAAATCATGGATAATAATAGCCTATCGGTAAACACGGATATATGATTATTAAAGCATACACCCCAACCTTTGTTTACTATCATATCATAATTCTCGCTATATTGTGTGTGTCTATAACAAGACGAACGGGGATCTCTGGGGGTATTATATAGAGTATCAAAAGTAATAGAAGAACGATTAACATTATTTTATTTGTTCGAGACATTTTTAATTCAATGTGTTTTACGCCCATTATATTAATTTATTTATCATTTCTTTCTCACAATGGTACCGTATGAATTTACTCAGTGTTATTATTATTATAATTGATGATTTCATACTTAAATTTAAATATTACATTTAATATTTCAATTCTTATTAATATTATCACTACTATTATTATAGTTTTTGTTGTTATTATTATAATTATTATTGCATCATCACTTTTATTATTATTATTATCATTATTTGTTCCTTTCTTTCTCTTTGTTTCTTTCATGCAGAATGAGTAATGACCCTTTTCCAATTCTTAGGGAGGCCTAGGAGGATTCTGCCGTTTTACCCCGAATTTTCCCCAAATATATGTTTTAAAAGCGTTGTTTTATTAAATAGAAAACTTAAGATTACCCAAAACTTGTTTTCCTTTGGGAGAGATAATGGATCGATATTCTCTTAAATTTTCAAAGATTTTAGAGGACCCTGATGAGAAATAAAGCCTTTTGAATAACAAGGAGGTAATCAGTTTTTTAAAGATTTTATTGGATTGGAGCTCTTTTATCCATGCGCGGTCGCCGAAAGTACCTCTGTCATTTCTGAAAAAATATGCCAATATTTGAAATAAATTACAAATTTAAACGTGCAATCGTGTTCTCATTATGCCTAAAAATGAATGTTGTATTGCCCTTTGCGACCGACCCCAAAATCTTGAAATCTAATTTTTGTTTGTTACCGTTTAAAAAAAAATGTATTAGAGCATTCAAAACTGAAAAGTAATATCAGCCCAAAAAGGAAAAAATAAATACAAAATCCGACCGACCAACCCATGTTTTGGCGCCTGAAGGGCAATACAACATTTTTTTTGGCCCTATATAGAACCAGCAGAATTTTTGGTTTGAAGACACGCATGCTGACTGAACTGGAAAATGAAGACGATGTATCTCACTATTTCTTTGTATTTAACTTTACCAAATGTTTCATATTGGGTTTTCCTATCACATTTCCCGCCTTCATTGTCAAACTACAAATAGGACATTTTCGACAAGACACGTGAAAATATTGACACGGTTGAAAAGTGTGGTTATAAAAAGGCACCCTCTAGGCGCGCCGAAAGCAGTTTGGGATTGGGGGGCAAACATTCCAGGGGGCTCACCTTCCGGAGCAGTGACGTAATGAGCAAAAAACGTTTGGAAGGGGTGGGGGGGGGAAGAAAAATATGCATCACCACCACTCTTACACGTTACATGCAGGCTCCGCGGAACGTTTTTTCAAAGTGGAGTATTATACGATCAGGAAGAGCGTAAATTGAAGTAGGGCCCAGGGGGCGGAGCCCCCGGAAGCTGAGGGGTTTTGAGCAATAAGTTACGGTCAGATGAGCATATTATGATACCTTATTTGTGACAATGGCAGGTTACGAAGTGGCGTGGGGTCCACAGGGGCTAAGGGGTTTTAGGCAATAAATTACGGTCAGATGAGCAATCATGGGTCCGCCTTAGGGCCTTTGGTTGGGTTCAGGGAGCAGAGCCCAGGAAGTTCAGGGGTTTAGGCATTTAATAACGGTCAGATGAGCAAATTTTGACACCTCATTATTTTGTGACAAAGGCAGGTTACTTTTTTATATCTTTATTCAGGAATTTGCCATTTTTCCAACAAACGCATACAAAAGTATTACTTAACTAAAGATTGAGGAAAGATCTCGAAAAATTATGTCATTTCAGCAACATTTGTATCGAAATAGAAATAAACCACGTTTGAATTATATTTGGGTAACATCTACCCCCACCCCAAACCCTCCCCCCTCCCCCCATATGCTTCTTTTGTCTTAAATCCTTTTAAAAGGTTAAGTTGTGCCGCGTGCTATGCTAACTTCTTGTTACATGTTATAGTTCTCTCTGCCCATGTGTCCACTGCAGGAGCATAAGGTGTTTATCTCAAATAGCGAGCAAAAACTCAAACACCACTTAACCCAAATGCAAGAAAGAATTTTTATGACGATAAATATATCGACAGCAGATTGTTATAAAAAAGTTAACATCCCTATACAACATAATTGTATTCATGAAGTATTCATGAAGTAAATGGAAACCCTGATACGTTGATATACAACAACGTTTACATAATTAGCTATAGTATGCTATACTTGAACCTAAGAGGGAATTTAACTATTAAGCTGATGTTGAATACATTGAGAAAACCTTATGTTTACGGATCTTTTGTTTGTTTGACAGGGTTCTACATTGCTAAAAGAATAACAGAACTAGATAAAGTATCTCAAAAGCCCCATCACACCAAATTAGTTTTCACTACGTTCTCGAAAATGTTGCCAAACGGGCTCAAACTGTGTGCGAACGGAGTTGAACGTAATAACAACTGTTTAAGGACTTTATGGAAGGGCTCGGACTGGACTAATGTCTCTAATACGATCCTAGTTCGTTCATTAACAGTCCACAATACGTCCAACTCGTCTGTACCCGTCCACAGTCAGTTCATATCAAGTTCAAATCGGATAAATTTGATATTTCCAAGCAGTCCAAACCATTTTTACTAGTTCGGAACTTGTTCTAACGAGTTTATAACCCAACCACCCCGTTCAGAGACAGTTCAACTCGTCCTCATCTTGTTCTTAGTGCGTTCGAACGCGCTTTTATCGTGCTTTGCAATCCCGTCCTGGTTCGAGGGCTATACAAACCCAGCGCGTTCTTCCTCATTGATGCTCGACCACATCACGTGGTAACACGTTCCTAGTAGGATCGAAGTACGGCAATTCCGTTCATAGTACGGCATTTCCGTTCGTTGTACGTCCATCTCGTTTTAAGTACGTTGTCACTCCGTCCAATTGCAGGACGGGGATAATTTTGAACAGGCTCAAAGTTCTAGACCACCCTTCCCGTCCAAGCCAGTCCGAGCCCGTCCTGAAGTCCTTAAAAAGATCGTAAATAGTTGCTAATACGTTCACTCCGTTCACACACAGTTTGAGCCCGTTTGGCAACATTTTCCAGAACGTAGTGAGAAACTATTTTGGTGTGATAAGTGCTTGACTTGGACGTCTTGATCTGCAAAGCCGAAAGCGTTGAAGTTAAACGGGAATGAGGAATGGCGAGAACGCTCTGGGTTTTTATAACTCCCGAGTCAGGACGGGATTGCACACGCTCTAGGAGCGCGTGCGAACGCACTCAGAACGAGATGAGGAAGAGTTGAACTGCCTTTGAAATGGATGGTCGGGTTAAAACTAGTAAGAACAAGTGGCGAACTAGTTAGAATGGGTTTGGACGTATTGGGAACGAGGTATAACTAGTTAATAATGGGTTTAAACTGACTACGGACTGGCTTGGACTGCCTAATCTAATCCACCCGATCTGAACTTAATATGAACTGGCTGTGGGCGGGGAACAAACGAGATGGACGTATTAAGGACTGTTTACGAACGAACTAGGATCGTATTATAGACATTTTTTACCCATTCTGCCCCGACCACAACCCGTCTTACGATTGTCTGCGACGGTTCCAGAACGTAGTTAGAACTAGTTTGGTGTGATGGGGGCTTAAGCATACATATCATCTATATGAAGAGAAAAACATGGGTCCGTATTTGAATTATGAATGTAAGGTGGGTGCGTGTGTAGTTTAAACGGGACATTTGTGTTTGCTGTTCCAAACACAAATCAAACAATCAGCGAATTCAGACGTCCTTTGGCATTCTGATGGTCATTTTTTTAAACTCTTATGGGGAGGGTCAATCAACTAAATATTGTGCATAAAGAAGATCATTGCTATAAACAACATGGTAGGATTGACTATGTTGACGTGCAAGAGGGAGTATAGTAATATTCTTCAAAATTACTTTAGCCACTGAACGATTATGTCATTATCTGACCATGTAGGTAGGAGGCTCTATGTGTTGAGTTGAAGACAAAATAAACACCCTACATTTGACAATTTTACAAGTAACCTTGCTCGCAGCCCAACTAATTCCATTCTCTAAATTAAAAACATTGTTTTATGGAACTGATTTTTGGTTTGTTCTTCTTATTCTTAGTGTATATCATGTAAACGGTATAGGTTTACTCATGGACCCTGGATTTCTTCAGACAAAGAGAGGAAGAAGGAGAGAGACAAAAGAGTGACTTTGCCTGTAAACCACACAAATCAATGTTCGATCCCCATTCTTAGTCATACCATGATATACGGACTGGCACACCTTTTTATCATGTCACAGTGACTCGTAGGTAGATATTGCATACGAATGGGCTTGTAACACGGTTAACAGAAGAAGGAAAAACACACATGAAAGGAAAATTCTGAAAGGAAACGTACCTTGATTGAAATCATTTGTAATGATGTTCGAGTTGGTAGATTTTACACCAAAAGAAAAATAATGTTGCAATCGTTTATTGTCACCGGGGGCGTGGGTGTTTAGAAGGTCAAAAACATATTTGTCCAATACAACCTTTTGAATAAAATTACAATGGAAAATTATTTGAAGTGTAAGCATGTCTATATTTGGGTATTACTTCGTTCCACTTTGATACAAGTATCCCACGCTAATATAATATACGAGTGAACCGAGATACTTGAACCTCAGAGGTAATTTAACCATTAAGCTAATGTTAAATAGACTGAGTTAATGATGTGTGTGTGAGTGGGTGCGTGTGTGTATGTTGATGTTTTTTTATAATATTGTTTTGGTATTATAAGTGAATAATATGTACAATGGACTTATAACTTATATTTATGTACTTTAAATTGAAAGTCAATTTACAGTTCATAAATATAAGTTATAAGTGCATTGTAAATTGACTTTCAATTTATGCTCAGTTGTATATACTGCATATGAGTTTTTGTTTAATTATTTTTATGTATAAGCAATCAATATTGAAAACGTTTATTTATTTCATTCAATTGTATGTTTGTATTACACAATTGGAGATATAAAAAAAAAAAAATACTTGAAACAAAAATGAGGGAGTGTGGGGGCAGGCAGGGGCATAAATTTGTACCAGTAAAATAAACTCCAGATTTTGTTAAAAATATATGTGCATAACACGTATAATTGACTTATAAATTATGTGTTTGTACTTGAAAGCCCCTCTGCATTTGTTTGGCATGGAGGAATTAGACCTCCCTGCATGGTCACTGGCAGGTGGTTAACTCATCAAATCAGTTCTCGAATAAAATAGGAAAAAGGACATCAAGGGGATCAACGGGTACCACGGAGGCATTGATGGCTGTATAAAGGGCGCAAGTAGCTATACATAGTGCAGTGGGGCTTTAAGTTTACTTTGTTGCTCGGTTATATATACTGCAAATTAGTTTTTGTTTAGTTATGTTTATGTATAAGTAATGGATATTGAAAACATTTTTTGTTAAATTCAAAGTATGTTCTTGTTTGTGTTACACATAGGGAGGAATAAAACAAAACTAGAGAAACAAAAGAAGTTTGTGTGTGTCTACATGTGTGTGTGTTTCTGTCAGCCCACATGGATGTGTACGCTTGCGCGTGAACAATATACTGGATGGGGTGAACGAAGACAGGGATTAACTGAGTGTGTGCGTCGATGGAGGAGAGAGAGAATGGGGGGTGTGTATTAATTGTGAGTGAATGGGTGAGATAGATAGATAGAGAGAGAGAGAGAGAGAGAGAGGGAGTATTAGAAAGAGAGGGAGAGAGACAGACGGAGTATTAGAACGAGAGAGATAAAGAGAGAGAGATGGAGAAGCGTTAGTGAGGTAGTTGAATTGGTAGATATGAATAAAATAAATAAATAAATGAGAAAAAACAGAAAGAAAATCAAATGAATGATCGAGCACGAGAGCAAAAAAGAAATCCATGGTTTTGCGAAAGAGTGGGTGAGTGGGTTATTTAAACAATACAGGGTTGCATTGGGAACTGCTTCTATCTTTGAGACATAGCCCCTTGCCGGGAGTATAGGCCGGAGGTAGGAACCCCGTAATGCACTCCAAATCTTATAATGCATAACCTTTAGTATAGCGGTCTTGAGCAAAAGAAACTGTAATCTATTCCTTGATATTTGCACTGCCTCTATGACAATATGTTGTTGGAAATCATATCTGTATATCACATGCACTCTCTCTCGCTTTCTCCCACCCCCTCTCTCTCTCTCTCTATCTATCTATTTGCATGATTTTGTTTCATAATCTGAGACAAAGTTACCCAATCGCTTTAATGCAGTAAGAAGCTTCACAATTTTGAAATTATATACACAAAGTATATTGTTTCAGGAAGAGCTAAATACTGAAAGTCCATCATGCTGACCAGTAATATATTAAATGAGCTCTAGCTTCAAATATGACCATGTGATATTTTCGTGGTTTTCTGGTGTCTGGTCACATGTCTCTTCTTATCTTAAATCTAATCGTAGCCTAAACTTTATAAAGCCTGGGAAATAGTAAGAGAGCACATGGGTCCGTATTTGAATTATGAATGTAAGGTGGGTGCGTGTGTAGTTTAAACGGGAAATTTGTGTTTGCTGTTCCAAACACAAAGCAAACAATCAGCGAATTCAGACTTCCTTTGGCATTCTGATGGTCATTTTTCAAAACTTTTATGGGGAGGGTCAATCAACTAAATATTGTGCATAAAGAAGATCATTGCTATAAACAACATGGTAGGATTGACCATGTTGACGTGTAAGAGGGATTTTATTAATATTCTTCAAAATTACTATAGCCACTGAACGATTATGTCATTATCTGACCATGTAGGAAGGAGGCTCTATGTGTTGAGTTGAAGACGAAATAAACACCCTACATTTGACGATTGTACAAGTAACCTTGCTCGCAGCCCAACTAATTCCATTCTCTAAACTAAAAACATTGTTTTATGGAACTGATTTTTGTTTGTTTTTTCTTCTTATTCTTAGTTTATATCATGTAAACGGTATAGGTTTACTCATGGACCCTGGATTTCTTCAGACAAAGAGAGAAATAAGGAGAGAGACAAAAGAGTGACTTTGCCTAGAAACCACACAAATCAATGTTCGATCCCCATTCTTAGTCATACCATGATATACGGACTGGCACACCTTTTTATCATGTCACAGTGACTCGTAGGTAGATATTGCATACGAATGGGCTTGTAACACGGTTAACAGAAGAAGGAAAAACACACATGAAAGGAAAATTCTGAAAAGAAACGTACCTTGATTGAAATCATTTGTAATGATGTTCGAGTTGGTAGATTTTACACCAAAAGAAAAATAATGTTGCAATCGTTTATTGTCACCGGAGGAGCGTGGGTGATTAGAAGGTCAAAAACATATTTGTCCAATACAACCTTTTGAATAAAATTACAATGAAAAATTATTTGAAGTGTAAGCATGTCTATATTTGGGTATTACTTCGTTCCACTTTGATACAAGTATCCCACGCTAATATAATATACGAGTGAACCAAGATACTTGAACCTCAGAGGTAATTTAACCATTAAGCTGATGTTAAATAGACTGAGTTAATAATGTGTGTGTGAGTGTGTGTGTGTATGTTGATGTTTTTTTATAATATTGTTTTGGTATTATAAGTGAATAATATGTACAATGGACTTATAACTTATATGTATGTACTTTAAATTAAAACAATTTAAAGTACATAGATATAAGTTACAAGTCCATTGTACATATTATTCACTTATAAATTGACTTTCAATTTATGCTCAGTTGTATATACTGCATATGAGTTTTTGTTTAATTATGTTTACGTATAAGCAATCAATATTGAAAACGTTTATTTATTTCATTCAATTGTATGTTTGTATTACACAATTGGAGATATACAAAAAAAATACTTGAAACAAAAATGAGGGAGTGTGGGGGCAGGCAGGGGCATGACTTTGTACCAGTAAAATAAACTCCAGATTTTGTTAAAAATATATGTGCATAACATGTATAATTGACTTATAAATTATGTGTTTGTACTTGAAAGCCCCTCTGCATTATTTTGGCATGGAGGAATTAGACCTCCCTGCATGGTCACTGGCAGGTGGTTAAATCATCAAATCAGCTCTCGAATAACATAAGAAAAAGGACATCAAGGGGATCAACGGGTACCACGGAGGCATTGATGGCTGTATAAAGGGCGCAAGTAGCTATAAATAGTGCACTGGGGCTTTAAGTTTACTTTGTTGCTCGGTTATATATACTGCAAATTATATTTTGTTTAGTTATGTTTATGTATAAGTAATGGATATTGAAAACATTTTTTTTAAAATTCGAAGTATGTTCTTGTTTGTGTTACACATAGGGAGGAATAAAACAAAACTACAAAAATAAAAAAGTTTGTGTGCGTGTGCATGTGTGTGTGTTTCTGTTAGCCCACATGGGCGGTGAATGTGTACGCTTGCGCGTGAAAAATATACTGGATGGGGTGAATGAAGACAGGGATTAAGTGAGTGTGTGCGTCGATGGAGGAGAGAGAGAATGGGGGGGGGGGGTGTATTAATTGTGAGTGAATGGGTGAGATAGATAGAGAGAGAGAGAGAGAGAGGGAATATTAGAAAGAGAGGGAGAGAGACAGACGGAGTATTAGAACGAGAGAGAGAAAGAGAAAGAGAGGGAGAAGCGTTAGTGAGGTAGTTGAATTAGTAGATATGAATAAAAGAAATAAATCAATGAGAAAAAAGAGAAAGAAAATCAAATGAATGATCGAGCACGAGAGAAAAAAAGAAATCCATGGTTTTGCGAAAGAGTGGGTGAGTGGGTTATTTAAAGAATACAGGGTTGCATTGGGAACTGCTTCTATCTTTGAGACATAGCCCCTTGCCGGGAGTCTAGGCAGGAGGCAGGAACCCCCTAATGCACTCCAAATCTTATAATGCATAACCTTCAGTATAGCGGTCTTCAGCAAAAGAAACTGTAATCTATTCCTTGATATTTGCACTGCCTCTATGACAATATGTTGTTGGAAATCATATCTGTCTATCACATGCACTCTCTCTCGCTTTCTCCCACCCCCTCTTTCTCTCTCTCTATTTATCTGCATGATTTTGTTTCAGAATCTGAGACAAAGTTACCCAATCGCTTTAATGCACTGAGAAGCACTCACAATTATGAAACTATATACACAAAGTATACTGTTTCGGGAAGAGCTATATACTGAAAGTCCATCATGCTGACAAGTAATATATTAAATGAGCTCTAGCTCCAAATAGGACCATGTGATATTTTCGTGGTTTTCAGGTGTCTGGTCACATGTCTCTTGTTACCTTAAATCTAATCTTAGCCTCATCTTTATAAAGCCTGGGACATAGTAAGAGGGCGCTCGACAACAATCCTTTCTAATGGTGTTGACTATAGGACAGTTTTGCCAACCCGGATGCGAATTTTTTTTCCGTACTCGAGAGGGCAAATACCCCATGTGCGCATGCGCGTGGACTTGTGATTTCTCTGCTACTTCCCATACGAAATGTACATATTCGCATGTACTGTGCACGATTCGCGTTCTACGAGTAAACGATGGCATAGTAGTCTTCAAACACAGACTCTGATTTGCCAGTTTGACAAAACAATTACGCATATATCGTGCGTAGCAATAGTACTAGTATTCAAGTCTGAGTAGTTGTATGATTCAGACATTTTAGTGCTTACAGAAATGCATCCCAAATTGAATAGCATGGTATAGTAGTCTGCAAGCACAGACGCTAATCGGACAGTTTGACAACATAGTGTCTTGAGTAGTGCTTTATATTCAAATATGTGTAGTTTTATGATTCAGACCCTACTGGTGCGTGTATTGGAAAGGCATCTCAACTTGCAGAGTGGCATAGTAGTCTGCAAGCACAGACGCTAATCTGACAGTTTGACAAAATAGTGTTATTCAAGTCTGAGTAGTTTTATGACACTACTAGTATGTTGTCAAACTGTCAGATTAGCGTCTGTGCTTGCAGACTACTATACCATTCTATACAAGTTGGCGACTTGAATAAAGTACTTCTCAGCACACTACTAGTATGTTGTCAAACTGTCAGATTAGCGTCTGTGCTTGCAGACTACTATACCATTCTATACAAGTTGCAATGTATTTCCATATGCACTACTGGGTCTGAATCATACAACTACACAGACTTGAATAAGCACATCGCGACACATACGCATATTGATTTGTCAAACTGGCAAATCAGAGTCTGTGTTTGAAGACTACTATGCCATCGTTTACTCGTAGAACGCGAATCGTGCACAGTACATGCGAATACATGTACATTTCGTATGGGAAGTAGCAGAGAAATCATAAGTCCACGCGCATGCGCACATGGGATTTTTGCTCTCTCGAGTACGGAAAAAAAATTCGCAACCCGGATCGAGCGCGACTGAATGTACTGTTTTGATGGGCTAGCTCATGTTGTGTTTTACTAAATCAGTCACAAGGTGGCGCTAGAACAACTCGCCCCTTCTTACTGAATGAGTCATCAATTGTTTGGACAACTGTGATGAAATTCATGTTTGCTTTTACCAACATTTCGGGAATCAAGTACCAATTAGATCACTTGCTAAGTACAGCTTCATAATATGTTGTTTATATATCTTCTTGTACAAATGCCATACATGTACGTTTTTACTGTCGTAGATTTGAAACAAAGTAAATGTTCATCGTTTCCATTGTATTTTTATGTCTGTGTTATTTATATAATTCCCCATTTGTTTAACATTCATATGCATTTGTATTTATAACATTGTTTTAATTTAACCACTACTGACAAAGGACCATTTGGTTACAGCCTTACATTTGTTGTTTCTTTATTTTTGTTTGGTTTGTGTTTGTACACCTCATACAAATCAACATCACATAACTGTTGCATCATTCAATGACAAATATTTGTACTGTATGTGTGATTAACATACAAAGCATTCCGTTTCATCTTTAGGGAAATCCCCATACATTTGTTAGACCCATGCATTCATTACACGTGGTCTTGATTTATGGCATGCATGGCCATGACATCGATGGTGGGTCAAAATTATCTCCATACAATATATTAATATTATGCACTAGGTTTGTTTGTTTCGAGGAATAAAACATTCGGTTTACCAAACCTCACGTGTTAATATGCCAGGTAAACTACTTGCAAGTTTTCAAGTAAAAAAGAACATATTTATACAAGATAACTTAACGCCTATTTAAAATCATACTTGTTTAAAGTGATATCATCACTTTACACAGGGTCTAGAGTACAAATAGTCTAAGGCCTCCATCAGATATGACGTGGCCAAACCTCGATCTTTGTTCTCTTCACGATGAGGTTAAGTGGAACACGCTTCACATTTTTGTGTCTTATGACACAAGGCTCAGTGAATAAGCATATGAACTCCGTTTGAAAAGGCTTCTTTCCATTCCAGTGTCAGGTCGTTTTCCATTTTTATGTCAGACCGGTTTCAATTTTGGTGCCAGGATCTTTTCCAAGTTGGTGTGTGGTAAGATAACCCACAAGCTTGACGTGGTACAGTTGGTATGCAGTATCTCAACCAAGGCTACACATACAAACCCCAAACCCACACAAAACATACAGGGAGAGGACAGACTACACATGAATACACACACACACACACACACGCACACATACACACACACACACACACACACACACACAAAAAAAAAACCCCGAATAAAGACTTTTAAAAAAGGACATGGAAACAATCTGATAAGTTATAGTCCCATCCCTTATTAAAGTACCATGGGGAACGTGGTATTGATTACGATGGTATTTCCATATTTCCAAATGCTAATTGGAAGGTACCCATTGATCTTGTAAAAAGTGAATGTAAAACCATGATACAATCATGGTACTCACGTACCATACGAGGAGTATTGTTCGGCATGCACCTTGCATTGGCTGTATGGTATAATCATGGCTATTTTCCCCCTGCTTTAGTAAACGAATAGTTTTGTAACGGATGATGATGAGACTAATCGTGGTACTGATGATATCTAAGAGTTCACTTTTTATGAGTCATATGAGGGGCCGCATCGTTTATGACTTGAATCCACTCTAATTATAGCGGAATCCATGCCAAAGCAAACATTTGAATTACTTCCCTTTAGAATGGGTTGCACTATTTTGATTGTGGATTTTCATTTTAATACGAAGTTATGCTTAACTTAAATACCCAAAGAGATTTTGTTTTATTGTATTATTTTACATGGCATATTTCCTTTTTATGAAAGTGGTGAATGTATCAGATTAAATTAAATTTTAATTCCTTTAGATTAGAGAGTAAATTTGCCTGCTACGTCTTGTTAATGGACATTAGTGCCGCGGCGGGTTTCGAACAGGTTAAAACACGTTAATGTTACCTTTATTTGGAGACGGGCCCCCTCCTCTGGTGCTCAAGGGGGGGGGGGGGGGGGGGGGGGGGGGGGGGGGGGGGGGGGGGGGGGGGGGGGGGGGGGGGAGGTTATAATTTTTAGAATTCCGAGGAGAAAAAAGTGCTCACTCCCCCCCCCCCCCCATTTTTTTAAAATGATTTATAAACTATGGAGCTTACCTAATTAATTATATTAAAAATAGAATATCTAGTCACTGTCAAACAGGATGGGAAAATACCTATATATCTGCGTTAGTTTATAGACTGATTGTGCTGCAGACCCACAAAACACACACAAGGAGAGAACAGACTATGAACACATACACACCAACTACCCGTCCCTCACACGCACACACACACACACACACACACACATCAATATGTGCATTATCCCAAGTGTAATTAGGAACAGCTGAAAGTTTAGTTCTATCCCTTATTTGGCATATAGTAATCTTAGTAACACAATTTAGTTTTTTATCCTTATCTACATCTTTGTCCAACTTTTATTTTAGTTGGACCCCTTTTCTCTCTCCTAACTGCACATCATCCTCATCTTGCTCCCTTCTTCATTCGTTTCTTCTCTCTCTTTTTCCTTGTCACCTTTCTTTGTATATTTGTTTTTTAAGTTTTGTAAGGGGACCTATATTATCAAACGCTTTGCTTCTCTAATTGAATTCTTAATTCCTAGTACATACTATGACAGTAAACGATACATGGTAGAACCATGATAAAGCAATGGTACTGATGTTTTCATAGTTAAAGGTTTTGTTCAATACAACGGTTAAATGATGAACATGATGCATGCGTCCCTTCCTTTTACCATGATAAACAACACGCTTAATCATTTCCGTTTGTTTTGTTATTTTAATGAATTATACAGACGTACACACGAATTCATAAAGCAGTAATATTCGAAATCAATCGAATTATCAAACTCGAATGCACTCCTAAAATCTTCAGGAGTGTCTTTCATAATGTAGTACTATAATTATTGTCGTCGCTATCCACAAGATATATAGTTATTATACTTATATCAATTACATATAAACTGTTCATCATACTGTAAGTACTGTTCATTAAAATATACTTCTTGTCTCTAACCTGAAGAAGGAAGATGCCTTCCGAAAATATGTATACTTGAAAAACTTGAATACTAAACAATTGGATAATGGTAGCAATATTTATATTAATTTAAGATCGGTGATATAACAGATATATATATATATATATGTGCGTTAATGTACACATATATTATCTATATAGCTAACAACCACATATCCAATGTACATCATTAAGGCAACACGTATTTGTAACATGTTAATATTATATTTGTTTAGTTCAGGCAGTAAGTTACACAAGTTACAGACAGATAATATCATGAATAATCCAAACTGCAATACATGACTAATGACAAAATAAAGCAAAATATATTATTTTCGTCCGAAGGGTACCCTTATTGGGAGAGTCTCAACAAAAGTAAACAAAACAACTGAAACATTGCACTAGTAGAACAATTAATCTCTCTATGTAAATCAGACATTTATTACTACCTCTGCTACAAATTTTTTTCCCTTCATTTTTCTTTCTCTTTCTTCTTCTTCTTCTTATTCTTAGCATTATCATTACAATAAGTATTGTTAATTTTCTTCATCTGCTTCTACTACTTTAACTCCTAAAATTGCTACTAATATTACCAACGTTTATGTGATGGTAGTATAATAATCATAAAAAAATGATAATGCCATAAGTCTGGGTTCCGCTTGAGTTCTAATCTCCTTTCCATGAACAAACTGTTAAGGTAGCACACGTTCCATCACTTTTACAATAGGAAGAGAAAGGATATTGCTTTGCTTGGTATTCCTATGGATCTCACGTCTCCCAACTTTGTAATTTTAGCAGTCTTATATTTTCAAATTTTTTTTTTTTGAAAATTATGTGGTCAGTTCTAATAACACTGATTAAAACAAATCTGCTAATTTCTGCAAGCTTATTTATACAACCTCATTCTACCAAATGAACATTATTATAAATGTTAACTTTAGTTAAATGCTATTTTTTCTTCCTTTTCATATATTACTACACAGCCTGCGAAATGAGAGTTGTTCTCGAACATTCACAATGTATGTATCACACATATTGATTACCTCAATAGACATTCCCCTAAAGGTTTCCTTAAAATGTAGTTTTCTTACAATAGCTCCGGTTCGCCTATATTATCAATAAATTATAAATCATAATGCGTTCTACAATCCTATCTTTGTGTTCAATACAAAATTGATTATCAGTTCACCTGATTTCTCGAGAGCATTCATCAAATTTTACATTATTGTTTCCATAACTTTTCATGCAAGACGAGTTTTGAATTTGAAGAGAAGGAATTATTCATACAAATGCTCGTAAAAATGATAGCCCATTGATGAATTCAAGGTTAAAACAATGTTTTTTAACTGAATTTCTTGGATTGTCAGTCATGAGTTCACCCCGTTTAGTTACAGGGTGGAGTTAGCTTATATGATATACTTTTACGTTATTGAATTGAATTGAATTGAGTTGAATTTATTTATTCTCCACCATTGAAACATTGAAACAAAAGATATATATGAATGTAAAATGACAATGTCAATACAATTTAAATACATGACATGAATTATAAAAATACATGTTCTACAGCGATATACATGTACATTATACAAATATTAAAAACAGTTATAAGTAGTTTCAGTGTCAAGAGTAAATCAATAAATGACTATTTACAATGAGTTTGTGATCGATGGTAAAATAGAGTAAAAAAAAGCACATGTGCTAGTCGAGTCTGACTCTCGTTAATTAAACTTGAAATAAAATTCATTGACAAATACACAATGTGTTTCCAAATCCTATAAATAAAATTTGTGTATAATATTACAATTAAAAAAACGAGACTGGTTGCTATATACATCTACGGTATATAATTACAAGGTTTTAATTCGTGGTTTTCACCCAAGAGTAATTGTGTGTTTGTTACGAAAAGAGGTTCTTGATCTCTCAATCCTTAAATCAGTAGGAAGCATATTCCAAAAATTACTTCCAACAAACGAAACAGAAAACTTGCCTTGGTCTGTTTTGAATAAAGGAAGACAAAGTTGTCGACCCGTTTTTTGTCTTGTGGAATATTCATGTTGTATCATACTGCAATAATGTTTTAAGGAATGAGGTAATCGTTCATTTATCAAATCAAACATAAACGTACACACAGATAATTATGCAATTTAAAAACATTCAACAATTTGAGGTCATGAAACAGTGCATTAGTATGAGAACGATGTGGCTTGATAGTTATAGCACGTACAGCCATATTTTAAGTATAAAATATACAATTCAAGTGTGATTCAAGTTCCATATGTAATGTGGGGCTGTATCAGAGCTTTATAAAACAGTATCAATATATGTTTAGAGAAAAAGTGCCGTAATTTAAAGAGGATATCCAGCATTTATCTCATTATGTATAAATCCTATGACAAGAAATCACAGGGGTAATCACAGGAGTAATCTAAATTTGCACTTTAATGGCATAAGATATATACACAACAGAACTGTTGCATAGACTTAAATATGAAATCTAAAATTTAATCAATTTGACAGATGCGTTAATGAAAACTTTTCTGATTCATTCATTACGTAATATACGAGTGTTTTATCTTTAATTATGGTACTTAACATCATGAACCATAGTGAAAACAATGAAAACAGACTAATTAAAGCTTTTTGTTTTGGTCTCCTCGGAGTTAATCGCATTAATTAATAAAAAGCCGAAAGTTGACAGTATAAGTGGAAGCTACATGAAAAAGCGCGCGTTCATTCTTGCGATTTATTCTGATGAGGGTGAGACGAAAACAAATTAGTGTGTCTGTTTTCGTTTCTATTTTTTCGATTTTGAAATAACGATCATCTCCTTAAACATAGTTACGTATATCCGCTTGATCGTAGTCATTAGTGTAACTTAGTCAATATGACGACATGATGTATGAGGTCCTTCAACGAGCATAGTGGTGTATGTCAGGTAGAAAGCAACGGTACATGTCAGCTTGACTGGTAGTGTGTAGTCATCACTGAAACTCAACGAGTGTGAGTAATGATATAAGACCTGTCATTCCGCACATTATCATCCTGAGAAATAAGACAAGTGATATCATAATTACATAATTTGTTTATAAGAAATTAATGCTGACGGATACAATGACATAAACAAATGAGCGAATTGATATTTTCCAACTTCTTATTCCATTAGGATAATTGGTAATTGATCTGGGTTATATGACAAGCTTGCTTCATAAAGAAACACAAGGTCTTTCTCCGGTAGCATTGCATGCGACTAGGCATTAATATTGGCATCATCGGAGGACTTACACCACTCATACGAGTACTGTTTTCACACTGGTAAAATTGTGCTTAACCCTGTACTATAGGTGGGGTTAAGGGGGGGGGGGGGCGTCTTAGCCCTACCTATAGTCCGGGGTTAAGCTTATTCCACTTTCTGTTCAGGCTCGTATTTACCAAATTGGGCTAGCCCCACCTACAGTACGGGGTTAGTTGGCCATGCAAAATAGCAGGGCTAACCCCACAATTGTGTTGCTAACTCCGCAATTGCGGTGCCAAGAAAATTAAATAGAACAGAAACGAAAAATGGTCCGATACTACGCAATGGAGCGTATCGCAGGTGGCCGGATGCGAAGTAAGGAGCCAACTGTCCAATCAGAGACGACGTATTCATGAATATGGATTTTACCGTAAAGCTCTGCCGGTGCGAAAGGTCATGTGAAGCGCGCTTATTGTGCTTATTGTGCAATGTTATTAAAGGGCACGTGACATCGAAATACAAGTGTATTCAT
The DNA here is from genome assembly GCF_000002235.5 of Strongylocentrotus purpuratus. Classification (NCBI taxonomy): domain Eukaryota; kingdom Metazoa; phylum Echinodermata; class Echinoidea; order Camarodonta; family Strongylocentrotidae; genus Strongylocentrotus; species Strongylocentrotus purpuratus. The sequence continues at coordinate 22,473,920 of NW_022145606.1, forward strand.
GTTGGTATTTTGATATGTAAACTTTTGAATTTGTTTCATAGATTTTAAAATATTTTTGGATGATTTTTTCTTCAAACTTGCTAAGCTCCACCCCCAAAAACTCCAGATCTCATTCCCCTTGTGACATCATCTGTCAGTCACCAATGAGTTAACTTGAGAAAGTTGCATGTAACTTTGCCAAAATTGACCACCTGTTACAATACCCAGACAATAGCAACATATAAGTTCCTATGTCGAACATGTCAGACTAAACTTATATTCTAGAATAGACAATGGTATGTAATTTCCTCCAGCTTAGCTCACGTTCATAATATAATTTCATGCTTCCATACATATGTACGGTACATCATCATTGTCTTTGTTTCCTGGTGATGCTACAGTATGTCTGACATAGCAACTTGTATGTTGCTATTGTATTACGTATTGTAACAGGTGGTCGACTTCGGTAAAGATACATACCACTTTCTCAAGTTAGCTCATTGATGACTGACAGATGATGTCATAAGGGGAATAAGATCTTTGGGGTGGAGCTTAGCAAGTTTGAAGAAAACAATATTTAAACAAATATTTAAAAATCTATGAAACAAATTCAGAAGTTTACATATCAAAATATGAGATGTATGCAGAACTGCACACCAACAGGAATACGCTTGTATTTCGGTGTCATGGGCCCTTTAAGCGCAGCTGCAGAAAATGCCCTAATGAATATACATGATATGGAGCTAATCCGGGGCAGTGAGAACAGCGAGAATTTTCTTATTCCGGAATAGGCGCTACTACGGGACTAAAACAGCGTGTGTGAAAAGCCAAAAAAAGTTAGTCCGGGGTAAATGATATAGTACGGGGCTATAAAGCAAAGTACAGGGTTAAGCAAAACCAGCGTGAAGGTAGTAGTCCGTGGGCCAGAGGGGGCTACCGTGCACCCCCCCCCCTATGATTCTACTTTTTGGGTGTAATTTGGTTCATAGGGATCCATAATATCAGAACAAAGAGACAGAAATGTGCATATCAAAATATATGCAAATTTATGACGTCATTAATAAATGAAGACAATAAAATAAAATAAAATAAATTTGTCTACCTATTGTTGTATAGTTAACAAAGATTGTTTATAAATTTGGTGAAGATTAGAGTTATATCTGCTGAGAAACAGGATAAAATGTAAGCACATAATTCACAAACCCTAAGAAAAACTGACATTTTTACATATTTTCAAATAAGGAGCAGAAAAACAGTGTCCAAATGAGTTTTTTTCTTGGGAACGTCTTTTTTCTGATATTATGGATCCCAATGAACAAAATTACACCCAAAAAGTAGGATCATGGGGGGGGGGGTGCACGGTAGCCCCCTCTGGCCCACGGACTATAGTGTATGTGGATGAAACGCAAGTTAAAATGGAAGTCCACCCTGATATTGAGTTGTTTTTGATATAAGCAGAAACATTGAGAGAAATAAATTAGTGAAAGTTTGAAAAATAGGAGAGTTATGCATTTGTTAGGTTGCCATCAGTGAAACACAAATTTGCAACACTGTGACGTATTATGCAAGCTCCTTTCTAAGTTTCTCTCTTTAGAAAATGTTCTAAACTTTTATTTTCTTAGTTATATATGACGGAATAGATTTGTTTCATACAGGGTTGTATATAAACATAATCGCATTATTTATATTTAAGTACATTTTCTTGATGGAAAACATAGATTTGTTCCATGGAAATGGCCTCTCTAACATGTGCTCTTCATTTAAAATGACTGAGAGCAATTCTGAAGCTGTCCATATGTGTTGGAAAAGGGGCACCTACAAAGGTTTACATTAAAGCGGAAACAATACCATTTTTTGTGAAAAGGCATTGTCATATATCCCAGCCTACTTTGTAATTATTTTTTTCCCTCTATGTTGGCCAAGATACTACCCCATACTTTGCAGTTGCATTTTTGGAGGTCTGAACATTGCTTTGCGAGAGATCGAAGCGATTTCAAGAGTAGTGAATAATAATAATAATATTCGGTTCTTGTACTTATAGCGCATATCACATTACATATTCCTTTTGCGTTTCCAAACAGCTTTAGGAATTATCATTCTAGCTTTAATTCCGGCAGCCTTTTAAAGCGCACGGTGCGTTTTAAGTAAAAATCCTAACAGGTACTTATTTAGGTCATCTGGGTCGATTGCGGCAAATGTAGATTAATGTCTTGCCAATGGACATTTGTGCCGCGGCTTGACTCGAACCTCAGACCTTTTGATCCACAGTCCGGTGACATATCCACTCGACCACGACAATCTTCACAGGAAGTCGTATTTCGACTGATTAGATCAAATAATTAGATGAAATAACCAATCCTGGTAGAGTTTTAAGCACGAGCTTATGGTAAACTAGATGGAACTTCGACATACATGTCTTGAGTTTAATGGTAATCCGTCCATCGGTTCTAATAATAATGCGATCACAAGCTATTTTGCATATATAATGAGCCCAATGACCGTTGACCTTTGACCTCATGACCCCAACATCTAATCAGTTCATTGGCTCAGCAAGATACAAATGTCCTACTTTTGATGGTAGTCTGTCCATCGGTTCTAATGATGTGATCATGAGCTATCGATGCATACATAATGAAACCTGTGACATTTTACCTCGTGACCCCCAAATCTAATCAATTCATTGGTTCTGCAAGATACATCCATGACATAGGTTTGACAGGAATCCATCAATTGGTTCTTGAGATAACGCGATCACAAGCTATTTGTGCATACTTAATGAGCACTGTGACCTTTGGCCTTTGACCTCGTGACCCCAAAATCCATTCAATTCATTGGCTCTACAAGATACATCCATGACTTAGGTTTGGCAGGAATACATCAATCGGTTTTTGAGATACGGACGGACGGACAACCCGAAAACATAATGCCTCCGGCTACTTCGTAACGGAGGCATAATAAAAGAATTGATGAGACATTTAAAGGGGAAGTCCACCCTGAAATTAAGTTAGTTTTAATAGGAGTAGAAAAATGAGAGAAACAAGTCAGTGAAAGTTTGAGCAAATTCCGATTAAAAATAAGGAAGTTAGGATTTTTGAAGTTGTGATCAATCAAACACAAATTGGCAACTCTATGACGTATCATGCGAGCTCAACTTCCTTTTGCTCAGTACTAAAAAAATCAAAAATTTTCATTTTCCCTCAAGAAAAATTTCAACCATACATGCACCCTAAATATAATAATTGCAAATATGTTTCTATACTCCCCCTGCAAGGAACAAATATATATTCCGTCATCAATAACGAAGAAAACATGATTTTATGGAATATTATGCACAAAGCAAATGAAGGAGAGCTCGTATAATAAGTCACAGAGTTGCCAATTTGTATTTGATTGATCACAACTTCAATAATTCATAACTTTCTTATTTTCATTCAGAATTTGCTCAAACTTTCACTCACCTGATTTTTTTGTTATTCTGCCTCTACCGAAACAAACTTATTTTTGGGGTGGACTTTCCCTTTAATATATAATAGTACATGTTCGTAATAAGATATAAAGCATAACATGTTGGATAAAGTTCTAGATCAAAGAAATGCTCTCAGTTGTTTTAAAAAGGGGGTACATAGGAAGTCTAGGTTTCGGGTAAATAAGGAGTGATTAAAAGAGATTTGAAAACCTCTTCATTATTTAAAGTGTAATATTCGTGAACATATGGCAATTTATTGCTTTAATAGTCTACGGAGTTCCAAAGGGCGTGATTTAGAAACGAGGATATGTTCGAAGACGCCTTGATAGCAGTTTAGTAGAATATGTCATGGTACCTTTTAGGGACAAAACAAAAGTGTAGAAAGAGCACACTATAAAAACAGCTAGCTGGAGAAGGGATATTTGGTGGCGTTAAAATCAGAGCGTGGGAATTCGGGGCATTGCCTGGGATTCACTGCCTTTCACTGTGCAAACTATGCAAATTATACCATGGCACTATACCATGGATGACGTCATATATATATATATATATGCGATCGATCAAGATCAATGTGCTATCGGTCGTGGTCGCGGTACTGTCGTCTGCGCTGCTCTCACTGCACTCTACACTACATCAGTGACAGTTTAACATAATTATTATTATTATGAAGTATGAAAAATATAAAACAAATATATCATGCACTATTTCAAGCCACTAGTTAAAATGATGGATTCCTCGGCGACAGTGCTATTCCTGCCACCTCGATCCATAATTTTAACTACAGCCTCTCAGTGCATGGTATATTTGTTTATTATACATACGAAATTAAGAAATAGTGAAAGTGTACAATGGACATAACGTGGATCAATACTTACATGATAAACATGCACATTGAGGTCGCCGCTTGGAGATGTGTGAAGACCTTTAAGATGAGATGCTAGTTTGCCGCCCGTTTTAGTACCACACAAGTAGAACCTTTGTCCAGAAACAGAGTGATGGCGGGAAGGTGTGTTGGGTGTTAGAGTAAACAAGAAAGAAGCCGAGAGAGATAAAGACAGGAGGAATATATAGAGAAAGAGACAAAAATATATATATTCAATTTCAATTCAATTTCAATTTATTTATGTATACAACAAAGCAATACAAATCAATTATAAACATTTACAACAGATGTAGAAACACATATTGGAAACAGAGGAGTCCACTAAAAAACAATGCTTGTACAAGTGTTAAAACCTCAAATGATACTTAGGAAAAATGAGTAATTAAATTAACTACCAAAGGAACTACAAAAGGAACTACAAAATAGGGGGAAAAGAGGATGCCAGCAGAGACGAGGAGGTCCAAGTTCAAACTTGTGTTTACTACTGGTTTGCATCAGTTGAGACCAGTAATCTACTAGTCCTAGTAACAAGTGGTATTCTATTTGTTCGACTTCAAACTGGTATTTATACTGGATTTCAAATTGTATCAACTATGGTCTCAACTGGTACCGGTTGAGACCAGTTCAAACCAGAATATACCAGTTGGAAATCCTTACTGGTTTCAGCTGGTATCAACTGGAATTTCGACCTGGGAATGATAGAAGAACACGGTTATAATACGAAGAGTAGACGATGCCAAAAAGGAAGTGAGAGATCGTGGGTACAACAAATAATACAAAATGATGAGCTGCATGTGGGGTTGAGAAGAAGATGAGGAAAGAGAAATGCGCATTAGAAAGGAGTTAAGCATGAGAAGGCACAATAAAATATATCAAATTACATTTTGAGTAAACGAGTAAAGAATGATCTTTTATTCAACAACAAATAGAGAGATAGACAAAGAACAGAAAAAATAAGAAAGAGAAACATACAGAGAATTCGTAAGATACTCTTAACTGTTTTTCATGTCGGGATTTGTATATGAGATGTTGTTTTCGTTTCCATTAACGATTCGACGTTGTAAGCTTCAATTAATAAAGTTACAAACTCCGGGAGGGGGAGGGGGGGGGGGGGGGAGGAAGAATGATCAAGGTGGGGGGGGGGGGAGTACCAAGCCTTAACAATGATATTGAAATTCACTGATCAGATAATATGAAGATGCGAACCAGTTAGAATGGTTTGGACGTATTGGGAACGAGGTAGAACTAGTTAAGAACCATTTTAAACTGAGTACGGACGGGCTTGGACTGCCTGGAACTTATGGCAAATTTACCCGATCTAAACTTGATATGAACTGACTGTAGACGGGGTACAGACAAGATGGACGTATTGGAGACTGTTTATGAACGATCTAGGATATTATTATATACATTTTTTTTTACACATTCTACCCCGACCATGACCCGTTTTAACGATTTTCAAGGACGGTTTCAAAACAAGTGAGAACTAGTATAGTATGATAGGGGCGCATACTGCTGATAATAACTCGACCACAGCACGTTGTAACACGTTCCTATTATGATCGAAGTACGGCAATTCCGTTCACAGTATGGCAATCAGTCTGTTTGTAGTACAACCTCCTCGTTTTAGGTACGTTGCCACTCCGTCTATATGCAGGACGGGGAATATTTTGAACAGGCTCAAAGTTCTAGAGCACTCTCCCGTACTAGCCAGTCCGAGCCCCTCCAAAAAGTTATTTAACTGACAGTAAACAATTGCTACTACGTTCAACTCCGAATTTGTTCATAAACAGTCCTCAATACGTCCTTCTCGTCTGTACCCCGTATACCGTCAGTTCATTTCAAGTTCAGATCGGCCAAATTTGGCATTTCCAGGCAGTTCAAGCCAGTACGTAGTCAGTTTATACCCGCTATTAACTAGTTCTACCTCGTTCTCACTACGGCCAAACCCATTCTAACAAGTTCAGAGACAGTACAGCTCGTCCTCAACTCGTTCTAAGCGCGTTCGAACGCGCTCCTAGAACGTCCTGGCTCAAGGGCTCAAAGGTTTAACACAAAGCTAGTTCTCAATACGTTCTGTAAAATGTTGCCAAACGTGCTCAAACTGTGTGGGACCGAAGTGAACGTAGAAGCAACTGCTTTTCAAAGTAGGGGGGGGGGGGGAGGGGGCTAAAGTATAAATGATCAGGTAGAGCGTAGCGAGTAATCCGAGTGGGGGTAAATGTACGTAGGGTCCAAGGGAAAAGCCCCCGGAGCTCAGGGTTTTCAGGCATTTAAATACGGTCGGATTATTTTGATACCTTATTTGTGACACTGGCAGGCAAGTAATTGGCGTGTGGTCCAGAGGGCGGAGCCCCCTTTAGCTCAGGGGTATAAGGCATTTAATTACGGTCAGATGAGCATCTAGGGGCCAGCTTGAGGGCCCGGGTGGGTCCAGGGGTCAGAGCCCCCGAAGCTCAGGGTTTTAGGCAGGGGCGTCGCTAGACCTTTTTCAGTGGGGGGGGGGGGGTAGAGGCCAACGATTACCAACAAAACTAGCCACCAATTACCGACAAAATGAAATGTCCCAATATCTACAAATTGAACCCTATAAACCCGGGGCCGAAGGCTAAATTGTTTTTCCTATGTACTATCTATAGTACTTGCGTATACGCAAATGGTAATTTTCCTCGACGACATAAATATACGAATTATTTCGTCGACTTAGTCAGCATGATAGCTGATATATTTTAATGCAGGTGCGGAGCTAGGATCTTATTTTAGGGAGGTGCGGTAATGAGCAATTTAATCACTTCATTAGGGAGGGTGTGGGTGATTGGCCTCCCGCGCGAAAGCTTAGACGTTCCATTAAATTATTATAAAAAGAAGACCATTTGCTGTACCGTTCTCGACTGTTATTCCTTGTCTAAATTCAGTTTTCTCCCCTCCCGCGGAAGCTTTTACGTTTCATTAAATTATGAGAAAAAGCAGACGATTCGGTGTACTGTTCTTGACTCTTAATCATTATCTGAATTCAGTTCTCCCCCTCCCGCGCGAAGCGCGGAAGTTTTAAAGTTTCATTAAATTATTAGAGAAAGAAGGCGATCCGTTGTACCGTTCTCGAATCTTAATAAACCCTAATTGTCTGAATTCAGTTTTCCTCTTCCCGCGGGAAGCGCGGAAGCTTTGAAGTTTCCTTAAATTATTAGAGAAAGAAGATGATTCGTTGTATCGTTCTCGACTCGTCTAAATGAAGCTTTTCCCTTCCGCGCGAATCGCAGAATGTTGGCAATTCATCAAAATATAGAGAAAGGAAGACGATTCGTCGTACTGTTGTTGACTCTTAATCCTTGTTTGCATTTAGTTTCCCCGAAAATGTTAAACCTCTGATTTTTTTAGCTGATCTTATAGGAAAGTGAAACTTCGAGTTAATACAAGTATTGTAGTTGTAGTCACTCTCGAAGTCGTCACAGCGGATAAAAAGTCACAGTTCGTAGGGAAAAAAAACTTGTCGGCCGACAATATATATCTCACCGATTTCAAACTTCTGTATTGATATAGTACAAGAGGATCGAGCAAGAATACCGACACTGCTGACCCGACTCAGCAACATATTTACCCGTGTCTTTCTTGCTCCCTCGATGAGAAGACTCCACCCAGCAACCCCCTTTCTCTTTTACTCCCACTCCTCCTCTCTCAGGCTCTACCTCCCCTCTCTCTCCTCTCTTTCATCCCCCGTTTCTTTTCTCTTTTTTCTTTTTTTTTTCTTTCTTCTCTTTTCTTTCCTTTCTTTTTCTTTCTTTCCTTTTCTTTCTTTGCTCTTCTTTCTTTCCTGTTCCTTTTCTTTTCTTTCCCTTTCCCTTTCTTTTTTCCCTACCCCTTTTCTCTTTTTTCCGACGGCAGCGCAATTATACCGACAATATCCTGACAGGTGGGCGGGGGGGGGGGATGTCGCACCTCCATATCCCCCCTTTTGAGACGCCCATGGGTTTAGGCATTCAACAATTTTAATACCTTATTTGTGACACTAGCAGGTCAGGTCACTAATTAGCGTTGGGTACAGGGGCGGAGCCCTCTAGACTAAGGGGTTTTAGTCATTTAATTACGGTCAGATGAGCAACCTGGGCCAAGCGTTAGGACACTTGATTAGGTCAAGGAGGAAGCCCAGGGGTATTAGGCATTTATTTATGGTTAGATGTGTATCGAAAAGGGCGGAGTCCCCGGAAGCTCAGTGTTTTAAGCCTTTCAATTACGGTCACATAAGCATATTTTGATACCTTATTTGTGACACTGGCAGGTCACTAATTGGCGTTGGGTCCTAGACTCAGTGTTTTTAGGCATTACATTAACGTCAGATGAGCACAAGGGGCCCGCTTTAGGGCCCTTTGTAAGCTTACAGGGGAGTTCAGGGGGCAGAACCCCGGAAGCTCAGGGGTTTCATGCATTTAACTACGGTCAGATGAGCATCCAAGCCCCCGAAACTTCAGGTGTTTTAGGCATTTTATTACGGTCACATTAGCATCGAAGGCGAGGGGGGGGGGGGGCTGCAAGTTCAGGCGTTTTAGGTATTTATTTACCGCCAGATGAGTACCCAGGTATCCGCTCTAGCTTAGAGGTTTTGGGTATTTGATTACGGTCAGATGAGCATATTTTGATATTTCTTTCTATTTCTCTTCAACATACTTTTTCAAAAAAGTGAAGAGTCCGGGGGAGGGGTCGAGCCCAGGGGCGTCGCTAGAGTTGGCTGTGGGGGTGTGACATCCCCTTTCCACCAATCAGGATATTGTCGGTAACATTGAGCTGCCGTCGGCAAAAATGAGAAAAGGGGGAGGAAAAATAGAGAGGGAATGAAAAAGAAAAGAAACAAAAGGATGGAAAAGACAACCAACGGAATGCAGATTTTCTACAATTTTACTCGCACATTTTTGGAGGATATTATGCGAAGGAGGTTAGCAACCGAGCGAGAAGAATTTTGCATAGTCTAAACGCTGCAACCTTTGGCCTTCAAAAGCCCTGAAGTGTGCTGCAATCTTTAGTCAGTATTTGCTATACATTTTTGTGAGCCTTTTTTCGAATTTTCCGGTGGGGGGGGGGGGGGCAGAAGGTCCCCCTTTTTGAAATGAGGGGTAGGGACGTGCCCCTTTTACATTAAAGGTTGAATAATCAAAATCAATTTGATTTGATTAGACAGCTCACGAGCATCAGTTTAAAGCTAAAACTAATTTCCTTCTCAAAAATTATTTTAAAAATCTAAATAAATTGTATTTGCTGAAACAGCCCCAGGGGCAATGCACGAATTATAAGTAAAGCTGACGGGTAGGCATACATGTACCTGATGTACTTGATGATGAAGTATACATATAGATCTTCGACTGCACGCAGTCGACAGTGATGCCTCCGCAAAGTCATAGAGCGATTTTACAAACCATAACAGAAGGAATTTGTAAAAAACTGATTCAAGTTTGATTGTAATCCATTAACAGGTTCTCATAATATCATGATTGAAAGCTTCTTCATATACATGTATGATCTGTTGATCTTTGACCTCATGACCCTAAATATTATGGGTTCATTGGCTCTGCAGGATACAAACGTGTCATGAGTTTGATAGACATCCAGCCGTTGGTTCCAATGATAATGGATCACACGCTGTTTTTGCATACATGAAGAGCCTGTTGAGTTTACCGTGGTAAAACATTAGGGGACGAATGCATCAAAGGAGGAAAAGGTTTAGACGTGGGTGCAGACTCCTATTTTGCAAATATCTTTTAATACTTTGATTATGGATCACATTTGTATGTATATCTCTCCTGATAATTATTTTTAGATCGTGTATTATGATTGTAATCTATTTTATACATGGTTCTAACAAGAACCTACCATACATCTGACACCGTTGCCACGCGTCTGCAACACTTGATAAGGTTAACCAGGCTTTCTTCGTCCAAGGATTCCACCCCGGCCAGATGTAGACACTGCAGGTTCATGGCTTCTTCTTCGATCAGAAGGCCCAATCCTCTCATCGTCTCTCTCGAAGCAGTCTTCTTCTCTGATGGGAGTGATGTCGGTGCTTTAAGGTTGATGTTTGTGAGCTGCTGTCCTCCGGTCCGACGAAGACCAGCAGTGATATGAGGTATGTCTCTCTCCGCATCATCGATGGAGATATTGATTTCTCTCAAGCCAGGAAGCGATGAGAGCAGACCTTCATAGCTTTGTGACATCATTCTTCCAACTGAGAGCTTTGTGATAGATGAAAGCTTAGGAGGAGATGGAGGAAAACTGAGAGAGGAGTCTGAGATGGTGAGATGGTTCAGTGAGGTGAAGGACCTGAGACAGGACCACATCCTGGCAGTTAGTTCAGTAGATATCCGACATTTCGTTACCTGGAGGACAGATAACGAAATACAGAGAGACTAGATTGTTATCCCAAGCTAATGCTGTTATGCTAAACCGGCTACATAATAAGACCCTCCTCCAGCCCCTTGGATTAAAGCTTAACGATTGACATTAAAGGACGGGTGACATCCAAATATAAGTTGATTCCTGTTTATGTGCAGGGCTCATATTTTGTTATTCAAACATCTATTAATATAGTTCATAGATTTTTAAATATCTTTCAAAAATATTTTTCTCAGACCTGCTAAGCTCCACCCTAAAAAAAATGCTCCAGATCTCATTCATCTCATACATCATCTGTCAATCATTGGTGAGCTAACAAGACACAGCTAGGTATGTTACTTCACAAGAGCTGACAACCTGTTTACAATGGACGATACAATACCAACATAGGAGTTGATATGAGTTAATGTAGATCAGAGGCGGCGGAGCGACTTTCAAAGTGAGGGGGGGGGGGCACCTTTAAAGGAAATCTCAAAGGGAAAATATACAATTTGTTAGACATTGGTATATACCCCTATATTGTGATAAAATTAGTGGGGTTGATTTCAATATTTGTTTCTCTTTATACATCATAATTATCATACTTTGCAGTTTGTGAGGTCTTAGTGCGAGTAATCACATCTTTTAAAGAGAAAACCAAATCCTAATGGGGCTACAAGCACATTCTCATAACAGAAGACTGACAATATCTTTGATAAGTTACATAATTATGAAATCTATAACTACAAGCGAGCGTGGCGAGCGATCTTTGGGGGAAATTGTTTTTAGTCACTTTAAATTAGGGGTACGTTTAATGATGAGAGCAAAAGGGGACACTTATCGAAAGGAATAAGGCACTTATTAGAACAGAAAAGGAGCACGTGTCAGAGTACAAAGGCTAATTATCAGAGGTGAAAATGAGGCACTTCTTACACCTAATAAATAGGCATGCACCAGGGATGAAAGTAAATAGGCATTTGTCGACGGAAAAGAGGCACCTATCAGATTTTGATTGGGGCATTTATAACAAGTGAAAAGGGGCATCTATGAAAAATGGGTAATTTTTTTTTAGAAAGGAAGTTGGGCAATATCATTGTTAAAAGGGTAATGAGAAGGGGAAGTGGCTCTTTTTAAAAAGAAAAAGAGGCACATGTTAAAATAAACGGGGCACTTCTCAAAGACGAAAAGTGGTAATTATGAGAAGGGAAAAGGGGGACGCGTCAAAATAAAAGGGGCATTTATAAGAGATGAAATAGCACTTTCAGAAGGGGAAGGGGTATCTCTCAGAATTTAATGGGGTCATTTACAAGAGATAACAAGTGGCACTTATGAGCATTAAAAGGAACTATTTTCATACATGAAAAGGGCATTTATGAGAAGGGAAAAGGGCTCTTTTTAAATGGGGGCTCTTATCATAAGAACAAGGGGCACTTAAAAAGGAAATGGGGCACATGTGAAAATATATGGTGCGCTTATCCAAGATAAAAAGGGGAAGTAACTAAAAGGGAAAAGGGCACTTATTACAAAGGAAAAGGGAAACTTGTCAAAGCAAAAGGGGAACCTCTCAGATTTGAATAGGGCAATTATCAGAGGTGAAGGGGCGCTTATCAAAAGTGATAAGGGACGCTTCGTGTACCTAACAGGGTGAACTTACTTTACTACAGATTAAACAAGGCATTTAAGGGAATGGAAAATGGACACTTATTGTAAAGGAAAATGGGAACTTGTCAAAGGAAAAGGAGTACGTGTCAACATGACAGGGGCACTTATCAGAGGTGTAAAGGGGAAGAGGCACTTAAAAAAAAAATAGAGACACTTGTTTAAAAGGGACACTTTTCCTATGCAAAAAGGGGCACTTTTAGGGTACTTGAAAAAGTGGGAGGGCACTGTGCCCACCTGCCCCTTTCACAATGCAATCGCATGGCCAGAACTGATTTTTATCTTGAAATGAATGATTATAATCACAGTATACATATATTGACAGGTAGGGCGCGCAGGGGTAAGGGCAACATGATAACGAGGTAAAATATAACTCCCTTGCGGCAAAAAGAATTGTATTCATTTTATCCAGTTATATAGCCTTGATTGCAATTGTTATCTCATGCCTTGTGTTGTTTTCTGTCTCGAGCCGTCCAGTCTTCGTGTCAAATACCGCTGCTATGACATTGCAAACAATGGGTACGCGTAGGGTAGTTTCGATAGGGTATGACGCAAAAATACGCTAATTTGACCATAAGGTCAATATAACCATCGACAACTGACCGGAAGAGAAATATGCTAATTACAATTCTCGCCATCGATATCACGTGACAAGTTGTGGCCCAATCACATCTTTGTATCTGTAAGAGCTATCTTTGATGTTATTAATTGAAAAATAAATTTGCGTGTTCCTGTCAGATGCAAGTAGTATTGCTTACCTAAAATAGTAGTTGTATAGTATTAGTTTAAGATATCTGCTTACCTGGACACCCGATTTTCTATCGTATTCGAAACATCCACCATCAAGAGTCCTATATTATTTGGAAAAAAAGCGTTGAAAGCAAAGAAAATATAAAATTACACAAAAACAATTGGAATAGTTTTGGGGGATTCACGACATAGCATTGTTTTCGGACATAGTCTCTAGGTTACCGTATGAGAACAAAAATGTAGAAGATCCTGGCGAGTTAAATATATACATAATTTATATCATAAAGAGGTCATTAAGGCAGAAACAATGGCAGAAGAAAGAACATCACTGCCTAAAAGTGTGTAAATGTTTACATTGTCTGTATGGTATGCAAATAAGTAGGTATATAAGAAAAATATAATAATGATACTCCAAGACCCAACAGTACCCAACTCCCGCGAGAAGTTCTTGAGCTGGCTGGGGCGGATTAGAGGATTCCCAAAAGAAATTATCGCATTGACTTTGTGATAGTATCTGCATACCCCTCCTCTCATGTAACCAATTTCAATTTAAAAAAATAATCCAGCAGCTAGTTTGTTTATTTTTACTGATCTTGAATTGATCATTCGTGATACGTTCAAAGACATTAACATATTGACTCAACCGAATTGGATGAAATAAAAACAAATAACAAACAAACCTGTTATTCGCCTTTTATAGTTGACAGTTAAATTATCTGTTGAATTTTGGCTTCTTTAGTTCATTCATATATGTATGAACATCTACCCATACTCACTGTAAATGCAGACTTTCATATGCTTCCAAACATGCTGACGCCTCAACAAGTTCAACCAAGTACTCTTCGTCCAAGCACTTCACCCCAGTCAGATATCGACACCGCAGGTTCTTGGTTTGTTCTCTGATTAGACCCAATCCTCTCATTGTCTCTCTCGATGGGAGTGACGACGATGCTTCAAGTATGATGGTTGTGAGCTGCTGTCCTCCAGTCCGACGAAGACAAGCAGTGATCTGAGGTATGTCTCTGTCTACATCACTGATGGTCATGTTCATTTCTCTCAAGCCAGGGAGCGATGAGAGCAGACCTACATAGCTTTGTGACGTCACTCTCTCAACTGAGAGCTTTGTGACGCAATGAAGCGCAGGAGGAGATGGAGGAAAACTGAGAGAGGAGTCTGAGATGGTGAGATGGTTCAGTGAGGTGAAGGATCTGAGACGGGACCACAATCTGACGCTCACCTTGGTAGAAAGCTGGCAGTCCTTGATTGTTAACATTTCAATCTATGATGACATAGAGAAAGAAAAAGTCGTCACTGTTACCACAGACAACAATCAAATTGTTAAAAGGGAGTAAAAACAGAAAGATATTGATTGTTTGGAGACCAGAATGATTTGTATATCTTAACTAAGTTCTTGGCCTGAACTTCTTATCAAAATCTTTACACCGATAGTCATTTATTTGAATAGAAGATAGGCAAAATGTTCATTATAAAAAAGAAAAATTATCATTTTGAATGCGTTTTTAAACAGTTTCTTGGTTCGTTCCCACAACTGTATTAGACTTATGATTGTGTTATGCTACGGAAGGTACAGCAAATGAGGTATCCAATTTTAAATTAGTTCTCAATGAACAGTAACTACAGTCAGTACAAGCAGACCGAAGTCATTAAATACACTTTATATGCTCATGTTCATTGCAAAAACCTACGTACTGATAGTGTAATTATATTTAAGGCACGAACAAAGTTATATACTGTGTTACGTAAACTATGATTTATGAATAAAGACCGAAGTGAACTGAAGTCATTGCATTTTCTCAAAGGAGTGCTATTTCTGATTCATATTCGGTAGTAAGTGCGAATTGCTTTCTTAAATATTACTAAGCAAATGAGGCGTACCGGTGTGACCGCGTAGAATGTTACCCGCACCGATCGTCCGCCTATTAGAGATCGATCGAGAGCGGACGATCGGTGCGGATTTTATCCGCGCAGAATGTCCGTGTCGGACATTCCGTGCGCGCCTCAAATGTCCGACGGACAATCTGTGCGGAAGAGTTCTCGCACCAATAGTCCGCCTGCCGCACCGAATGTCCGTACTCTAGTCCACACGTATACATATTCAATACAAGACAGTATACACTTAATGAAATGAAACGACTGGATAACCCATATTCAGCTTTGCCAGCTAGCTAGGGATGACAGACACTATAGGTCTTTCCGGCGCGGATCAAGGGGAGGGGGGGGGGGAAGGGCCTTGACCCCCAACCACCAACAAAAAATGAAGAGAGAGAGAGAGAGAGAGAGAAGGTTAAGCGGAGAGTAAGGGAAAGAAAGAAGAGGAAGAAGAAAAGAAAAGGGGGGAACAAAGGAGATCGGGGGCGAAAGGCCTTCGCCACCCCCACTCCCCCCCCCCCCCCTCAGCAAAAGAGAGAGAGAGAGAGAGAGAAGGAAGGACAATAAGGGAAAGGGAAAGAAGAGACAAAGGGAAAGGAAGAAGAAGAAGAAAAAGGGGAAAGAAGAAGATAGGGGGGAAAGGTCTTTGCCTCCCAGGCTGTTGCCCCGCCCCCCCCCCCCCCCCAGCAAAAAGAACGAGAGAAGGAAGAGAAGGGAAAGAAAAAAGGGAAAAGAGG
This sequence comes from Strongylocentrotus purpuratus, assembly GCF_000002235.5. Taxonomy (NCBI): domain Eukaryota; kingdom Metazoa; phylum Echinodermata; class Echinoidea; order Camarodonta; family Strongylocentrotidae; genus Strongylocentrotus; species Strongylocentrotus purpuratus. The sequence continues at coordinate 22,489,641 of NW_022145606.1, forward strand.
AGATAAAGGGAAGAAAAGAAGGGGGGTATCAGTTGCAGTTTTCCCGCCAACAAGTTGGTGATCGGGGGGGGGGGGGGGGCAAATGGCCCTTCTCATGGGTGTCGATCTGTAACTGATACCTATTCATCAGGGGAGGGGGGATGATCTATTCATTCATCCCCCTTGATGAATAGGTATTACGTAAGGATCGACACCCATGGCCCTTCTCTTCCCCCCCCCCCTTCTACAGCAAACTTTAAAGAGAGAAAAAAGAAGAGAAGGGGAAGGGAAAGAAAAGAAAGGTACGGAGATCAATTGTGATTTTTCCCACCAACGCGGTGTAGATTGGGGGCGAAAGGCCTTCGCCTGCCCTCCCCTGGCCCCTCAGCAAACAAAAAGAGAGAAAGAGAGAAGGAAGGAAAAGAAGGGAAAGGGGAAAGAAGAGAAAAGAGGAAAGGAAGAAGAAAAGAAAAAGGGGTCCGACAGGGCCTTGCCGCCCATGCTGTTGCCCCCCCCCCCCCGCAAAACAAGAGAGAAGGAAGGAAAGGGAAAGAAACAAAAGAAGAAAAGAAAAGAAGGGATATCAGTTGCAATTTTCCTGCAAACAAGATGTGGATCGCGGAGAAAGGCCTTTGCCTCTGCCCCCCTCCCCCCCCCCCCCCTCCCCGCTATAAAAAAAGAGAGAAGGAATGGAAAGGGAAAGAGGAGAGCCAAAATGGAAAACAAAAGAGGAAGAAGAAAAGAAAAGGGTGAAAAGAGGCAGAGATCAGTTGCGATTAATCCCACCAACATCGTGTGGATCGGGGGAGGGGGCGAAAGGCCCCTGCCTCCCTCAGCAAACTTAAATGAGTGAGAGAGAGAGAGCGAAGTAAGGGAAGGGAAAGGGGGGGGGGGGAAGAGGAAGAAGAAAGGTAGGGGAGATCAGTTGCAATTTGTCCCGATTTTTACCCCTACCCCCCCCCCCCCCCTCAGCAAAGAGAGAGAGAGAGAGAGAGAAGGAGAAGGGAAGTGAAAGGGAAAGAGGAGCCTGAGAAAGGGACAGAAAACAAAGAGGAAGAAAAGAAAAGGAATTAAGGAAGATCAGTTGCGATTTGCATTGGTTCTTCTATCATCATTGTACAACTATCATTGTACAAATGTATTTATATATTCATTTATTTATTCCTGTTTGATAACAAAAATATGAATATAAACTCACAACAGCAACAAAATTAAATGTAGAAGGAAACTATCTTGCTGGGAGCAAGAAGCGCAAAAATGATCATGCATTTGCATGTACATTCATATTGGTTAATTACATCTTGTGAAATAGTATGCATTCAAGCTTTTTGGATTTTTTGTTGTTGGTGTATTTGTATGAAAGAAAGCATTTTGAGCTTATAATGCACATGTTGCAATTTCAGGTGCAACTTAGTGTTCAAATATGGGTTACGCACCGCCAGGCATTACTGTAGGAAATCTTCAAATGTTAATCAGGTATATGACTAAATTACTTGTCTGTTGCCCTACGAAAAAAAAAATATTTAGTCAGGCCTGAATTGAGTCGCAAAACAATCATTGTGTTAAAAGGAAAAAAACATATTTGATGACATTCGAAATTCCCAAATAACCAATACGATTGGAGAGCGAGTACTCGTTTTGTTTTTCTTCAAGAATTACTCAACTATAAATAGCTAGCCCGGATACTTGAGCCTCTCACAAAACGCAAGTATAGGCCTGATGTGTCGTCAGGGGCGTCGCTAGACCTTTTTCAGTGGGGGGGGGGGGGGGGTATAGAGGCCAACGATTACCGACAAAACAAGCCACCAATTACCGACAAAATTAAATGTCCGAATATCTACAAATTTAATATGCGCAAATGATCATTTTCGTCGACGACATAAATATACAAATTATATCGTCAACTTGAGCATCATAGCTATGTATTGTAATGCAGGCGCGTAGGTAGGATCTTATTTAATGGAGGGGCGGTATTGAGCAAGCGAATCACTTAAAGAGCACGCAAAGCGCTCCCTAGGTGGGGTAGGGGGTGGGTGAAAGGCCTCCCGCGCGAAGCCGGTAGCTTAGACGTTTCATTAAATTATTATGAAAAGAAGACGATTTGTTGTACCGTTCTCGACTCTTAATCCTTGTCTGATTTCAGTTTCCCCGTCCCCCGCCAAGCGCGGAAGCTTAGACGTTTCATTAAATTATTATAGAAAGAAGACGATCTGTTGTATACCGTTCTCTACTCCTAACCCTAATTGTCTGAATTCAGTTTTCCCCCTCTCGCGCGAAGCGCGGGATCTTCGACGTTTCATTAAATTATTAGAAAAAGAAGACGATTCATTGTACCGACTCAAAATCATTGTCTGAAATTTCAAAAATGTTTCTTTGTCCGATTAAAAGTCACAGTTCGAAGGAGAAAAAATTGCTGGCCTACCGACATTAAAAAAAATCCCACCGGCTTCAACCTCACACCCCCCCCCCCCCTTTAGCGACGCACCTGAATGTAGGGTGGCCTGAGCGGGTAGGCACAGGGCGTGGTTCTAAACTTACAGAGACACTTCGATAAAGACACCCTTATTTCATGATTGCGTGTGTTGAACTGCCCTGGGCTTTACAACTTTAAACCTCCAGGGTTTATTTTGCATATAATAGGTATTTACATTTTCATTTATATAATAAAAGGAAATAATGAATATTCAAATATCATAGGTAGCAAATATAGGATGACTAACAGAAGGAATGACAACAAACAGATAGGAGAGGATGATCAAGCATAATGATGTGCACCAATCTATAAATGTGAATTACTATTTAGCCTGTTCACACTACAGCTCTACAGTAACAAAGCATTTGTAGCCTTAATTTTAAGTAGGCCTACTTGAAGAAATCGTTGAAATGTAAGATATTCAGTTTATTTTTATTAAGTAAGACAAAGTACTAGGTGTTAAAATGACACACATTTAACACCTTTGGAAAAAAATAATACCCCAGGAACGTGAAAAACAAAACTTTTATTGTAATGCCTATAATCGGACATATTAAAAAAAAAAATGTGGCACCACCCAAAAAATATAATTCTGAGATCCTCCTTTGTCTTTAATTTGCACCTGGAAATAAATTCTTTGTTCCTCATCTATGTCATCGCGGCGAAAAATTTCAGACTTTTCTTCTTTTGAGGTGCACATGCAGCCTCAGACAAAATAATGTGCCAAAGAAGTTTTGTCTTCTTGTGTTCCTGGAAACAAAGTTTTGGGCAATATTTTTCAAGTCCAGTTTATCTGTACGAGATTTATATATGAGTAATATTAAGCTTTGGTTGAGCTTTCTTTAGGTCATTGTACTTATCAGATAAGTTTTGATCCCTTTCAAGACAGAGAATGTTCTCTCGCAAGTTGCCGTTGTAACCGGGATGGTAAGGTAAATGAGAAGAAGAATGTGTACCTCTGAGAATGATCTCTTATAGATTGGACTGTTGTTGAAAATCTCACAATGCGATGTATTTGATAGGTTTCCTCTCATCGTCATACATGTCTTGGAGGTTTGTTCGCTGCCGAGTTAATGCTACAAAGTCAATATCTCCGGCATACACTTCCCTCAACTCATCAGCACGAACACAATATTGGGGAGGGGGGGGGGGGGCTCATGATAACCGAGCCCGGACGAAATATTGGGGGGGGGGGGGGGCTCAATGATATCTGAGCCCCCCAATATATATATATATGTATATATATATATTTTTTTTTTTTTGTGGGGGGGGGGGGCGGTTCCTAAGCCTATGTACGGGTCAATGAAGTCTACTTTTTGAAACTTAAAGGGATTGGGTGACTTTGTCTCAGGTTCTGAAACAAAATCCTGGAATGATAGTTAGGGCTATAGTTCTGATCGGAAAACGACCCAAATATCGGAGTATGGCTAGCTGCCCCATGGCCTTGTCCTATATACGGATCGGGGAAAAAAATACTTAAAAAATTTCGGGGGCTACTTTTATGACTTTCGGGGGCTCTTTTTGGCATTTCGGGGGCTGATTCACCCCGAGCCCCCGTGTATTTTTCCCTGATACGGATAAGTGAGCGCCTTGATTGGTCCACTTCTAACTCGTGTTTTTAGCCCTTCTTTCTTTCCTTTTTCCTTTCCTTTCTTTTTTTTCAAAGAGAGGGGGGGGGGGGGGGACGGATCCGTTGCTCCCCGTATGTCCGCGCCTGAGTGACACCCACATAAACTAACCTTATTTATTACCGAACAAAAATAAAGAAAGAGCCTCCCGACACCATAGGTCTAAGTAATCAGCCAGTTGCTACCCCCCCCCCCCCCCCTCCCCCCACCAATAATTTAAAAGTGAATTTTTTGTTCTAATTTGATACCAGTGATTTACAGATGCAGCTGAAACTGCCTAATTTTCTGGGATTTTTCCACACTTTTTAGTAAAATATTTTATGCGTTTGTGGGAGAATGACAAATATCAAAATTTACAGTCAGGCAAGAAATGTGCTTATTTACTATTTAGAGGCCTACTACGGCGGGCTTGGGGGCTCAAGCCCCCCCCCCCCACACTTTTGAAAAAGTATATTAAAGAGAATTAAATAGAAAGAAATAGAAAAGAAAGTATGCTCATGTGACCGTAATTAAATGCCCATACCCCAGAACTTCCGGGGGCTCTGCCCCCTGGACCCCACCTTGGGACCTAAGGCTGGCCCCTGGATGCTAATCTGACCTTAAATGTAATGCCTAAAACCCCTGCGCTTCCGGGGACTCCGCCCCTTGGACCATACGCCAATTAGTGACCTGCCAGTGTCATGAATAAGGTATTAAAATATGCTCATCTGACCGTAATTAAATGCCCTTACCCCCTGAGCATCCGCCAATTTGTGCTACGCTCTACCTTATCTTAAATACTCTAGCCTCCCCCACTCACTTTCAACCCCATTTTTAATCACTTTTATTTCCCATTTAACTCCTTCATTAAACCCTCGAAACGCCTCCAAATACTTGGAGCGGGGCCTGTATGACGAGTATATACTAGTAGTGAGTTGGTTGATGTACGAAGCCACGTACAAAAGTATAATCGATTACAACAGTTGTGGGGCCGATATCACGAGTATGCCTTCATAAAATAAAGGTTTTAAAGAAAATAAGCGGATAGCAAACCGCACGGACAATCCGTGCGAGCAGAAAACCCGCATATTATGTCCGACGGACAAACGAAACTTGTAGGACAAACGGCGCGGTCACACCGGCATGAACAATTAGAGCAAACTTACATGCAATGGATCTTGATCACAGTTTATTAACCTAGACAACCTACATCATTTTAAAGAGAGATATAAAGGTGAGGATAATATGTAACCACTTTAAACGTTTGTAAATAACAAATAAAGACCAACATGTTTAAAACAAAATACATATCTAGTTCTTATTCACGATTTTATCCATGGCTCAGCGTACGTGTGACCTAAAATAATCTTTCAGCAAATATTGTATGATACCAATTTTATTTAGTAAAGAGTTTGAAATATTTCGATCTGTCAAATAATAATGTGAAAGCCACTTTTTTCCTAAAAATTATATCAATTCCAAGAGGGCGGTCCCAACGGTTGGTAGTTTTAGTAATTACCCGGAAAATATGAGCAACACAACTTATATATATTTTTTTAATTCAGCCGATTTTTCTGTAAGGCTTAATCCATATATAATCAGATGGTTAACGTTTTGTTTTAAGCGATTGTTTATATTTCGTGTTTAGGAATCTTCTTAAAAACTTTGAGAGGATATATACATGTACATAATTAATCGAAGTTTTTGTTGGCAAGTTAAATCGACTTCAGGTTGATACTTTGGTAATTAATATGATTTAAGGACTGGTTTAACGCATCAGCCTAGCGAATGGAATAAAACGAACGGTGATGCCCATATCAATAACAATTAAGAACAAGTCAACGCAAAGCGTAGCACCCCCTCGCAGAATTTAAATGGCATATATACGTCAGAACAAGTTACCTCCATTGGACTATACTATTATATTACTGGACAAGGAAGTTAACCACATTTTCACATATACAATTAGGTGTTTTTGCATATTTAATGAGCTATGACCTTTCACCTTTGACCTACATACTCAGAAATAAAGAAACTTAGGCTGTACATGTATTTTGATACCATGTACCTTCATATCAAATTTCATTAACATTCGTCAAACATTACTCAAGTTATCGAATGAAAACCAGATTCGCATATTTAATGAACTATGACATTTGACCTACATACTCTGAAATCGAACGTAGGCTGTGTTTTGATACCATGAACCTTCATATCAAATTTCATTAAAATCCGTCAAACAATACTAAAGTTATCGATCGGAAACCAGGGCCCTGTTTCATAAAACTTGTTATCAATAACAAGTTACAAGCTACTGTTAAAAGCTATTGAAAACATAGCATCTAATTGGCTGAGAGCAAATTTGTCATAGAAATTTAGCAGTTGTTATTGATAAAAAAAATTATAAAACAGACCCCTGATTCGCATATTTAATGAACTATGACCTTTGACCTACATACTCGGAAATTGAACCTAGCCTGTAATTTGATACCATGAACCTTCATATCAAATTTCATTAAAATCCGTCAAACATTACTCAAGTTATCGAATGGAAACCAGATTCGCATATTTAATGAGCTATGACATTTGACCTACATACTCCGAAATCGAACGTAGGCTGTGTTTTGATACCATGAACCTTCATATCAAATTTCATTAAAATCCGTCAAACAATACTAAAGTTATCGATCGGAAATCAAATTCGCATATTTAATGAACTATGGCCTTTGACCTTCATACTCGGAAATTGAACTAAGCCTGTATTTTGATACCATGTACCTTCATATCTATTTTCATTAAAATCCGTCAAACATTACTGGATTTATCGATCGGAAACCGAATTTGTTACGGACGCACGCACGGTAGGACGGACGGCAGCCCTCCGACTTCGTCGGCGAGGGGAAAATGAAATTGGAGGGAATACAAACTTTAATTAATTTTACTTGGCTTAACAGTTACTCACTCTTCTACATACAGGCTAGCTGACATTAAACGTGTTGAAGACTGGACAAGATCGATCACTGTTTCCTTGGGTCCGAAAACTACTCCTGACAATATCGCCTGAGATTCTGTGATGAGAAGACCCAGTCCTCTCATCCTCTTTCTCGACATGCTTGATATATTAACCTCTGGTGTAAATGAAAGGGGTTTGATGAGTGTGAGATCATGTCCCGTTATATATCGACGTAGATTAGTCTGGATCGTCTGGATCTGAGATATGTTTTCTGTATTTGCATCTCCGATAGTGATATCGACCTCTTCTAAGCCAGGAAGCGATGAGAGCAGTCCTCCATAGCTTTGTGACGTCACTCTATCGGCTGATAGCTTTGAGACGGATGGAAGCTCAGGAGGAGATGGAGGGAAACTGAGAGAGGAGTCTGAGATGGTAAGCTGGTTCAGTGAGGTGAAGGATCGGAGGATGGACCACAACTTTTCGGTCATCTCAATAGATAGCTGGCATTGCTTTATCTGCAGCCTAGTATTCTGCAATGCAATGAAAACAGGCCAACTTGTCACTTTTATATACATCGATTTCAATATTGAGACTAAATGTGTAGATATCTTTAATTTCACTTCAGTGAAGCTGAAAATACAAGGGCTAAATGCACCACTTCAATTCTTATTCCGAGAATTAATGAATTATTTCATAATGAACAATGCAACTTTGTTGCGATTTCATTTAATAGTTCAATTCATTAATGACATGAACAATGAGAGCGTACTTACACGCAGTGCATCTTGATCGGAGTTTAGAGACCTACAAAACCTACGTTATTTCAAAGAGAGATGAAGAAGTAAGGATATTTGTTACCACTTTACACGTTTTAGAATAACAAATTGCGTTCAACATGTACACAAATGAAAACAAATCTAGTCTTATTCAAAATATTATTCATGGCTTATCGTACGTGTGACCTAAAAAAAATCAAACAGTGAATATTGTATGAAACCAAAATATTATTCAGTTTTTATATCTGATAAATATGGTAAAATTATATTCATTCACGGAGAAAGGTCCCATCGATCGGTTGTTATAGTAATGTATAGTAATGTAATGTAAGAGCGTCGTTGGTGTAATTGACACAACCTATATTTTTTTCTTCGAAATCCAACCAATTTTTCTCTAAGGCTAAATAAATTAATGATCAGATGGTTATATGACTTTTGTCTAACAAAAACGTCAACGAATATTTTGTGCAAGTTAAATCGACTTCAGGTTGATACTTTAGTAATAAACATAATTTGATGACTGGTTTAACACATTAGCCTAGCGAATGGAATAAATTGCACGGTACTGCCAATGTCAATAACAACATATTGAGGAGAAAACGGGAGGGAATAGACAACTTTAATCAAATTTACTTGGCTTAACAGTTACTCACTGTTCTACATACAGCCTAGCTAACATTACACGCGTATCAGACTGGGCAAGATCGACCACTGTTTCCTTGGGTCCGAAAACTACTCCCGACAATATCGCCTGAAATTCTGTGATGAGAAGACCCAGTCCTCTCATCCTCTTTCTCGAAATGCTTGATACATTCCCCTCTGATGTGAAGGAATGGGGGTTGATGAGTGTGAGATCATGTCCCACCAGATGTCGACGTAGACTAGTCTGGATGTGAGATATTTCTTCTGTATTTGCATCTCCGATAGTGATATCGACCTCTTCCAAGCCAGGAAGCGATGAGAGTAGACCTTCATAGCTTTGTGACGTCACTCTATCTGCTGATAGCACTTTGACGGATGGAAGCTTAGGAGGAGATGGAGGGAAACTGAGAGAGGAGTATGAGATGGTAAGCTGGTTCAGTGAGGTGAAGGATCGGAGGATGGACCACAACTTTTCGGTCATCTCAATAGATAGCTGGCATTGCTTTATCTGCAGCCTAGTATTCTGCAATGCAATGAAAACAGGCCAACTTGTCACTTTTATATACATCGATTTCAATATTGAGACTAAATGTGTAGATATCTTTAATTTCACTTCAGTGAAGCTGAAAATACAAGGGCTAAATGCACCACTTCAATTCTTATTCCGAGAATTAATGAATTATTTCATAATGAACAATGCAACTTTGTTGCGATTTCATTTAATAGTTCAATTCATTAATGACATGAACAATGAGAGCGTACTTACACGCAGTGCATCTTGATCGGAGTTTAGAGACCTACAAAACCTACATTATTTCAAAGAGAGATGAAGAAGTAAGGATATTTGTTACCACTTTACACGTTTTAGAATAACAAATTGCGTTCAACATGTACACAAATGAAAACAAATCTAGTCTTATTCAAAATATTATTCATGGCTTATCGTACGTGTGACCTAAAAAAAATCAAACAGCGAATATTGTATGAAACCAAAATATTATTCAGTTTTTATATCTGATAAATATGGTAAAATTATATTCATTCACGGAGAAAGGTCCCATCGATCGGTTGTTATAGTAATGTATAGTAATGTAATGTAAGAGCGTCGTTGGTGTAATTGACACAACCTATATTTTTTTCTTCGAAATCCAACCAATTTTTCTCTAAGGCTAAATAAATTAATGATCAGATGGTTATATGACTTTTGTCTAACAAAAACGTCAACGAATATTTTGTGCAAGTTAAATCGACTTCAGGTTGATACTTTAGTAATAAACATAATTTGATGACTGGTTTAACGCATTAGCCTAGCGAATGGAATAAATTGCACGGTACTGCCCATGTCAATAACAACATATTGAGGAGAAAACGGGAGGGAATAGACAACTTTAATCAAATTTACTTGGCTTAACAGTTACTCACTGTTCTACATACAGCCTAGCTAACATTACACGCGTATCAGACTGGGCAAGATCGACCACTGTTTCCTTGGGTCCGAAAACTACTCCCGACAATATCGCCTGAGATTCTGTGATGAGAAGACCCAGTCCTCTCATCCTCTTTCTCGAAATGCTTGATACATTCCCCTCTGATGTGAAGGAATGGGGGTTGATGAGTGTGAGATCATGTCCCACCAGATGTCGACGTAGACTAGTCTGGATGTGAGATATTTCTTCTGTATTTGCATCTCCGATAGTGATATCGACCTCTTCCAAGCCAGGAAGCGATGAGAGTAGACCTTCATAGCTTTGTGACGTCACTCTATCTGCTGATAGCACTTTGACGGATGGAAGCTTAGGAGGAGATGGAGGGAAACTGAGAGAGGAGTATGAGATGGTAAGCTGGTTCAGTGAGGTGAAGGATCGGAGGATGGACCACAACTTTTCGGTCATCTCAATAGATAGCTGGCATTGCTTTATCTGCAGCCTAGTATTCTGCAATGCAATGAAAACAGGCCAACTTGTCACTTTTATATACATCGATTTCAATATTGAGACTAAATGTGTAGATATCTTTAATTTCACTTCAGTGAAGCTGAAATTACAAGGGCTAATGCACCACTTCAATTCTTATTCCGAGAATTAATGAATTATTTCATAATGAACAATGCAACTTTGTTGCGATTTCATTTAATAGTTCAATTCATTAATGACATGAACAATGAGAGCGTACTTACACGCAGTGCATCTTGATCGGAGTTTAGAGACCTACAAAACCTACATTATTTCAAAGAGAGATGAAGAAGTAAGGATATTTGTTACCACTTTACACGTTTTAGAATAACAAATTGCGTTCAACATGTACACAAATGAAAACAAATCTAGTCTTATTCAAAATATTATTCATGGCTTATCGTACGTGTGACCTAAAAAAAATCAAACAGCGAATATTGTATGAAACCAAAATATTATTCAGTTTTTATATCTGATAAATATGGTAAAATTATATTTATTCACGGAAAAAGGTCCCATCGATCGGTTGTTATAGTAATGTATAGTAATGTAATGTAAGAGCGTCGTTGGTGTAATTGACACAACCTATATTTTTTTCTTCGAAATCCAACCAATTTTTCTCTAAGGCTAAATAAATTAATGATCAGATGGTTATATGACTTTTGTCTAACAAAAACGTCAACGAATATTTTGTGCAAGTTAAATCGACTTCAGGTTGATACTTTAGTAATAAACATAATTTGATGACTGGTTTAACGCATTAGCCTAGCGAATGGAATAAATTGCACGGTACTGCCCATGTCAATAACAACATATTGAGGAGAAAACGGGAGGGAATAGACAACTTTAATCAAATTTACTTGGCTTAACAGTTACTCACTGTTCTACATACAGCCTAGCTAACATTACACGCGTATCAGACTGGGCAAGATCGACCACTGTTTCCTTGGGTCCGAAAACTACTCCCGACAATATCGCCTGAAATTCTGTGATGAGAAGACCCAGTCCTCTCATCCTCTTTCTCGAAATGCTTGATACATTCCCCTCTGATGTGAAGGAATGGGGGTTGATGAGTGTGAGATCATGTCCCACCAGATGTCGACGTAGACTAGTCTGGATGTGAGATATTTCTTCTGTATTTGCATCTCCGATAGTGATATCGACCTCTTCCAAGCCAGGAAGCGATGAGAGTAGACCTTCATAGCTTTGTGACGTCACTCTATCTGCTGATAGCACTTTGACGGATGGAAGCTTAGGAGGAGATGGAGGGAAACTGAGAGAGGAGTATGAGATGGTAAGCTGGTTCAGTGAGGTGAAGGATCGGAGGATGGACCACAACTTTTCGGTCATCTCAACAGATAGCTGGCATTGCTTTATCTGCAGCCTAGTATTCTGCAATGCAATGAAAACAGGCCAACTTGTCACTTCTATATACATCGATTTCAATATTGAGACTAAATGTGTAGATATCTTTAATTTCACTTCAGTGAAGCTGAAAATACAAGGGCTAAATGCACCACTTCAATTCTTATTCCGAGAATTAATGAATTATTTCATAATGAACAATGCAACTTTGTTGCGATTTCATTTAATAGTTCAATTCATTAATGACATAAACAATGAGAGCGTACTTACACGCAGTGCATCTTGATCGGAGTTTAGAGACCTACAAAACCTACATTATTTCAAAGAGAGATGAAGAAGTAAGGATATTTGTTACCACTTTACACGTTTTAGAATAACAAATTGCGTTCAACATGTACACAAATGAAAACAAATCTAGTCTTATTCAAAATATTATTCATGGCTTATCGTACGTGTGACCTAAAAAAAAATCAAACAGTGAATATTGTATGAAACCAAAATATTATTCAGTTTTTATATCTGATAAATATGGTAAAATTATATTCATTCACGGAGAAAGGTCCCATCGATCGGTTGTTATAGTAATGTATAGTAATGTAATGTAAGAGCGTCGTTGGTGTAATTGACACAACCTATATTTTTTTCTTCGAAATCCAACCAATTTTTCTCTAAGGCTAAATAAATTAATGATCAGATGGTTATATGACTTTTGTCTAACAAAAACGTCAACAAATATTTTGTGCAAGTTAAATCGACTTCAGGTTGATACTTTAGTAATAAACATAATTTGATGACTGGTTTAAAGCATTAGCCTAGCGAATGGAATAAATTGCACGGTACTGCCCATGTCAATAACAACATATTGAGGAGAAAACGGGAGGGAATAGACAACTTTAATCAAATTTACTTGGCTTAACAGTTACTCACTGTTCTACATACAGCCTAGCTAACATTACACGCGTATCAGACTGGGCAAGATCGACCACTGTTTCCTTGGGTCCGAAAACTACTCCCGACAATATCGCCTGAAATTCTGTGATGAGAAGACCCAGTCCTCTCATCCTCTTTCTCGAAATGCTTGATACATTCCCCTCTGATGTGAAGGAATGGGGGTTGATGAGTGTGAGATCATGTCCCACCAGATGTCGACGTAGACTAGTCTGGATGTGAGATATTTCTTCTGTATTTGCATCTCCGATAGTGATATCGACCTCTTCCAAGCCAGGAAGCGATGAGAGTAGACCTTCATAGCTTTGTGACGTCACTCTATCTGCTGATAGCACTTTGACGGATGGAAGCTTAGGAGGAGATGGAGGGAAACTGAGAGAGGAGTATGAGATGGTAAGCTGGTTCAGTGAGGTGAAGGATCGGAGGATGGACCACAACTTTTCGGTCATCTCAATAGATAGCTGGCATTGCTCTATCTCCAGCCTAGTATTCTGCAATGCAATGAAAACAGGCCAACTTGTCACTTCTATATACATCGATTTCAATATTGAGACTAAACGTGTAGATATCTTTAATTTCACGTCAGTGAAGCTGAAAATACAAGGGCTAAATGCACCACTAAAATTCTTATTCCGAAAATTAATGAATTATTTCATAATAAACAATGCAACTTTGTTGCGATTTCATTTAAAAGTTCAATTCATTAAGGGCATGAACAATGAGAGCGTACTTACACGCAGTGCATCTTGATCGGAGTTTAGAGACCTACAAAACCTACATTATTTCAAAGAGAGATGAAGAAGTAAGGATATTTGTTACCACTTTACACGTTTTAGAATAACAAATTGCGTTCAACATGTACACAAATGAAAACAAATCTAGTCTTATTCAAAATATTATTCATGGCTTATCGTACGTGTGACCTAAAAAAAAATCAAACAGTGAATATTGTATGAAACCAAAATATTATTCAGTTTTTATATCTGATAAATATGGTAAAATTATATTCATTCACGGAGAAAGGTCCCATCGATCGGTTGTTATAGTAATGTATAGTAATGTAATGTAAGAGCGTCGTTGGTGTAATTGACACAACCTATATTTTTTTCTTCGAAATCCAACCAATTTTTCTCTAAGGCTAAATAAATTAATGATCAGATGGTTATATGACTTTTGTCTAACAAAAACGTCAACAAATATTTTGTGCAAGTTAAATCGACTTCAGGTTGATACTTTAGTAATAAACATAATTTGATGACTGGTTTAAAGCATTAGCCTAGCGAATGGAATAAATTGCACGGTACTGCCCATGTCAATAACAACATATTGAGGAGAAAACGGGAGGGAATAGACAACTTTAATCAAATTTACTTGGCTTAACAGTTACTCACTGTTCTACATACAGCCTAGCTAACATTACACGCGTATCAGACTGGGCAAGATCGACCACTGTTTCCTTGGGTCCGAAAACTACTCCCGACAATATCGCCTGAAATTCTGTGATGAGAAGACCCAGTCCTCTCATCCTCTTTCTCGAAATGCTTGATACATTCCCCTCTGATGTGAAGGAATGGGGGTTGATGAGTGTGAGATCATGTCCCACCAGATGTCGACGTAGACTAGTCTGGATGTGAGATATTTCTTCTGTATTTGCATCTCCGATAGTGATATCGACCTCTTCCAAGCCAGGAAGCGATGAGAGTAGACCTTCATAGCTTTGTGACGTCACTCTATCTGCTGATAGCACTTTGACGGATGGAAGCTTAGGAGGAGATGGAGGGAAACTGAGAGAGGAGTATGAGATGGTAAGCTGGTTCAGTGAGGTGAAGGATCGGAGGATGGACCACAACTTTTCGGTCATCTCAATAGATAGCTGGCATTGCTCTATCTCCAGCCTAGTATTCTGCAATGCAATGAAAACAGGCCAACTTGTCACTTCTATATACATCGATTTCAATATTGAGACTAAACGTGTAGATATCTTTAATTTCACGTCAGTGAAGCTGAAAATACAAGGGCTAAATGCACCACTAAAATTCTTATTCCGAAAATTAATGAATTATTTCATAATAAACAATGCAACTTTGTTGCGATTTCATTTAAAAGTTCAATTCATTAAGGGCATGAACAATGAGAGCGTACTTACACGCAGTGCATCTTGATCGGAGTTTAGAGACCTACAAAACCTACATTATTTCAAAGAGAGATGAAGAAGTAAGGATATTTGTTACCACTTTACACGTTTTAGAATAACAAATTGCGTTCAACATGTACACAAATGAAAACAAATCTAGTCTTATTCAAAATATTATTCATGGCTTATCGTACGTGTGACCTAAAAAAAATCAAACAGCGAGTATTGTATGAAACCAAAATATTATTCAGTTTTTATATCTGATAAATATGGTAAAATTATATTCATTCACGGAGAAAGGTCCCATCGATCGGTTGTTATAGTAATGTATAGTAATGTAATGTAAGAGCGTCGTTGGTGTAATAAACACAACTTATATTTTTTTCTTCGAAATCCAACCAATTTTTTTCTAAGGCTAAATCAATTCATGATCAGATGGTTATATGACTTTTGTCTAACAAAAACGTCAACGAATATTTTGTGCAAGTTAAATCGACTTCAGGTTGATACTTTAGTAATAAACATAATTTGATGACTGGTTTAACGCATTAGCCTAGCGAATGGAATAAATTGCACGGTACTGCCCATGTCAATAACAACATATTGAGGAGAAAACGGGAGGGAATAGACAACTTTAATCAAATTTACTTGCTTTAACAGTTACTCACTGTTCTACATACAGCCTAGCTAACATTAAACGCGTATCAGACTGGGCAAGACCGACCACTGTTTCCTTGGGTCCGAAAACTACTCCCGACAATATCGCCTGAAATTCTGTGATGAGAAGACCCAGTCCTCTCATCCTCTTTCTCGAAATGCTTGATACATTCCCCTCTGATGTGAAGGAATGGGGGTTGATGCGTGTGAGATCCTGTCCCACCAGATGTCGACGTAGACTAGTCTGGATGTGAGATATTTCTTCTGTATTTGCATCTCCGAAAGTGATATGGACCTCTTCCAAGCCAGGAAGCGATGAGAGTAGACCTTCATAGCTTTGTGACGTCACTCTATCTGCTGATAGCACTCTAACGGATGGAAGCTTAGGAGGAGATAGAGGGAAACTGAGAGAGGAGTCTGAGATAATGAGAGTATGTAGCATTGAAAATGCTTCGAGGCAGGACCATAGTCCACTCGTCACGTCGGTAGTTAAATTAGATCCCTCGAATTCTACTTTCCTAACCTAGTGTAAGATAGAGAGTGTGTGAGAGAGAGAGAAATAGATTGCACGAATAAAATAACATGTATTAGTTTATCTCTTATTTTGTGCGGTAATCATTAAAGCAATCAAGACTGTAGCCTGATCTTATCTCCGACTAATATTCGCTAAGTAATGGGAGCTCCCTCTCCTACTCCTATTATATCAATATATCAAGGCATACATTAATTTCTTCAATGTTAAATACTTTATACAGCTCCTTTGTTTTACATAGACTACATGCTTGTGTTGACTGATACCGTCATGTTCACTACATAAGTAGGCCCTAGGGCCTGTTTTTTTTTAATTATTTGATTTCAATTATTATTTCTTGTTTCTACTATGCAGTACCTTTATTGAGGCCGTAGTTTGGAAAACATAAAACAATAATGAAATTGAATTATACATACAATTCGTTATATCATGCAGTATTGTTTATCAAGATGCAGTTCATTATGAATACAAATGAATGTATACAATATATCTAAGCTCTCTGAATTGTAGTTACAGCAGAGAAATGAAAACTTAAACAATCTGTATCGAATGATTATCATAAACACATTTTGTCAAATGAAAATGTGCATACCTTAAGTTTAAGTACTTTTGGAAGATTTTGCATCCCAACGACGGTGTAGACAGTCGGTGACTTTAGAACAATACTCTGTGCAGTTACACATCTTTGAACCAACGAAGACACATTTCCCTCAGTACCCTTGGTCTCCGATGAACAGTCAAGGAGAATGCGATATCGCTCGCTCTCATTCAAACGACCGTTTGCAAGGACCTCCTCCATTATTCGTATACAGAGATTGTTATCCGAGCCAGCCACGAATCGGATGAGATTCTCGTAGTCACCAATGTTTGCTTTGATGTTGTGCAGCAGTCTGTCCAACTTAGAAATCTTCAGACGTAGCATATATTTCTTCGTTTTAGCAGCGAGGAATTTCCCGGCCGAATGTTCTTGTGCGAGTTTGTGATAAAACTCAATGGCAGTGGAAGTGGTTTCGTTGGACTGAGGAAGGCATGTAATGTAAACAGTCGTCTTGGATACTAACCCAAGCTCACATGCCTTATCAAGGATTGCGGGAACTTTACGGAAATCATGAGGTGTGAATATTAGTTTTTTAGCATCGTCGAGCAGACCAGTAAGGGCAACTTCGCCTATTTGAGAAATTATCTTCCTTAACTCTTCGGATGTGATTTTAGCTCTTGACTTTGATCGTTCGTTGGCATAGTGCATAAGAAAAACGTTTACCCCGTCCAACAATTCTGTTTGAGTTGTAGTATCAATGTCTAGTAGGCCCTCACTCCATACGTGACAGATCATGAGACAAAATAGGGGTGTCTTGACAAGTTCATCAATAAGTGGTTGATCATCAAGGTAAGACTTCAGACTTTGTCCGTTACAAGGATTCGAAGATGAAGCAAAGAACTTGTCAATGTACTCGCATGAGCTCTCTCGCGAGAATCCTTCGATCCACATCTTTGTGTATACTTTTGGAAGATCATCTTCATTGAAGAAGTTCTCTAGGTGAGGGCGTGTTGTTACAAGGACTCGGCACTCTGGAAATTCTTTCCAGCGGATGACACTGACAATATTGCTCAATGAGCTGCTCTGTGAAGAGGAGATACCGGCATACTCATCTAGCCCGTCTAGTATGATGTGACAGATTCCCTGATTCTTTCTGATGAAACTCTCCAAACCATCGGGTGTGAGATCATCAACATCACTCAAAAGCTGGGATTTGATGGCCTCTCCGATTGATGTAAGCTGATTTGTGTTTCGGAATTTGACAACAAACAGAAGAGGCAGGTTTTCTAATGCCGACCCTCTCTCCCTATTAACCCAGTCGTAAGCAATCTTAGCAACAGCCGTTGTCTTCCCTCGTCCAGCGGGGGCCGAAATGAGGATTCGAGCTGGGAGTCTGCCATTTACTTTCGTTGAAAATATATCAGCAACAGAACCCTGAAGTATTTTCTTATTTTTCGTGTCTTTTCCATGAGCGTCTTTCTTTACCATTGTGACAACCGTGTGCATGTCTTCAAACTCAGCATAATCAGTGTGATCCCACGGCTTCATTTGAATTTTGCACAACTGATTCAGGTACTTGTTTTCCAACTTTTCGCGACATTGCTGCACAGTCAAGGATTCCGAGATCTTCTCACTGTTAATATCTGAAAATATACACATAAATAAGACAAAACAAGAAGAGGGTGTTTTGTTAATTGTTTTAAATAAGGTAATTTCGAATTGGCCATACCGGTAATGTTACTGTGATGTATAGTTATAGCGAACAACTCTCCCGTTTGTTGCTCCAACACACAGAATTACTAAAATTGCATTTTGTCGAATTATATTACAAAGGAGGATTTTCCCTTTGTAAGGAGATATAATGATAAATGATATCCTAAACACATTTAGATTAGTGCCCGAAGAGAGAAGGTGCGGTTCTAGGACAATTACCCCCTGGACAATCAGCCGGCCTGCCAATAACCAGATGGATAATTACTCTCCAAGGACAACTACCCGATGGAAAATTACCCCCAGAAGTACCCCGAAGGACAACCGCCCCCGAGGACAATCACCCCCGGAAAATTACCTTATAGGACAATTACCCTTCCGAAATTACCCTCTAGGAGTCTAGGTTAATCACCTCCTGTGTTTGTGTGTGTGTGTGTGTGTGTGTGTGTGTGTGTTTGAGTGTTAGTTTTAACGTAATTGTTCTCGGGGATGACTGTCCTTAGGGTACTCTTTCGGGGGATGATTGCCCTAGGAGAAGCCTAATTAGTATCCCTATTTTTTTTTCTTCTTCTGAATTGTATAAAACTTGTATAAAATTTGTTTCGGTAATTTTTTTTTTTCTTCGTAAACAATTATTTTGTATTGTTATCAATGTTATTCTTTGTAATGTTCTCTTCTTTTAATTACGGTCATGCTGAGGGCAGGTTTCTCATCATCGTTTTAAAATCATTTTTAATCATGATCTGTTAATGTTGAATTAAGAAAAATACTGACATGTGCTCCGACTTTAATAGCGTAATGGGAGAAACTCTTAAAGAAGTCTGAAAGAAATCAGACACGTAATTTTAACTTTCGCAAGCTTAAATCACATTTTGTAGGCCTGATATGTGAATCTCAAACCTGCTAATTTCCATGCGAATTGGACATTAAAATATCATTAATACTCCTTTCTCTACAAAATAAACTAGGAACTATGCTTAAGATATCGTCTAGATGGCATATTATTGTTTAAGCCTACCCCGTCCCCTTTCCACGGACAAGAATAATTGTTTTGATGCAATCATACCTGAGCTACTTTGCAGTGGAGTCGCCTCTTCTTCAAGTGGGTCCTGCTGCTTTGGGGGATATTCACCTACAGAAAGGATATACATGGTCATATAATTATGATGTTATTTATGCATCCGTGTCTCGAGAGAATCAACCATTAAAACTTAGTTTATATTTAGATACGAACATTATTTAGTGTTCAGAAATGAAAAAAAATACACCCAAATACAGTCAAATTTACAGTGAATATCATGTACATTACATACAATATAAACATTGTAAATTCAGTTGTATTTAAGTTATTGCTTACCTTTGGACAATTTTTGTTCAAATTCATTTAGTTTTACATCATGAAGTATCTTCACCAGGATCGATCGTGATTCACTTTTGTCTGCTTGTTCGGTATTCCACATGTTCAGGATTTCCTCCATAGCCTTAATGTTATCATTTCGATTTCTTTGGATAATTGATTGACTCTGATTATAGGAGAACCCCAGAGCTAGGCACAGTTCTGAGTATTTATTATGAGGTATGTCTCTGGAAAGATGTATAAGCTCGACTTCTTGTAAACATGGTAGAGGCGCCATTGTTCTGTGAAGGGCATAACATAAATGCATAAAATGGGTCAACCAAGTGATTAAATCAAAACAAGGAGTTGCTAGACGATCAAAGAAGTGTTTGATTTTCAAAGGTTTAAATTTATTTTCCACTTTCACGTATCACATATACACATATAATACAATCGGTACAATAATAATGTTGCGATTTTTAAATGATGTACATACTTTTTTTTACTGGAATTAATAATTATACATTGAATCATTACAAAAGTCTATATTCATTAAACCAATAAAAAATAATGATATATTTAAAATTGTTAAAAATATGTAATCGTGTAAAACTCCAGAATATGATGATATTAACATTGACGTTCTCAAGAAAAATATATCGTTACAAATATTACACCTCTATGCACTTTATTTAACATGTCTTTACGACTACCTGACCATGACTTGGCTCTGTTTTAATTTGATCAATGAATACATACTTAGGTTTAACTTTACACACCTACATCAAATTGTTTTTTTATGCAATAATTTTCATTTCCAATAAAGACGTTTGTACTGAGCACAAAGGGATAGGTGAGTTATGTTGCGGAGGGCGCTACACAAAATATTTTTGTGAGATAATGAAAAACTGAGTATCAAATTTGAAAGAACGTACAATTTAAACAACAAAATCATCTTTCTTTGATTAAAATCGGTTCAGAGATGGCTGAAATATCCATGAATATAACAATTTCTAATAGTTGTGTACCACCACTGACAAATATTCGAAAGTTTGAACCAGCCGTTACGAAATAGCGCGTTATACATTCTATTCCAGCCAATGCCGACATTGGCTTTTTGTTGGCTCTTTCGTGTTGGTCATAATACGCACAACCAACCGGCCCGTGTATTGTTAATATTAATTAATTAATCGATTAACGGTCACCATATTTTTGTAAAGGTGGAGCTGCATTGATATGATCGTATTGGCTAAATTTCACACATTCTTGGGTCTGAAATTATCTTCATAGCAATTTCAGGTCCTAAAAGAGCAATAGTAATGTCATAAATAAGAATAAGAGCAATACCTATGTAGACCATGGGCCAAGCCTCAAAATTCTTCAGTTCCGTGGTCTACCCCTGGGAAGTACTTTATTTTGTCCTAAATGATCAATGGACATATATCTAACAATGGTCAAATGTTCCCATGTTTTGGCTGGTACATTTGTTCACCAGTTTGATATACAGTTGCAAATATCACTGTGTGTAGCAGACAGCCATTCTGCAATGATGATTTCATAGCTGTTTCTTAATTGGCCAATCACAGCTGGGGTATTAGAGCTCAGAGTGCAATTGACCAATCACAGTCCCTGTATTCTGAGTCTAGGTTTGCATGCACTGTCTGCATGTCTAGTCTGCTAGTGCACCATGACCATAGAGTGTTGCATGCACAACAATGTTGATGGTGATTCAACAAATATTATCTCTTTTTCTGAGACAAGCTGGAGGAAATTTGTTATCAGTGTTCACCAGTGGAAGGAATTTGACATTAAAGAAGGTGTTATTGCTACCCATGCCATTGAAAAGTATGATTTGGAGCTTGTTTTGTCTCCAGATATTCTCAATGTGTCTCCTCAAAGTCGGGTTACCATCGCGCATGTTACATGCGATTTACCGACAAAACTAAGATCGAGAGGGTCAGGAAGAAGCAAGAAAGATCAGGACATGAAGGTAATTTATTACTATCATTTTTGAAATATTTCAAAAGTATTGTTATGATTAAAAAGTGAAGTTATAATCGGGTTTTAGTCATAGGATTGTTGGCCCAGTTTGTTCACATTACTGTCCCATGCATTGGTATTTGTGTAAAGTCTGGGTTCTCTTGCGTGGGCTTATCTCTGAAATCACTTGATTTTACCCACAAACTAGTTATTTCCTTAATAAGATATACAGCTACAGGCACTATAGATGTAGGTAGGCTATCATCATACAAATTTCGGTTTCACACTCACTCAAAAAAGCAAAGTTAGGGTCTTACTCTTACTTCTTAGACTTAGAATCTAGACCTAGAAGTATACTCTTCTTCCTTTTTTGAGTACAGACCTCTTTACAGAGTATTATCGTACTATACTGGGGGTGTGGGTAGGTGGACCACATACACCGGGGTTTCCCCATACTATTATACGAATAGTGCAGTGGGTTCTTATTACGTGCAAAGGTAGTGACTCTTCTCTACACGGGGTCTCCATTTAACGTCCTATCCGAGGGATGGAGTGTTTTCCACTTAACATAACCTGCGTCTATGAACAAGGGAAGGGACACGTTAACACACAACGCAGGCTTCAGTCATCCATCCGCCTGGGTGGGAGTCAAACCCGAGATCTTTGGTTCGACAGGCGGACGCTTTACCGACTGAGCCAACTCGCCTCCTCTGATACTAGACCTATAGTAGGCCCTACTTCAATTATTTGAACAAGACACGACCACCTCTCGACCAATATTGATTCTAAAATTTTCCAACATCATTGTACAATACTTTAATTCACTCAAATGCTTTACTTAAGTTACAATTGTTCATGGGTGACATCTGACTGAGCTGAATGAATTGATAGTAAAGTACATATTGTACAATAAATTTCACTCATCGATGTTGAAAAAGAAAAAGAATACTTAAACAAATGAAATCTTGACTGTTGTCACACCTGGCAACTGTCCCAGATTTTTTCATTAATAATAATAATAATAGCTAGTTCTTATATAGCGCTTTTCAGGACCGAAGGCCTTCTTAAAGCGCTTTACAGATATAAATATTATTATCATTGTATGCACTAGGTCTTCTGTAATACTAGCTGCGCGAGTGCAGAATCTCCTTATTCATACATGTACGATAAGGTGATAATGGTCGTAAGGTCGACACTGTTTATAGTTAATCTCGAATGGTAAAATGTGTAATGTCTAATGTCATATTAAAGTTTGATCAAACATCATAGGGAGGTAATTACAAATAATGAGCAATTTGATTCAGTTAATAATGCCACTCAGAAAAAAGCGTGGATAGTCATTGACCACATTAACCAGCCATCAAAATGAAACAGTTATTCAGCTTTCAATCTTGTTAACTAAGAAGATGTTGAAAAATTATTTTTTCCACAATGAAATTCATGTATTCCTATTTTAGTAAGGGGACTGAACATGTGTTCCAATTGTATATATGGGATATTTACTTTATTACATGTAAAGCTGGGACCAATAATAATTTTTTTCCTGTTTCTCTTTGTGTCTTTAAAAACTTGCTTCAGCCACAAGAACCAATGATGTTCCACTGGAGGCAGAAGATTCAGGGATAAAGCCACCTTCGAAGATCCGACAACTTCGACCAACTTCGACCAACGAGGGCGACGAGCTGTCGAGGTGTACCAGCTCACAAAAATCTTCGCTGGTGCCCAGAAGATTCCAAACCAGTGGACAAAGTTTCTCTCTAGTGGGGAGAACAAGGAGAATCTCCTCCAATTTCTCTTTGAGAAATGGAGCAAGTTGGGAAAGGACATAATTGATGATGTCACGGTTTTTGTTGGACATGGGGAAGAATGCCATGCCATTAGCATGTACAGGAGCAAGGGAGAGCTGGAAATACAACCTA
Source organism: Strongylocentrotus purpuratus (assembly GCF_000002235.5). Classification (NCBI taxonomy): domain Eukaryota; kingdom Metazoa; phylum Echinodermata; class Echinoidea; order Camarodonta; family Strongylocentrotidae; genus Strongylocentrotus; species Strongylocentrotus purpuratus. The sequence goes on from NW_022145606.1 coordinate 22,513,142, forward strand.
TACCGGCATTATTAACATTTAACTGAACATTATACAGATTGTCATTTGATTATCTACCCATCTGAAGAAATTGCTAAAATCAAAGTTTTGTGTTTTGCAGGTTATGATAACAAATAATAATATTCCGCTCTTATATAGCGCTTAATACATATACAGTCTAAGCGCTTTAGAGATATACTATTAATGTAATGTAATATGCATATGACTTCCTTCAAAAAATCATCATTTGTTGTTTCATTATTAGAAACTCATATTTCATATTTCCAATGTCTTAACACGATTTTCAAACATACCCTGGAACAAATTATTTCAACCAGCTATTCTTGCATGCATTTCTTATTATCTTGAATACAAAGCTACTGCACAGTAACTTACTGTTGTTTATAGATGATTGTACCACTTCTTTCAGTAATCCTTAATATATGTGTCTTACAATTATGTGGAAATAATTGTAAATGAAAATATGTTGTAAAAAGGTACATTGTAAATAATTAACTGTAATGTCATTTCTTGTTTATACACTGTACTGTCATTCCGACAAATATTTTGTTTTTGTTTTTATTTGTTTACATTTGAGATACTTCATTTAATTTTTTATCAGGAACCTTAAATTACAAGCCCTTCTGTGTAGGTTTCCTCTACAATACAACCTTCAATTAATATTATTACCCATTGATTCCTTACAGGTGTTAAGATCACTCATTGCTATTCATGGGTTTGAATATTTCTTAATTATATATATATATATATATATTATTGATTTAAAAAAAATAAACATTTGCATACATGCACACTCTTACAATCTCTATCAGTAAAGACAATTCTTTTTGTTTACCTTTACTATTTGAAGTGGAAGCAGTAAAATGCTCTACAATGATTATGCAATATATTTTCTCTAACAATGTATTACAACAAAAGTAAGCCTACTTCAAGTAATACTAAAAGGATTAGGTACAGATATTGTGATAATATCATTTTCTTTCTGAACTTCTATAATGTTGAATGTACACTGTATTTAGAGTAACATTTACAGTTCGATATCTAAATCTTCATTTGGACAGCACTTGTCATGGTATTTTTTACACCTTGACTTATTAAGGTGGAAATGAGGGTTAAAAACTTGTTGGTGCTTTAAATTACCATACGGTATACATGTATGTAGGTGCCAATTGTGCAAAATCTGTGATCTATGTCTTTATTGACTGTTGTACATATGTATATGTTATGATGTGCAACCCATGTCTGTTAGAGTTAAACAGTTTGAAAGTAACTCAGTTTGAAAGTAATTTTGAGTGCACTTCTGAGTTTTACACTTTAGAATCAAAGTGAGTATAGTAGAGTATAATTTCTAAAAGCTAAGAAGTTACAATACATGTACCTGCTTACTTTGGTTGAATTAATTGAATGTAATTATCAATAGATCCAGAGATGTACCATTTTAATATGACAGAGATAAGAGAGCTTAATATTCTAGGAATGTGATTTCTAAACATGTTTAACGAAATCTGATGGTACAGTACATACATATATAATTCCAATGTGAAATACATAAAACATGGTTTAATATGTAAAAAGTGTTTTGGAACTTGTACTGTGAACCTTTGTTTTATTTGTTATAGTAAATAGAACATTAAACGCTATACTATAAAATCATTCTGTCATAGCGTTAAATGTGAGGTCACACAGAGAGAGAAAAAAAATGGAAGATAATATCCAAGAAAGCAAGATAACAACTGATGCGATTATGCTTGTGTATGGGGGGGGGGGGGTATATGATGGGGGCATGTGTGTTCATATGCATGAGGTTGTGTATCTAGGATAAAATGGCTATCAGCAAACATGAGGGACATTGGAATTTACAAGTCACAAATAATTTATTTCAAATTAATTTCTTTCATTATTTCAATTGGTATTACTGTGTGTGTGTGTGTGGGGGGGGGGGGGGCTAGCCTTTATATATGCATATACATGAAGATCTATGTGGTGGGGTGGCTGTGTGTGAATATAAAAATGAGCATGGTATGAAATTTGGTTAGAAAACAACTTTTGCTGATCATATGATTGGAAACTACTGTATGTTTCCTTTCACTCTTTTTTCTTTCCTATCAACGTTCTGTTATATACGATGTAATTTTCATAATAATGTCTATAATGTTCTTTCGGTAACTGTGTTTATTTATTATGGGCGTTCCCAACTCAAGCTACGCTTTCCGGGTTTTCGCCTCCTTCCGTATCTGAATTAATTCATGTATACCTTATGTTGAAATAATTGTTACATATATCGTGTATATATACATTGTGTTTTATATTGTGCTGTTGAGAAGGAAATAAATGTTAATAAAATACAATACATGTTTTTGTCGTTTTCGCTTCATGGAGCTGGTTTGGGGGGGGGGGGAGGGGGGTAGGGGGAAGGGTTTAGGGGAGGGTATGGGGCATGTGACTAATAATACCATCCCTTTGGAAAAATTGATAAATACACAAATACATCTGATTCTATGTTCATACTGATATCAGGTTTTATCAGACTTTTTAACAATATGTACTTGATTAATAAGGATAATACATGTATTAATTAAGGTATTAATTAATATGCACATTACATTTTTACATGATTGAACTTCAATTCATAACATCACACTTCTCAAAACACCATTTGTATGCACAATAAGCATATAAGCTGCAAAATATTCCAACAAATATCTCCCCTTGTATAGTTACAAGGGAGGAAAAGTCCATAGCAACCAATTCTTAACTTTTTCTTTGTTTTTTGCCGTTATTAATTATTGCTCAAGTTTCAAACTTGGGAACATGTCATTTTGTTTCAAATACACATTTCCAACATATTTAGCACATTTGTAGGTACTTCCCAGTCGGAGACCACGGAATTCAAAAACTAAGCAAGAAAACGGGCCTTGGCCCATGGTCTAATGCACTTTGAAGACATTTGCGGTCTGAAACAAAAATTCAACTATCCCGTTATCATCACTCTTGTCATCAATGCTATATATTTTTCTGAAGAGGGTTGTGATAGTGAGTGTTTTGCCAAAAATGTTAGTTTTTTTCTTATTTATATTACTCTCTTAATTATCTAATCGTCAAAGGTCGTTTTTTATCAGACGTTTGAAGTGTTTATCTGCCTTATATTTTGAAATATTATTATTGGCTTCAAGGAGTATCAGCGAAAGTAGGTTGAATATGAATTTATGTAACGGTATTCACCATGAGCAATTAACTATTTGCAAATCAAATTAATCTTCGGTTCCGATAAAATTGTATGCCAAGTGTTATTACTCATTTCTGGCGGCAGTTCGTGTGACTTTCAGGCAGATTTAATGATCAAGTCCCTTACATTTTGATAATTTCATATGACCTCTTCTTCTTTGACAATGGAATCACATTGACTGATTTTCGTGTGCGGATGATTCGTAAATACATTTACTGACATTATGATCAATTATAGTTTTTGAAAGTTGTCAACTTTTTAGAAATACCTTTAAAAGATTTTATTGGAGCATGAGTTCTTTATTTGCCAACAAAGTTAACCACCACTTTACATATATTCAGACGAGAAAGTAACTACCTAAAGATTAACGTATTTAAGTTTATTATAACAACAACTTTTCATGAGTATTGTATTCAAATTATTATAACAAATTTAATGCTTTCACTTTTTTCCTTCTAAGTATTATGATAACGAATAGTTGAATAGGAAACAAAATGAGCTTAAACTTATAGATTGGCAATACAAGCATAATGCAACTAAATGTTCTTTATTCCCCAAAAGACCACCATGTTTTTTTTCTTCGGCATTTTTAGTTAGGGGTAACAATGATCTGACCGGGATTTTGGCTTTGTTGTAATGTATTACAAGACTTAACATATAGGATTCAACATTAAACATTCACACCCAATGGCCCGAATTCACAAAGGAGGTTTGTCGACAAACCTTGGTTTTCGTACGTCATAATTATGACGCGTTTTTAAGCATTTTTTTACAAACCTGGTTTGTAAAAAAATGCTTAAAAACGCGTCATATGACGTACGAAAACCAAGGTTTGTCGACAAACCTCCTTTGTGAATTCTGGCCAATGTGTATGATCCAATAGCTATATTTTAAATTTTGGACTTTTTGACGTATAACCTCTCAACACCTCCCCCCCCCCCCCCACATTATACATAAATCTTGTCACCCATGATACATATTTTCTTAAAGTGGGTTGTGCACGTGATATTGTGCCAAAATGATTAGTATTATCTTAATTATCTGACTCTCTTAGGTACTTATTCGTCAAAGATTGTTTATTTTCGTAGCAGACGTTTTGAAGTGTTTATCTGCTCGATATTGTGAAACAACATTATTGACTTAAAGAAGCATCAGTAGATGTAGGTGAAATGCTGATTGATATAATTATATTCTATGACCAGTGAACTGTTTACAATTCAGGTTAATCTTCGTGTCATTGGGCTGACTTTCATCTTCTCAAGAGAAGTAACTGAATAGGAACATTAATCAAACCCTGTTCAGATGACCTCGTATGCAAAATATATAGGTAAAGGTTCAGGCAAACTTTCATTCCACAAGTGTGTGTAGTCCGTTGTACTCATTTCTGTCTGCAGTGCATGCAACTTTCAGGCAGATTCAATGATCAAGTCCTTACCCTGGTGATTAATTTATATAACTTCTTCTTCTTTCACAATATAATCATATTAAAGAGAATTTTACTTGGTTTTTTAATTGATTATTCATAAATAATATATGGATGCCAGGATAAATGATCGCATCTGAATTTTTAAAACTTGAAAATTCTATCATAACCAACACTTATGGGTATCATTTTCCCGTGATTATTTCAAATCGTATGCTTTCATACTTTCACATTTTGAATATAAAATAGCGAGTAGTTTGATAAGAAACATATTGAGTGTAACACAAACATTTTACATACAACTAACTAATTCTAAATAGCACGTATATGTTTTTTGAATAGATTTCGGAGAGATGTAGGGTTCATTTCCATGGGCTAATGCACGCCAAAAATCATATCGTATACAAGTCCGTTCAAGAAAATAAATTTTCAAATCGCATGCAATCGAAAAGTTTATGTCAACATCGAGACGATATTTAAATAAGAGACCCCGCAATTTAACAAGTGGCCCCCGGTTTAGGGGGCGGTCACCTTGTATAGTTTTGTCTAAGCCAATCAGGCAAGCCCTAAATAAGCGCTATTGTTACGGTAGTCATGCGCATGCTCAATCCAGTAGCGCCCTGATTATGTAAAAACAAAATCCTACCCCCCCAAAAAAAAAAAAAAAAACACTAGTTGTCATGTTAGCTTGGGCCTCAAAGTATTTATAACTTGATAAAGGTTGGATTGCCTTATAAGTTGAAATTGAAATTGGGAATTTTTATACGCATCCCTTGATATATGCCTTACTAATCATAGGACTAGTTTCTACCATTTGTAATCAATGGTATCATCAATTTATTAATTTCGAGAAAGCTTATAACGACAACTTGCCATATTAACAAATGCATAAGCATTTGTTTGTCTAAATACAGTGACTGTGAAATGTAGTATGCTTAAACGGCAATCCAACCCATTTAAACATTTCATGTTTATGAAGGCGAAACAAAGTAAACATAATGGCGATAATTTTAAACAAATCGGAGCAGTAAGAAGAAAATTATGAGTATTTTAAATATCTAGGCAAATCGAAAAATTTGGGAATTTGTTCACTTAATCAGGATGTATTTTACAATAACGCTCCCGTTTTTCATGTACAAAAATATCATACATTTTGGGTTTTCGCTTTAATAAGCGCCTTCTCCCTTGGGGCAATAATAAAAAAAATAGTGTAGGTAGTATTAATACATTTGTTCTAAAGAGAAAAGATGCTCCCGTCTAATACTTTTTTTTGAAAAATTTACATTATTGTCATTATGTGTGATGGAACAAATAGGAAAATTGTCCGGCATTTCGTGGCAGTGACAATGCCCGGCGATTCAGCCAATTGAAAATTCCTATTCGTGTAGTGATTTCCCTTTAACTTTTAGAGCTTTGTACAAATGATTTACCTTATAGGCCTTCTGTCTTGTGAAATCTTTGCATACAAACTCCTTAAACAAACTATGCAGACCAAGTTTGAGCATTGATTTCTGTCACGTTGCTTTATTATCATTCTTGATTTTGCCACGACTGAAAAACCCTGCTTATTTTTCTTTTTATATACACTGTAAACAAAGTTGGGCAGTTGTTACTGGGTAAATCAAAGTTGGGCTAATTTTGTCCGATAATTGGGTTATTTTCTCCCAACTGTTTACTATATGAAGTTACCTAATGAAAGGTAAAAAAAAAAGGTTGGGCAGGTGTTACTTAGCAAATCGATGTCGGGCATATGCTGTCCAATAATTGGGTTATTTCCTACCAACCATGTAGTGACCGATGGAATAATTGGGTAATGTAATTGGGCAAATTAGAGTTGGGCCATTTTTGTCCAACATTTGGGTTATTTTCTCCCAACCATTTACTACATGTATTTACCCAATTAGATGTTCAATATAAGTTGGGCAGATGTAACTGGGCAAACGTAAGTCGGGCAATATTATTATGCAACAATAGGGTTCTGTTCTTTTATTAGAGGTGTTATTGTCGAGTAGATTATGTCACAGGACTATGGATTACGAGATCCGCGGTTCGAGTCCCGCCGCGGCACTAATCTCCTTTTCCATATAATATTTTATCAAACTTATCTGCCCAACTAGTGTCTAACTTATGCTACACATTATGCTGAGAATTGGGTGAATTTCTGATTGGGTAAATTTTTGTTGTTTTAAAAGTTTGATATTTTCTTTTTATCCAACATTGGGTAAATCATGCAAAATCTTTACTCTACCCAACAGTTGGTTGGACACATAATCGCCCTAATGGTGGGTAAAAATTGGGCAATTGTTTACCCAATATCTTTTAAAAGTGTAGTGACACCCCATCTGTCATTATAATGTAATTATTGTATGAGCAAAACATCTGAATACGGGTCCAGATCAGAATTAAAATGATGAAAAATTCATTGTTATTGTCAACAGTGAACTCTTCATTTGGTTGGAGGATTGTATGTAATGATATTGCGACGTTCATGCATTAATGTTAATGGTCTTTCTTCCTATTCACTGCAAAATAAAACACGTTTTGAATTAATATGTTTAGGTATATTTCATGAAATGCAATGTGCTGTTTTCACATTATGTTTGTGACATGATCACTCTGCAGGATTCATTTCAAAAGGTGTCGTTCAAATATTCTTGTGGCATGTTCATGAGATTTGGGTTGATTTAGCCAACATCATTAATAGCACGAGTCTTCTATTAACCTAAAATTATCATAATAGTATTAGTGATAATACTGATAATACCACTACTACTACTAATAATAATCATAACAGTAGTAATTCTCACATTTATATAGCGCTTAATTCTACGTGTGTTCAGCGCTTTGTAACTGCAAGGAAAAGGCGCTAAATCAAATATCTTTTGGATTGGATTGGATTGGATCATTATTAATCCGGTCAATAGATTTAGTTGTCAATCAGCACCAGACAGTGCATATGTTTTGCCCCCTATATAGAGAGTATTCGGCCAGGCTCCTTTTTACAAATTGGCGCACCCATACCAATCAAACCACAATAACGTTCGTATCCTACCCGGTACCCATTAAACATCAGGGTGGAGTGGAGAGTGTTGAATGTAGATTAATATCTAGCTAGAGGACATGCGATACCCAGTTCGGCGAGGTATCCACTTTACCACGACACCTATACGCAGCCTTTGTAATTGGTTTTAACATAATTAAATCAATCATTAATTGATTTATTCATGGTTAGATCATTCAATGTTTTAAGTGGTTCATTGTGTATTTTTGTTAAAGGGATCGTTTAACAATGTTAAATCTAAGATACACGGCCCTATGTGTTATCAGTGTCTGTGATATGGTGTAACATTTATGCCCTTAAAAAATCGCGCTTCAAAACGATCAAGAAGTGCCTCAAAAAAGGAAAAATCTTTGAGTGACCGGTTTTACCATACTCATTTCCCCCAATAGACTGTAGTGTGATGAAAACCGTTCGGCAAACGGTTTTCAAAATTTGAAATTCCAATCATAAATATCTTGATAATCAGACAGGCGATCGGCTTGTAAAAGTCATGGAGTTCCTGACTGACCTAAAGGTTTATAATTATCATTGCAGCATGAGCTAAATCCAGGATTTTGTTTCAGAATCTGAGACAAAGTTACCGGATCCCTTTAAAGGGTCTTTTTTTCCAGTTCAAAGCGTAATTGTAAGACTTATAATTACTATTTCCAAGCTCCTGTCCCACAATGAAGACGAACAAGACCGTCATGGGAAGCAGTTTTGTAACTCAGAAGGCTGCTAAGTAAACATAACATTAAAAACTAGATTTGTAATACTTGTTTGGAACAAGTATAGGTGGGCTGGTCCATCTAAAGTTTGAGACAAAATAAAGGGCACATTTGAGATAGCTTTTTGTCTCAGCTACAACATACTCGAAGTTCAGCGTAAACGAAGCTTAAAACGGCGTAGATATTACTCGCAAAAGACGGGAATGTAGAATCGAGTTTTGAGAAAAAGTCATGTCCGATAGAGAATACACGTAAAATGTGAACAAATTGACATACCTCCTTTAATCGCAAAAATACGCCATGATGCCTTTGTCAAAATGAAAAATAAAAGCAACTGCATTCGTAGTAAATTGTCTCAGCTAGAACATATCAAAATTTTGGAAGAAATCGAACAATATTTACAGAGATACAATTATGACGTCATAATATACAGATTGGAATTTTGAGTTCGGAGGCCATTATGATGACGTCATGAGTTAATTGAGGGTCAAAAGAGACATAAAACAATATCTCTTAATCATACTCTATTAAAATATGAAAAAAATTGGGGTCACCTTGCATCCTAAAGAGCTACAATGGATTTTGTATAGGCATGTTTTTGCCCATATATGCTATGTATTACAAGAGCTCGCGCGCACTGAAATTTATGTTAAACGGTCGATTATTCCGTTATTAATAGTCATAAAGAGACAAACATGGTATCAATTTGTTTGTAAAAATATGTGGAATATTATGAAAGAAAAAAAATGGCGATTCTATGTTGTTTAATAGTTTTACGCGCGAAAACGCGCGCGCATACGCGTTTGCGCGATTTGTTATAAAATGCTTAAAATGGCCAAAAACGTATGCAAAATGATTTTGAGACGATTTTGAGCTTTTGAAAACTGGCGCGCGCATTGACGCGCGCGTTATTTGACCTGAAATTGACCGGACAGATATTGACCTTGATCATGATAAATATGAATGAAAAATAGCTTTTGGTTATGAAGATATGATCATGAGTTGATTTTCCGAAAATTTTACAAAATGGCGCCTAGATGACGTCATCAGTGAAGGTCAATGTTGAAAACATTAATGTGCTTTGTACATATGCCTATACATATGTATGCCAAATTTCAAGGCATTTGATGGAGCCATTTCCAAGTTATCTTGCCAACAAAAAAGTGGTTAGAAATAAGAAAAATATATAATAAATAAATAAATAATAAAGGCAATTCTAACGAAATTATAAGGTGGTCTGTACGATATACAGCCCACCTGATAAACTAGATATTTAAATCATCATGGGGACGAATTAGGTGGTCTGTCTTCACTTATGATAGATTTCAGAATGGGAGAAGTTATATAGACATGTAAACAATGATGATCATGATGAACATGATGATGATCATGATAGTAAAGGTGATGATGATGATGATAATGATAATGTTATATGATGATAATAACGATAATGTTAAAGGTAAAGACCAGTAATGGTCATGCGATTGCATTGTGAAAGAAACGTTGTGGAATCGATCAGAAAAGGTTGATCATCTAGCATCTAGCATCTGCAAGGTTCTGGAATCATCAAAATGATAAGAAATTTGGCCCATTCTTCGTAAAGTTACAAGCACTATACACAGAAAGATGTATATGGGACTACCCTATCTCTCTCACCAGACCATGAGAGAAATAAATTTACCAAATATATGAATTAGTAGGCGGTTTCCCGGCAAATTTTTTATCATCATGTATTAGTCAAAACATATTCTTTCACATGATTGGTAATGAGAGCTTCCATTTCATTTTTTGAAATTGGGGCGTTGCCAATACTGGTCTTTACCTTTAATAATGATGATAATGATCCTTTGTCAACATGAAAAATTGTGGTTACTACATTTGTAGAGAATTGTCTTAGCTAGAACATATCAACATTTGGAAGAAAATCGATCAATATTTACAGAGATACGATCAATTTTCCAAAAATATGCTGACGTCATAATATGCAAATTGAAATTTTGAGTTCAGAGGCCATTATGATGACGTCATGAGTTCATTGAGGGTGAAATGAGACATGAAATCATATCTAAGATTCATACTCTATCTAAATATGAAAAGAAAATTAGGGGTCATCAGGCATCTTAAACAGCTACAATGAATTTTGTATAGCCATGTTTTTGCCCATATATGCTATGTATTACAAGAGCTCGCACGCACGGACATGTATCTTAAACGGACGCTCATTCCCTTATTAATGGTCAGAAAAAGGTGAACAAGTTATCAAAATGTTTAAAAAATGTGCCAAATATGATGACTCAGTAAATTTGGCGAATTTTGGCGAAATGCTTAAAATGACCTGATTCGTACTCTCGTTGAATAGTTAGTTGATTTTGAGCATTTTTTTTATTTTGACGCGCGCGTACGCGCATGTCATGACCTTTATTTGACCTTTGATGACAGGACCTGTTGACCCATGACCTGAAGTATATGTGATATGAATATGAATGTCCTTTGATGACGCGTCATGAAGATATGATGGATAATGTGATTTCACAAAATGGCGCCTGGATGACGTCATAAAGACTTGATGACCTTCAAAATGTTACTACCACGTCTTATGGCAATGATCTATGACTGTGACAAAATTGAACAAAATTGAGTCAACCAATCTTGAGTTATCTTGTTAACGAAAAAGTGCCCAGAAATAAATAAAAATAAATAAATAAACTAGACATAATACTTGTTTCGAACAAGTATAGGTGGGCTGGTCAACTAAAATTTGAGACAAAATAGAGCAAAAATGAGCGAGATACTGCTAAAAAAACAATGTCATTGATGTAGTGATGTAAACTAAATTCTCCTTCCATAGGCATAACACGCAACGTAAGAAATTTCTGATATGTGCCCTTTAATCGTAATTTTCACTATGATGACGTGATCAAAATTAAAAATGGTGTTGACTGAGCTTGTAAAGAATTGTCTTAGCTACAACATATCGAAATTTGGAAGAAAATCGATCAATATTTACAGAGATACAATCAATTTCCCATAAATATGCTGACGTCATAATATGCAAATTCGTATTTTGAGTTCCAAGGTCATTATGATGATGTCACGATACACTTAATGGCCAAATGAGACATGGAATCATATTTCCGACTCATACTCTATCTAAATATGAAAAAACATTGAAGGTCACGGTTCATTCCAAAGAGCTATAATGGATTTTGTATAGGCATGTTTTTGCCCATATATGCTATGTAATAAAAGAGCTCGCGCGCACGGACATTTATCTTGAATTAACGTTCATCTTGTTATTTATGGCCATAAAGAAATAAACATGGTATCAAATTCCTTGAAAACATATGAGAATTATCATGAAAGAAAAAAAAATGGCGATTCTATGTTGTGTAATGGTGTAACGCGCGAAAACGCGCGCGCATGCTCGTACGCGCGATTTTTTATAAAATGCTTAAAATGACCTGAAACGTATACAAAATAAATTTGAGACGATTTTGAGCATTTTGAAATGTTGCGCGCGCATTGACGCTCGGACGTACGCGCACGCGCGCGTTTTTTTACCTGAATTTGACCGGACTGATATTGACCTTAATCATGATAAATATGAATGAGAAATGACGTACCGTTATGAAAATATGATCATGAGTAATTTTTCAGAAAATTTCACAAAATGGCGCCTAGATGACGTCATCAGTCAAGGTCAAGGTTGAAAAGTTTGCTGTGTTTTGTTCATATGCCTATACATATGTGTGTCAAATTTCAAGGTATTTGATTGAACCATTTTCAAATTATCTTGAACACAAAAAAGTGGGTCGAAATAAGAAAAATAAATAAATAAACTAGACATATTATACTTGTTTGGAACAAGTATAGGTGGGCTGGTCAACTAACATTTGAGACAAAATAGAGCAAAAATAAGCGACATACTGCTTACAAATTCTTAAAAGACAATATCATGTAGATTCATAACGTGAACTAAATTCACCTTCTATAGGCATAACACGCAAATTATGAAGTTTTTGACATGAGGCCTTTAATCAAAATTTTCACTATGATGACGTCATCAAAATGAAAAATGGTTATTACTGCGCTTGTAGAGAATTGTCTTAGCTACAACATATCGAAATTTTGAAGAAAATTGATCAATATTTACAGAGATACAATCAATTTTACATAAATATGCTGACGTCATAATATGCAAATTCGTATTTTGAGTTCCAAGGCCATTGTGATGATGTCACGATACACTTAATGGCCAAACTAGACATGGAATCATATTTCCGACTCATACTCTATCTTAATATGAAAAAAATTGAGGATCCCGGTGCATTCCAAAGAGCTATAACGGATTTTGTATAGGCATGTTTTTGCCCATATATGCTATGTATTAAAAGACCTCGCGCGCACTGACAATTATCTTGAATTTACGCTCATCTTGTTAATAATGGTCATAAAGAGATAAACATGGAATCAAATTCCTTGAAAAAATATGAGAAATATCATGAAAGAAAAAAAAATGGCGATTCTATGTTTTTTAATGGTGTTACGCGCGAAAACGCGCGCGCATGCTCGTACGCGCGATTTTTTATAAAATGCTTAAAATGACCTGAAACGTATGCAAAATAAATTTAAGACGAATTTGAGCATTTAAAAATTTTGCGCGCGCACTGACGCGCGGACGTACGCGCACGCGCGCGTTTTTTGACCTGAAATTGACCGGACTGATATTGACCTTGATCGTGATAAATATGAATGAGAAATGAATTACCGTTATGAAAATATGATCATGAGTAAATTTTCAGAAAATTTCACAAAATGGCGCCTAGATGACGTCATCAGTCAAGGTCAAGGTTGAAAACTTTGCTGTGCCTTGTTCATATGCCTATACATATGTGTGCCAAATTTTAAGATATTTGATTGAGCCATTTTCAAATTATCTTGCTCACAAAAAAGTGGGTCGAAATAAGAAAAATAAACTAGACATATAATACTTGTTTGGAACAAGTATAGGTGGGCTGGTCAACTTAAATTTTAAACAAAATAGAGCAAAAATAAGCGAGATACTGCTTTTAAATTCTTAAAAAACAATATCATGTAGTTTCATGACGTAAACGAAATTCACCTACTATAGGGATAACGCAAATTATGAAATGTTTGACATGAGGCCTTTAATCGAGATTTTCACTATGATGACGTCATCAAAATGAAAAATGGTTATTTTTAAGCTTGTAGAGAATTGTCTTAGCTACAACATATCGAAATTTTGAAGAAAATTGATCAACATTTACAGAGATACAATCAATTTTACATAAATATGCTGACGTCATAATATGCAAATTCGTATTTTGAGTTCCAAGGCCATTGTGATGATGTCACGATACACTTAATGGCCAAATGAGACATGAAATCATATCTCCGACTCATACTCTATCTAAATATGAAAAAAGATTGAGGATCCCGGTGCATTCCAAAGAGCTATAGTGGATTTTGTATAGGCATGTTTTTGCCCATATATGCTATGTATTATAAGAGCTCGCGCGCACGGATATTTATCTTAAATGGACGCTCATCTTGTTATTAATGGTCATAAAGATATGAACGTGGTATCAAATTGTACAAACAAATATATGAAATATCATGAAAGAAAAAAAATGGCGATTCTATGTTATGTAATGGTGTTACGCGCGAAAACGCGCGCGCATGCGCGTGTGCGGGATTTTTTTATGAAATGCTTAAAATGGCCTGAAACGTATGTAAAATAAATTTAAGACGATTTTGAGCATTTTGAAATTTTGCGTGCGCACTGACGCGCGGACGTACGCGCACGCGCGCGTTTTTTGACCTGAAATTGACCGGACTGATATTGAACTTGATCATGATAAATATGAATGAGAAATGGTTTTTGGTTATGAAGATATGATCATAAGTTGATTTTCAGAAAATTTCACAAAATGGCGGCTAGATGACGTCATCAGTCAAGGTCAAGGTTGAAAAAATGTCTGTGTTTCGTTCTAATGCCTATACATACGTGTGCCAAATTTCAAGGTATTTGATTGAACCATTTTCAAGTTATCTTGCTCACAAAAAAGTGGGTCGAAATAAGAAAAATAAATAATAAATAAATAATAAAGGCAATTTTAACAAAATTATAAGGTGGTCTGTATAAGATACAGCCCACCTAATAATAAAGAAATAATAAAGGCAATTTTAACAAAATTATAAGGTGGTCTGTATTAGATACAGCCCACCTAATAAATAAATAAACTAGACATAATACTTGTTTCGAACAAGTATAGGTGGGCTGGTCAACTAAAATTTGAGACAAAATAGAGCAAAAATGAGCGAGATACTGCTAAAAAAACAATGTCATTGATGTAGTGATGTAAACTAAATTCTCCTTCCATAGGCATAACACGCAACGTAAGAAATTTCTGATATGTGCCCTTTAATCGTAATTTTCACTATGATGACGTGATCAAAATTAAAAATGGTGTTGACTGAGCTTGTAAAGAATTGTCTTAGCTACAACATATCGAAATTTGGAAGAAAATCGATCAATATTTACAGAGATACAATCAATTTCCCATAAATATGCTGACGTCATAATATGCAAATTCGTATTTTGAGTTCCAAGGTCATTATGATGATGTCACGATACACTTAATGGCCAAATGAGACATGGAATCATATTTCCGACTCATACTCTATCTAAATATGAAAAAACATTGAAGGTCACGGTTCATTCCAAAGAGCTATAATGGATTTTGTATAGGCATGTTTTTGCCCATATATGCTATGTAATAAAAGAGCTCGCGCGCACGGACATTTATCTTGAATTAACGTTCATCTTGTTATTTATGGCCATAAAGAAATAAACATGGTATCAAATTCCTTGAAAACATATGAGAATTATCATGAAAGAAAAAAAAATGGCGATTCTATGTTGTGTAATGGTGTAACGCGCGAAAACGCGCGCGCATGCTCGTACGCGCGATTTTTTATAAAATGCTTAAAATGACCTGAAACGTATACAAAATAAATTTGAGACGATTTTGAGCATTTTGAAATGTTGCGCGCGCATTGACGCTCGGACGTACGCGCACGCGCGCGTTTTTTTACCTGAATTTGACCGGACTGATATTGACCTTAATCATGATAAATATGAATGAGAAATGACGTACCGTTATGAAAATATGATCATGAGTAATTTTTCAGAAAATTTCACAAAATGGCGCCTAGATGACGTCATCAGTCAAGGTCAAGGTTGAAAAGTTTGCTGTGTTTTGTTCATATGCCTATACATATGTGTGTCAAATTTCAAGGTATTTGATTGAACCATTTTCAAATTATCTTGAACACAAAAAAGTGGGTCGAAATAAGAAAAATAAACTAGATTTGTAATACTTGTTTGGAACAAGTATAGGTGGGCTGGTCCAACTAAAACTTTAGCCAAAATGAATGGCACATTTGAGATAGCTAATTGTCTCAGCTACAACATACTCAAAGTTCAGCGTAAACGAAGCTAAAACGACGGAGATATTGCTCGCAAAAGACGGAAATGTAGAATCCAGTTCTGAGAAAAACTCATGTCCCATAGAGAATACACGCAAAATGTGAAAAATTGACATTCCTCCTTTAATCGCAAAATTACGCCATGATGCTTTTGTCAAAATTAAAAATTGTGAACAGTGCATTTGTAGAACATTGTCTCAGCTAAAACATATACAATTTTGGAAGAAAATTGATCAATATTAAGAGAGATACTATCAATTTTCCAAAAATACGATGACAACATAATATGCAAATTGAAATTTTGAGTTCGGAGGCCATTATGATGACGTCATGAGTTAATTGAGGGTAAAATAAGACATGAAATCATATCTCCAATTTATATTCTATCACAATTTGAAAAAAGAATTAGGGTGACTTTGCATCCTAAAGAGCTACAATTGATTTTGTGTAGGCATGTTTTTGTCCATATATTCTATGTAATACAAGAGCTCGCACGCACAGAAATTTATGTTAAAAGGTCAATCATTCCGTTATTAATAGTCATAAAGAGACAAACATGGTATTAAATTGTTTGTAAAAATATGTGGAATATTATGAAAGAAAAAAAATTGCGATTCTATGTTGTGTAATAGTTTTACGCGCGAAAACGCGCGCGCATGCGCGTGTGCGCGATTTTTTATAAAATGCTTAGAATGGCCTAAAACGTATGCAAAATGATTTTGAGACGATTTTGAGCATTTTAATATTTTGCGCGCGTATTGACGCGCGGAGGTACGCGCACGCGCGCGTTTTTTGACCTGCAATTGACCGGACGGATATTGACCTTAATCATGATAAATATGAATATGAAATAACCTTTGGTTATGAAGATATGGTCATTAGTTGATTTTCGTAAAATTTTACAAAATGGCGCCTAGATGACGTCATCAGTGAAGGTCAATGTTGAAAACGTTATTGTGCTTCGTACATATGCCTATACATATGTGTGCCAAATTTCAAGGCATTTGATTGAGCCATTTTCGTGTTATTTTGTTCACAAAAAAGTGGTTAGAAATAAGAAAAATATTTAATAATAATAATAAACTAGAAATTTAATTCGTCATGGGGACGAATTAGGTGGTCTGTTTTCAATTTTATGATCATTGAAAAGTCAAAAAAGAAAAAAAAAGTGAAGAAAAAAAATTGTTGGAAACTCCCGGACTCGAACCAGGGACCTCAAGGTCGGAAGTCAAGCGTGTTACCGATATGCCAAAACATTTCCCATAGAGATTACACGTAAACGGAAAATAGAATTCACAAATCCCACTTTGTAAGTGAAATATGAGCATGATCCCGGCATCTGATCGAAAAATAAAGGGCACACTTGTGATAGCTTATTCTCTCAGCTACATCATACTCAAAGCTCAGCGAAAACACAGCTAAAACGACGGAGATATTGCTCGCAAAAGACAGGATGTAGAATCCAGTTTTGAGAAAAAGTCATGTCCCATAGAGAATACACGCAGAATGTGAAAAATTGACATGCCACCTTTAATCACAAAAATACGCCATGATACCTTTGTCAAAATAAAATATTGTGGTAACTGTCTTTGTAGAAAATTGTCTCAGGTAGATCATATCAAAATTTGGAAGAAAATCGATCAATATTTACAGAGATACAGTCAATTTTCCAGAAATATGCTGACGTCATAATATGCAAATTGAAATTTTGAGTTCGGAGGCCATTGTGATGACATCATGAGTTAATTGAGGGTCAAATGAGACATGAAATCATATCTCCAATTCATACTCTATCAAAATATGAAAACAAAATTGGGATCACTTTGCATCCTTAAGCGCTACAATGGATTTTGTATAGGCATGTTTTTGCCCATGTATGCTATGTATCACAAGAGCTCGCACGCACGGAAATTATCTTAAACGGACGCTCATTCCGTTATTAATGGGCAGAAAAAGGTGAACAAGGTATCAAAATGCTTGGGAAAATGTGCCAAATATGATGACAGAGAAAATTTGGCGATTCTATGTTGAAAAATACCAGTACGCGCGAAAACGCGCGCGCATTTGCGTGCGCGCGTTTTTTTGCAAAATGTTTAGAATGGTCTGAAACGTATGCAAAATGAATTTGGGACGATTTTGAGCATTTTTATTTTTTGAGCGCGCGCTGACGCGCGGACGTACGCATGCGCGCGCGTTTTCTGACTTGAAATTGATCGGACGGATATTGACCTTAATCATGATAAATATGAAAGAGAAATGCAATTCCGTTATGAAGATATGATCATGAGTAAAAAGTACCAAGAAAAACACAAAATGGCGCCTGGATGACGTCATGAAGACTTGATGACCTTGAAAATGTTACACTGACGTCTCATGACAATGACCTATGACTGTGCCAAAATTGAACGAAATTGAATAAACCGATCTTGAGTTATCCTGTTCACAAAAAAGTGGGAACAATAAATAAAAATAAAGAATAACTAGAAATTTAATTCGTCATGGGGACGAATTAGGTGGTCTGTTTTCAATTTTATGATCATTGAAAAGTCAAAAAAGAAAAAAAAAGTGAAGAAAAAAAATTGTTGGAAACTCCCGGACTCGAACCAGGGACCTCAAGGTCGGAAGTCAAGCGCGTTACCGATATGCCAAAACATTTCCCATAGAGATTACACGTAAACGGAAAATAGAATTCACAAATCCCACTTTGTAAGTGAAATATGAGCATGATCCCGGCATCTGATCGAAAAATAAAGGGCACACTTGTGATAGCTTATTCTCTCAGCTACATCATACTCAAAGCTCAGCGAAAACACAGCTAAAACGACGGAGATATTGCTCGCAAAAGACAGGATGTAGAATCCAGTTTTGAGAAAAAGTCATGTCCCATAGAGAATACACGCAGAATGTGAAAAATTGACATGCCACCTTTAATCACAAAAATACGCCATGATACCTTTGTCAAAATAAAATATTGTGGTAACTGTCTTTGTAGAAAATTGTCTCAGGTAGATCATATCAAAATTTGGAAGAAAATCGATCAATATTTACAGAGATACAGTCAATTTTCCAGAAATATGCTGACGTCATAATATGCAAATTGAAATTTTGAGTTCGGAGGCCATTGTGATGACATCATGAGTTAATTGAGGGTCAAATGAGACATGAAATCATATCTCCAATTCATACTCTATCAAAATATGAAAACAAAATTGGGATCACTTTGCATCCTTAAGCGCTACAATGGATTTTGTATAGGCATGTTTTTGCCCATGTATGCTATGTATCACAAGAGCTCGCACGCACGGAAATTATCTTAAACGGACGCTCATTCCGTTATTAATGGGCAGAAAAAGGTGAACAAGGTATCAAAATGCTTGGGAAAATGTGCCAAATATGATGACAGAGAAAATTTGGCGATTCTATGTTGAAAAATACCAGTACGCGCGAAAACGCGCGCGCATTTGCGTGCGCGCGTTTTTTTGCAAAATGTTTAGAATGGTCTGAAACGTATGCAAAATGAATTTGGGACGATTTTGAGCATTTTTATTTTTTGAGCGCGCGCTGACGCGCGGACGTACGCATGCGCGCGCGTTTTCTGACTTGAAATTGATCGGACGGATATTGACCTTAATCATGATAAATATGAAAGAGAAATGCAATTCCGTTATGAAGATATGATCATGAGTAAAAAGTACCAAGAAAAACACAAAATGGCGCCTGGATGACGTCATGAAGACTTGATGACCTTGAAAATGTTACACTGACGTCTCATGACAATGACCTATGACTGTGCCAAAATTGAACGAAATTGAATAAACCGATCTTGAGTTATCCTGTTCACAAAAAAGTGGGAACAATAAATAAAAATAAAGAATAACTAGAAATTTAATTCGTCATGGGGACGAATTAGGTGGTCTGTTTTCAATTTTATGATCATTGAAAAGTCAAAAAAGAAAAAAAAGTGAAGAAAAAAAATTGTTGGAAACTCCCGGACTCGAACCAGGGACCTCAAGGTCGGAAGTCAAGCGCGTTACCGATATGCCAAAACATTTCGCATAGAGATTACACGTAAACGGAAAATAGAATTCACAAATCCCACTTTGTAAGTGAAATATGAGCATGATCCCGGCATCTGATCGAAAAATAAAGGGCACACTTGTGATAGCTTATTCTCTCAGCTACATCATACTCAAAGCTCAGCGAAAACACAGCTAAAACGACGGAGATATTGCTCGCAAAAGACAGGATGTAGAATCCAGTTTTGAGAAAAAGTCATGTCCCATAGAGAATACACGCAGAATGTGAAAAATTGACATGCCACCTTTAATCACAAAAATACGCCATGATACCTTTGTCAAAATAAAATATTGTGGTAACTGTCTTTGTAGAAAATTGTCTCAGGTAGATCATATCAAAATTTGGAAGAAAATCGATCAATATTTACAGAGATACAGTCAATTTTCCAGAAATATGCTGACGTCATAATATGCAAATTGAAATTTTGAGTTCGGAGGCCATTGTGATGACATCATGAGTTAATTGAGGGTCAAATGAGACATGAAATCATATCTCCAATTCATACTCTATCAAAATATGAAAACAAAATTGGGATCACTTTGCATCCTTAAGCGCTACAATGGATTTTGTATAGGCATGTTTTTGCCCATGTATGCTATGTATCACAAGAGCTCGCACGCACGGAAATTATCTTAAACGGACGCTCATTCCGTTATTAATGGGCAGAAAAAGGTGAACAAGGTATCAAAATGCTTGGGAAAATGTGCCAAATATGATGACAGAGAAAATTTGGCGATTCTATGTTGAAAAATACCAGTACGCGCGAAAACGCGCGCGCATTTGCGTGCGCGCGTTTTTTTGCAAAATGTTTAGAATGGTCTGAAACGTATGCAAAATGAATTTGGGACGATTTTGAGCATTTTTATTTTTTGAGCGCGCGCTGACGCGCGGACGTACGCATGCGCGCGCGTTTTCTGACTTGAAATTGATCGGACGGATATTGACCTTAATCATGATAAATATGAAAGAGAAATGCAATTCCGTTATGAAGATATGATCATGAGTAAAAAGTACCAAGAAAAACACAAAATGGCGCCTGGATGACGTCATGAAGACTTGATGACCTTGAAAATGTTACACTGACGTCTCATGACAATGACCTATGACTGTGCCAAAATTGAACGAAATTGAATAAACCGATCTTGAGTTATCCTGTTCACAAAAAAGTGGGAACAATAAATAAAAATAAAGAATAACTAGAAATTTAATTCGTCATGGGGACGAATTAGGTGGTCTGTTTTCAATTTTATGATCATTGAAAAGTCAAAAAAGAAAAAAAAAGTGAAGAAAAAAAATTGTTGGAAAC
This sequence comes from Strongylocentrotus purpuratus, assembly GCF_000002235.5. Lineage (NCBI taxonomy): Eukaryota > Metazoa > Echinodermata > Echinoidea > Camarodonta > Strongylocentrotidae > Strongylocentrotus > Strongylocentrotus purpuratus. The sequence continues at coordinate 22,534,454 of NW_022145606.1, forward strand.
TCCCGGACTCGAACCAGGGACCTCAAGGTCGGAAGTCAAGCGCGTTACCGATATGCCAAAACATTTCGCATAGAGATTACACGTAAACGGAAAATAGAATTCACAAATCCCACTTTGTAAGTGAAATATGAGCATGATCCCGGCATCTGATCGAAAAATAAAGGGCACACTTGTGATAGCTTATTCTCTCAGCTACATCATACTCAAAGCTCAGCGAAAACACAGCTAAAACGACGGAGATATTGCTCGCAAAAGACAGGATGTAGAATCCAGTTTTGAGAAAAAGTCATGTCCCATAGAGAATACACGCAGAATGTGAAAAATTGACATGCCACCTTTAATCACAAAAATACGCCATGATACCTTTGTCAAAATAAAATATTGTGGTAACTGTCTTTGTAGAAAATTGTCTCAGGTAGATCATATCAAAATTTGGAAGAAAATCGATCAATATTTACAGAGATACAGTCAATTTTCCAGAAATATGCTGACGTCATAATATGCAAATTGAAATTTTGAGTTCGGAGGCCATTGTGATGACATCATGAGTTAATTGAGGGTCAAATGAGACATGAAATCATATCTCCAATTCATACTCTATCAAAATATGAAAACAAAATTGGGATCACTTTGCATCCTTAAGCGCTACAATGGATTTTGTATAGGCATGTTTTTGCCCATGTATGCTATGTATCACAAGAGCTCGCACGCACGGAAATTATCTTAAACGGACGCTCATTCCGTTATTAATGGGCAGAAAAAGGTGAACAAGGTATCAAAATGCTTGGGAAAATGTGCCAAATATGATGACAGAGAAAATTTGGCGATTCTATGTTGAAAAATACCAGTACGCGCGAAAACGCGCGCGCATTTGCGTGCGCGCGTTTTTTTGCAAAATGTTTAGAATGGTCTGAAACGTATGCAAAATGAATTTGGGACGATTTTGAGCATTTTTATTTTTTGAGCGCGCGCTGACGCGCGGACGTACGCATGCGCGCGCGTTTTCTGACTTGAAATTGATCGGACGGATATTGACCTTAATCATGATAAATATGAAAGAGAAATGCAATTCCGTTATGAAGATATGATCATGAGTAAAAAGTACCAAGAAAAACACAAAATGGCGCCTGGATGACGTCATGAAGACTTGATGACCTTGAAAATGTTACACTGACGTCTCATGACAATGACCTATGACTGTGCCAAAATTGAACGAAATTGAATAAACCGATCTTGAGTTATCCTGTTCACAAAAAAGTGGGAACAATAAATAAAAATAAAGAATAACTAGAATTTAAATCGTCACGAAGACGATTAAGGTGGTCTGTCTAAGTCTTATGGTAGATTTGAGAATGGGAGAAGTTATATAGACATGTAAACAATGATGATCATGATAAACATGATGATGATCATGATAGTAAAGGTGATGATGATGATGATAATGATCATGATCATGATGATGTTGATGATGGTGACATTGATGATGATGATGATGATGATGATATTGATGATGATGATGATGATGATGATGAGCATGAGCATGATCCTGACATCTGATTGAAAAAATAAGGAAATATTTAGATAGCAAATAGTCTCAGCTACAACATACTAAAATTTGGGAGAAAACTGTTGTATAATAACTGAGATACTGGTCAAAACACATTGTCATGCAGATTCATGTTTTGAAAAAGTGACCTCCCATAGACATAACACGCAAATATAACAAATTATGCATTGTCGCCTTTAATCGAATATTTAACTATGATGACGTCATTAAAATGAAAATAAATGGCATAATTCTGATAGAGAATTATCTCAGCTACAACATATCAAAATGTGGGAGAAAATCGATCACCGATAAGTGAGATAATCTCAATTAAACAAAGACAAAAATGACGTCATCAACAAAATACATTTGTTTGAGTTTAGATGCAAATATGATGACTTTGTTTCACTTTGTACGAGTCAGGGTGGTATGAAATCATATCTCCAACTCATGCTTTCTCCAACCATGATATAAAAATTGGGGGTCGATGGACTATCTGAAGAGCTATTTCGATTTTTAAAATGGCATGTTTTTGATCAAATTTGCATTATATTACCCATAGCAGCACGCGCGGATTTTGAACTTTGACGCACGCTCACGGCCTTATGAAATATGAAGAGTGACTGAAATTAATGTAAATTGTCAATTACGTTGAGAGGAATCTAAATCATGTAAACATTTTGAATTTGACCTTTTCCGCGCGCTGTGAGCGCGCACACCGCGCGCGGGGACACAAACGGACGGAAAATTTTGAAATGCTTAAAATGACCTGATTCGTACTCTCGTTTAATAGTTAAGTGATTTTGAGCAATTTTAAATTTTGACGCGCACATACGCGCGCGTCATGACCTTTATGTGACCTTTGATGACATGACCTGTTGACCCTTGACCTGAAGTATATGTTATATTAATATGAATGACCTTTGATGACGCGTCATGAAGATATGATGGATAATGTGATTTCACAAAATGGCGCCTGGATGACGTCACGATAATTTGATGACCTTGAAAATGTTCCTGTCACGTTTCATAATGATGACCTATAACTGTGTCAAAATTGAGAGAAATTGGGCGGATGGATATTGAGAAATCGGATACACAAAAAAGTGGAGAAATAAATAAAAATAAATAAATAATAAATAAAGAAAGAAAATTCTGACGAAATCAATAGGTGGTCTGTTGATAACAGACCACCTAATAAATAATAAATAAAAATAATAAAGAAAGAAAATTCTGACGAAAACAATAGGTGGTCTGTTGATAACAGACCACCTAATAAATAATAAATAAAAATAATAAAGAAAGAAAATTCTGACGAAAACAATAGGTGGTCTGTTGATAACAGACCACCTAATAAAGGCAATTCTAACGAAATTATAAGGTGGTCTGTACTATATACAGCCCACCTGATAAATAAATAAATAAATAAATAAACTAGACATAATACTTGTTTCGAACAAGTATAGGTGGGCTGGTCAACTAAAATTTGAGACAAAATAGAGCAAAAATGAGCGAGATACTGCTAAAAAAACAATGTCATTGATGTAGTGATGTAAACTAAATTCTCCTTCCATAGGCATAACACGCAACGTAAGAAATTTCTGATATGTGCCCTTTAATCGTAATTTTCACTATGATGACGTGATCAAAATTAAAAATGGTGTTGACTGAGCTTGTAAAGAATTGTCTTAGCTACAACATATCGAAATTTGGAAGAAAATCGATCAATATTTACAGAGATACAATCAATTTCCCATAAATATGCTGACGTCATAATATGCAAATTCGTATTTTGAGTTCCAAGGTCATTATGATGATGTCACGATACACTTAATGGCCAAATGAGACATGGAATCATATTTCCGACTCATACTCTATCTAAATATGAAAAAAACATTGAAGGTCACGGTTCATTCCAAAGAGCTATAATGGATTTTGTATAGGCATGTTTTTGCCCATATATGCTATGTAATAAAAGAGCTCGCGCGCACGGACATTTATCTTGAATTAACGTTCATCTTGTTATTTATGGCCATAAAGAAATAAACATGGTATCAAATTCCTTGAAAACATATGAGAATTATCATGAAAGAAAACAAAATGGCGATTCTATGTTGTGTAATGGTGTAACGCGCGAAAACGCGCGCGCATGCTCGTACGCGCGATTTTTTATAAAATGCTTAAAATGACCTGAAACGTATACAAAATAAATTTGAGACGATTTTGAGCATTTTGAAATGTTGCGCGCGCATTGACGCTCGGACGTACGCGCACGCGCGCGTTTTTTTACCTGAATTTGACCGGACTGATATTGACCTTAATCATGATAAATATGAATGAGAAATGACGTACCGTTATGAAAATATGATCATGAGTAATTTTTCAGAAAATTTCACAAAATGGCGCCTAGATGACGTCATCAGTCAAGGTCAAGGTTGAAAAGTTTGCTGTGTTTTGTTCATATGCCTATACATATGTGTGTCAAATTTCAAGGTATTTGATTGAACCATTTTCAAATTATCTTGAACACAAAAAAGTGGGTCGAAATAAGAAAAATAAATAAATAAATAAATAAATAAATAAATAATAAATAAAGGCGATTTTAACAAAAATATAAGGTGGTCTGTATTAGATACAGCCCACCTGATAATAAATAAAGGCGATTTTAACAAAAATATAAGGTGGTCTGTATTAGATACAGCCCACCTGATAAAGAAAGACAATTCTGACGAAAACAATAGGTGATCTGTCTATGACAGACGACCTAATGAACGAATTATTCTGCCACAAAACCACGTGATATGTGTCCTCATTTGTAAGATATTCAACCTGGTAGCCTTCTAATTTAATCATGATATCACGCTAACACTTGCTCCGACGTTATTGTTTACCGGGCTGTTATGTAGTCAAAGATAATAGCATGGCTAGGACTGGGATAACAATGAGGGTTAGATAAGTGTCAGATTTGAAGTTAGAAATTCCGTGAGCATGTTTCGTACAAACTAAACTAGAATAACTAACTATGAAATCAATCATGTACCCTCAACGACCAATGAAAGAATCATTAACTACCGGGTGATTCTCAGCGGACTTTCATGATAAAGACACCATCCAAATACCTTTCTCCAAAATTACCATATTTTTGTCCATACTGACCTAATATAAAATGGCTTACCGTAAACAGAGAGAGGGAACGATCGCCAGGATTCCATCATCAATATAATATAATACATCTTTATAATAATGATAATTTTATTACATTTTAGTCAGCATTAAAACATTCTTGCTCTTTTCATGGACTTAATACGGATGAACATTCAACGTGATTCTTTCTTTGATCCAATCATAGTCGCCGCCTTCTGATTATGTGCATCTTAATGAGAACATTCAGCTGTTTTAACAATAACGACTGTGTAAGCATTTTCGGTCATTGACAAAGGAGCAGTTTCCCTCTCTTGGGTTTTGTTTGGATGGTGTGCTCTGTAAGATTGTGTCTTAAATAAAAGCATCCTCAATGGGGAGCAGCAAAGTTGAAAAGCAGACGATTTTGGTGATATGAAATGTATTATTACTGATTCGCAAACTTTCGCACACACCTATGACCTTATAAAACAATTAGAAGGCTATGATCTGTATCAGCCCTGTGCGTTGTAACTCTGGAATATTATGAGGAAATAGGGGAAAACGGGATTTTAAATCACAACCAAAAAATCCAAAAATAACCTCTATCTGGTAATATCAACATGTTTTTCCCAAAAAACTACATGTACAGTACACGGAACAACAATTTCCGATTATAAGCCAGAACTGCACATCTATTTTCCATGATTTAGGCGAGTAATTATCTTCTGCGCATGTAGATTAACATGTGTAAACTCACTATCTTGATTCTGTCCCGGCTTTTTGCCGGCGACCATGATGAGACCAAAGGGAAGAAACATGTAAGGAATGTTATTGAGACGACATTGACGGAGACAATCACAATTAACTGGTTAAGAAAACGATGAATGTCCATCCGTAATAGGTCCATGCTGTTTTGAAATGCACATATTATTTTAATGAAATGGCATAAGAGACCCACTTTGATCTAACGCGAAATTGTTACAAGCAGGGGCATGTGAATAAGATTGTTGTTATCCACTCATCCATTCATCAAAAGCACAATAGCTTCAAAACATATTGAGTTATCATTAGAAAATAAAGATAGAAGTTACTTTACACCATGTCGTCAAAGCTGTAAATTCCACATATGTTTATAAACAGTAATCATGACAACCTATCAAAGTTGGATATACTTTTGTATGCACTTTCTAATATCACAATCACATGGTATTAGTTGCCTCGTTGTTGCAATTTGACAGTGATATTGTAATCTTTGAAGAAAGATTAATATCATTCTATTTCTTAACAAACTAAATAGCATATGAATGTTAAAGTTTCCCCACGATTTATCAATTGTTATTATGCCAGTGCTTTATAACTTGTTATTTCTTTATCTCTTTAATTGATTTCATTTATGTAACGTATTATGTCTAATACACCTTTCAAATAGGAGTCACTAGAGCAAGCTTTTTAGCAATCCACCCTTTAGTCAATTTTCATCCCCTTTATATGTCTCTTTTTCTCTCACTCTCTTTGTCATTTCTCTCCCCACCCCCTCTCTCTCTCTCTCTCTAATAATATATGTATATATTTCCCCTTCTTTATCTCTATCTCTCTCTCTATTTCTTTCTCTCTTTCTCTCTATCTCTCTCTCTTTCACCTTCTTTCTCTTTCTCTATTTGTATTTATTAACATTTATTTCCTTCTCAACAGCACAATATAAAACACAATGTATGTATACATGATATATGTAACAATTATTTCAACATAGAGTATACAGTAATTAATTCAGATACGGAAGGAGGCGAAAACCCGGAAAGCGTAGCTTGAGTTGGGAACGCCCATAATAAATTAACACAGTTACCGAAAGAACATTATAGACATTATTATGAAAATTACATTGTATATAACAGAACGTTGATAGGAAAGAAAAAATAGTGAAAGGAAGAGAGGAGAGAATTAAGTATAGGAAGGTATGAATATAACATGCTCACCTGTTGATGGTTGTTATCCGATGATGAAGAGTAATGCGAACCTGTCTTGGTATCCTGGTATCTAGGTATCTGGTTTGTTGGATCTTGCGGTCCTCCTTAACCCATTGTTTACTGGAACCTGGTGGTCCCTGTGTTAAGCCTACGGGAATACAATAATTCAGTAGCCAACGGGTTAATATCCCACGGGGGACTTTATACGGGACTTGTGACTGAGGATCTTCGTTAGTTTTTCCAGCTGCAAGTTTGAAAGCAGATTTTATGTAATAATTCGAGAATCAAGTGCGTGTTACAGTTGTTCAAATTTTCACATCATGTCCTCAAAGTGGACTAGTTCGGTATAGAGGCACACAAGAGACTTCGCGAGATGAAAGGTGCATCAATCGATTGTCTAAAACATGAACATCACCTAACCTCGGCCTTCATTTGTCTTGTTATTTAGTGAGGTGTACAATCCAGACGTTCGTGCAAACTGGCGATCTCGATCATATTTGGAGAAAGATGCTAGTGTATTGTTCTTTTGGGTGGGAATCATAAGATTTCTTCTCATCTGATTGGATGAAATAATTTTTCAAATTTCTTGGTGACGCGTGCAAAACTGTGCATTATGTATTTGTATGCTCTCTGTGATATCTATAACGTAAACCCTACTGTTATGTGTTAAAACCCATTGTATGCAAATGAGAACTCCTTAAGTTCAAGCAACGTACCAATTAGAATCATCACCGCCTAACCCGAACCAACTTTGCAGCTACCTATGCACACGTCTCGTTTAGAGAGAGAGAGAGAGAGGGGGCGGGGAGGGGGGGGGGGGGGCTGAGGTGGCATCTCGCATGAAGCCAAATACACTCCCATTGCAAATCACCTAGCTTTCCTTAACAGTTAATGGTTATTCTGCCAGAGTTCCTTATGTCAGCGGGGGAAACAATGATTACAAAAAAAGTAATGATAATGTAAAATGTTATGTGTGTGTGTGTGCGTTTGTTTGTCTTGAAACAGTGGCGATGGGGACATGATGAATTAAAGGTAATTTTGATGAATTTGGGGATAAAATAATGCCAGTAATGACTGTTGAGCTTCATGTAGATATGGTTACTCTCTTTGCAAGCAGAATACATGAAGCACGTTATCATAACAATGGTGATGATGTTGATGATTATGATGACGGTGATGGTGATGATGATGGTGATGATGATTCTGATGGTGATGATGATCATGGTGAAAATTATGATAGAGGGAATAATGATAATATTATTATTATTATTATTATTATTATTATTATTATTAATACTACTTTTTTTAATAATTATTATGTACGATGTTATTAATATAATGATAATAATAGTAATACTCTCAGTGAAATAGTCCTTCTCAGCATAGGTTGCCATAGCTCAAAAGTAGAGAGCATATCATTACCATGTTTCCCGTCAATTAACTAAAATTATCAAAAGGTGTAAACAATCGATTAGTCCGTATCCTACATGTGTACAGTTGGTTCATGTACCTACGACTATTAAGCATGATCTCAATGTTTACTATTGTGAGATCAGGATGATTCAACATTTGTTCTGGCGAAAAAGAGAAAAAAATATTGGATCTAATTTGTCGAAGTATGTGGTTAGGGTTTGGTTTAGGTTTTGGATCAGAGTTAGGTATAGTGTTGTGTCCTGGGTTTAGAAAAAAAGGGTGGGATGGGGTTGCGAGTGCTCTTTGTAATTTGAATTTTTTTTCTTCTTGGGGTGTGTTTGTGTGAGGGAAAAATTTCAGTCCCTAACCCCATACACACACAGACACACACAGACACAGACACAGACACACACACACCAACAAATTCATACACAAACATCATATAAAGACATTTTCATTATAAATCTCACCTTAATTTTTTTTCTGAGGCCGCCATCCTCGTCAAACGTCGTTTATGGTTGTGGTCTTCTTCACTTTTCCCAGAGATAGTTCAGATAATACTTTAAATTTATGATAAAATATTGTGAAATATTAATTTCGTTATTATATGTAAATTATTTAAATCATATTTTGATTTTAAGTTACTAATGTGTGTACATCTTTATCATTCCTTACGTTTATAATTATGTTTTTTTGTGTTATTCAGTAGTTGTATTTGAAAAAATGCAGAAATAAATCAAATCATATTACTACTAGTGCCTTTGTGTACCCTCTCAACTTTGGAGCAAACCAAAGTGACACGGCGCACCTCGAAATCAAAGTGTATAGTTTGGCAGAGGAAAACGAACTGTTAAAAGGTCCCTTGATCTCAAACAAGAGATATCTTGAACATTGAGCTTCCTGAAAGACAAGAACCTTGACATACTTATCTCGATACCTCCCTTAAAAGATCAACGCTGTTGCCGGTCAGATGTCTCGCCGAATTTTAAAATCTCAGCGACATTATTTAAATAGCTGAAGCTCCTATGCTTTATGTTTTTATCAACAGTACTAATTTTAAAGTGCTAAAACATTTTTTCCATAACTCGTTCAAAATGTAATTTATCGTGGTTAGTGTACGTGAGATTTTCCTAACATTTTGAGTGAATAACATGATACTATATAAATGAGATAAGAACTGGTGATTCGGGTATTGTTGACTGGTAAATGAGACACTTGACTATGTATAGCAAGGTAAACAGATCGGATCCGATCCACAGTGCAAAGTCACATCCATAATCGATACATAACTCTATACATGGATTTCCCACACTAAACCCAGGTGAAATAAATGGGTACCTGATACTGGTAACATTATTATTCTTTGAAATACACTGTGCGCTGAAAACGGTTGGATGAGCTAAAAGAGGAAGATAAAGTATGATTTGCACTGATTTATGTTTTGTGACAATATTCATTTGTTATTTACGAAAAGCACCAAAAACATCTTATTTACAAGGGGTTTGAAAACAAATCAGTTGTTCACTGTGGCTCAGCTATACTATAAACTCTATGAATATACTTTACTGCACACAATATAAAGTATCACATTATTCCGGATGGAGCTGAGCCGCCCCAATGAGGCGACTCAGCATTTAAAATTTTTCTTCTTACAAGGTATCCATTTCCTTCGCCTAGTTGGAGAGTGGCAAAAGTATATTAATATCTTGACAATGGACATTAGGGCCGCGGTGAGATTCGAACAACGAACCATGTGATCGACAGTCCGGTGACGTATCATGCTTATCATCTACACCACGACACTTCTATTTATTATCGTATATTGATTAGCGAGTAACAGCTTCACTGAATATTACCCATTACATTAAGAGATGTTATCATTCACAAAACAATAAACATGTAAGCCAGGGTTAAAGGTAAGTCTAGCTTCAAAAGAAGAACCCTCTCAGTCTACAAAATAGATCTGTTTCAACTGTTAGGAGGAAAAACAAACGCTACCTGCTACCAATCATGGTAAGACTATGGTACTTCATGCTGTTGTCCTGTTTCCTCTTTCGGTTGTTTCCCACAATCAAAGGAGGTGATTATTATCATGGCACTTTCAGGTGTAGGCAACTTTACTATTCTACTTTGCCCTTACATAAACAAAATGAAGTACATGTTGTCCTTTCTTCTTAATGAAGAAGCATGGTTCAGTACCAAATGTTAAGACTATCTGCGATAACTGTGATATTATATGGTTGATGTCTCTCGAGTATACTTTGTTTTGCAATTAATTTATATAACATCCCTTGAGAGGATTTATCCGTACGTTTACTAAAAGGCTATCTCCTTTTTCAGATTTCTCAGTACGCATTTTTTTTATTTAAAGAATGACAATGATAATCAAAAATAAGAAGTCTACCTGTGGAGTACAGGATGACGTTCTGCTTGAAGCAGATGTTTGTGATGTTACAAGCATCGCTTTATAGAAAGGGTATGGACTTGGCCGCTTGAGGGCGTAATGAATTTTTTGTATTGCTGATTCTCACGTCATGGGAAAGTTTGTCGCCCAGAGTTGCCTATTTTTCGTTTAATTTGTGATACAAGTACAATGATGTGGTATCTTGAAGTTTATGAGTTATATTGTCTTTACAGCTAGATAGCTTGGCGAAATATGAAGTTTATGACACTGATATGAGGTGATGGCATAATGACATGAATGAGTTGCACACGTGTACAATGTACGTTACGTAATTGTAGTGCACGGTCGTGCGTATTAATGTACATGTAGTAGTAACATGAATGATATGACCTTGAGTAATGGCAAAGTCCCTGTCATTGAGTCATTGTTGCATGTATTTAGTCAAATTTATAGTAAAGAAGGGATTGTTTGTTTTCCTTTATTATGATAACAGATGGTTATTAGGATTGTCAGGGTATATTTAATTTGATTCATGATATGTTATTTTAAGTCAGTTCATGCAAGATGACATATTATTGTTTATCTTTATTAAATTGCAGATTGAACCCTGCCTGTTTACAACAGTGTAACCAAAATACAGCGGTGCATCGTGTCTCTTTCTATGGGTCTTGGGCATCTGGGTTGGTAGGCTACGCCATACCAAACGCCACAATACCTAAAGAATTATATCAAAATGGAATATCTAGTCTCTATCAAGCAAACAGGAGTGAAAAACCTGAATTTCTGTAGTAGTATATCGACTGATTGTGCTGCAGACACACATAACACAACTTAGTGGAGATCAGACTATAAACACACGCACACAAATCCCCCCCTCGCACACACGCATTTATACGTGCAGACACGTGCATTGTTCCAAGTGTTAGCAGAAACAGTTGAAAAGTTAGTTCCATCTATTATCAGGCACATGCTAATCCTGGTAATGAAATGAATTGTTTTTCCTTTGTATCTCTTTTTCCAACTATGATCTTAGTTGGACCCCTCTTCCTCTCTCTTCTTATTGCATATCATCCAGACTCATATCGCCCCCTTCCTCATTCTCTCCTTGTCTCTCTTCATTTTTCATTCACACTTTCTTGAATAGTTGTAAGTTATTCAAGGGGACCTATAGTATCACAAGCTTCGCTTCTGCTATAGGTATCCCACACTCTCTCTTCAGCTTGAAACAAACGAGAATATTTTTTTTTCTTCTCTCGCTCATCATTTGATGATACATGTTATATTACGTGATAGTTAGGTGTTATAATATGTGACATGTATACTTGTTTTTCCAATTGTATTAATTTGTGCACATATTGTGTTAAATTTGTTTGAGATGTGTGGAAATAAAATAATGAACCTGAAACTTGAACTTGAATTGAATTGGTAACAACTTGAATTCTTAATTCCATTAGTACCCCCTATGCCTGTTAAAATTACATGGTAGAACCATGATAACACAATGATACTAACGTTTTCATATAAAAATAATAAATAATTACAGTGCTTATATAGCGCCTATCACTTAGTCTCTAAGCGCTCTACAATAATGCAGCATAGTTACCCTGGCTTTAGCAGTGCAGCTGTTACGCGCGCTGCGTTTCAAGGAATAAATTCCTACCCGGTACCCATTTACTTCACCTGGGTGGAGTGTGGCAAATGTAGATCAATGTCTTGCCAAAGGACATTAGTGCAGCGGCGGGACTCGAACCGCGGACCTTGTGATCGACAGTTCGGCGACGTATCCACCCGACCACAACACCTCTATATGTAAATGTATTGTTCAGTACAACGGTTGAATGGTGACCACGGTGCATATTTTCCTTTTATAGCCTAGGACCAAGGTTGTATGGTAAACCAATGCCTCCTGTTTTTCTTATAAGTAGAAGTATGTTTCAGTATGTGTTGATGGGACTAACTGTCTTACCGATGATATATAAAGGGTAACTTTTTATGAGTCAAATGAGGAACCCCATCGTTTTGTACTTGAATCTACTGCAATTATAGTGAAATCCACTCCAAAGCAAACATTTAAACTACCTTTCCTGAGAATGATTCTATTATTTTGATAGTGGATTTCCTTTCTAAAACGAAGTTATTCGTAATATAAATACAGGAAGAGTGGATTTGTATTGTTATCTTTGACTTTGCATGTATTGTAAATGAAAGTGGTGAATAAATTCAATTCGATTTAATGTCCACCCCTTTAGATGAGGAAGTACACTTTGCATACAGGACTCGTATTTCCTTCAATTACCTCTAGTTTGAATGGCAGCTATATATATATATATTCATGAAACGAACAATAACATTCTTTCTTGTTTGTAAATGCATTCGTATATGAAACCAATTTAAAATATACACAGCATGGAGTGAAAACAAGACGTTTGATCATTTGTGGCTATTTTTATTTAAATAAAATATATACAGACGTATACATTTATTTATATTGCAGTTATTCCATATCAATAACAAATATTAAACTCAAATTTATTTCAAAACTCAGTGTATTTCATAAAGATAGTGCTATATTGTTGTCACAATATACAATATATTGTCCTTTTCAGGACTCCTCAATCCTCTCTTTCTCTCACATGGGGCACCCGCAAGCCTACTGTAAATATACAATATAGTTATCATAATTATATCAAATACATATATACATATATATTACATATATAGAAACATCGTGATCTTTTAGATACCTTGTTGACCATACATTGCCAGACAAACGAATGTCACTAGCGATATTATTTTCGATACATATAAACTGTTCATCATACTGTGTGTACTGTTCATTAAGCTGTTTATTATACTGTCTGTTTTGAACATGAAGAAGGGTGATGCCTTCCGAAAATGTGTGTACTTGTAAAACTTGAATAAGAAACAATTGAATAATATTAGCAGGAAATTGCAACAATTATAATGTACGTTTAATATCATTGATATAAAATGCAAATAAATGTGCTTTAATATACACAAATCATTTTTATAGTTAACAACCACATATCCAATGTACATCAAATAGTTAACACGTATAGGTGAATTGTTAATATTTATATTTGTTTAACTACTGGCAGTAAGTAACATAATATATAGAAGTAATAAGATAATATCATAAATGATCCGAACTATACTAATATATACATGACTCATGCCAAAATAAAGCAAATACACATTAGACCCGTCCAAAGGGTATCCTCATTGGCAAAGACTAAACGAAAGTAAACAAAGCACTTGAAATATTGCACTAATAGAATAATTAATCTCTCTATGTAAATGAGACATTTCATTACTACCAATGCTACAACCTTTTTTTTCTTTCTTCTTTCTTTTTCTTCTTCTTCTTCTTCTCATCATTAGCATTACAATTAGTATTATTCATTTTCTTCATCTGCTTCTACTGCAGTTTCTACAATTGCTACTTCTAATATTACCAACGTTTCTGTGATGGTACTATAATAATCATGATAAATGGTAATGTCATAAGTCTGGTTTTGAAAGTCATTACACTCGAGTTCTACTTTTCTTTCCATAAACAAACTGTTAAGGTAGGATACGTTCCATCACTTTTACAATAGGAAGAAACAAAACATTGCTTTGCTTGGTATTCTTGTGGATCTCACGTCTCCACTTTTTTGTAATTTGAGCAGTCTTAGATTTTATAAAGCGATTTGTTGTTGAAAATCATATGGCCAGTTCTAATAACACGGGTTTAAACAAATCTAATTATTTCTAAAATCCTTTTTGACCACAGCGCACATTATTTTGAATGTTACATTAAGTTTAATCGTTCGTTTTGTTATGATTCCTTCATTTTGATATGTTATTACTCAGCCGGCATAATGAGAGTTTTTCTCGAACATTACTATTGTTTGTATCACACATATTCATTACCTCAATATACACTTTCCGACAGGCCGGCGCGCCTTTATTATCATTGAAGTATACAGTGCGCACTGTATTTCATATTTCGTTCCACTATCCTACATCCAATTTCTCGAGAGCATTAATCAGATCTGACATTATTGTTTCTATAACATTTAATGCTAGAAGAATTTTGAATTTGAAGGGAAGGAATCACTTATAAAAAACCCTCGTGAAAATTATTGACCATTAATGAATTCAGACGTTAAAAACAATGTATTTTATCTGAATTTCTTTGATTGTGAGTCACGAGTTTACCCCGTTTGTTTGACAGGATGGAGTTAGCTTATGTGGTGTACTTTTACGTTAAAAAGCAGTTCTCTCCTTACGTATACATCCTATGACAGGAAATCACAAGCGGAAACTAAATATGCACTAAAAATGGCATAAGATGTAAGACAAAACTGTTGCATGGACTTGAATATTAAATTTTGATATTCTTTGTTATCTTATTGTTTTCATCATAAGTTATTCTCAGGCCCTGATAACAATGTTATATTCGTGCGAAACACATGGTTTATAAATGGCTGATAAATGTGTAATAGTGAACAAAATCACCAACACGATGCAAGAATTGAGAACTTTTTCAGGAGTCATTTTATATTTTGTGATAAAACATTTATTTTTCTTAGCGTAGCCAAACTTTTTTTTCAATTAAAGACAGTAAAGGAAGGTCAGTCAGCTTTTATCCGGTACCGATTTAATACCCATACACCAGTTTTTTGGGGAAAATAGATAACAATTTTCAGAAATCGCTCACAAATCATTTTTGCCGGCGACACTCCGTCACCACCGTGGACTTTTAACTTTTGAATGTTATAACCCGATTTTACATAATTTATACCCCACACCAATTAAAATTTCCTGACAAATTAGTAGGCCTACATGGTTAATGAGTTCCAAAATCCGACCAGATTTATTGTGAAATAGCTTTCCTGGTTTGAAAAAAGACAAACATTACTTCAGCGCTTCAAAAGAAAGAGTGTAACAGCACCAAACTGTTTATGGGGTTAGTTCATGTCACATGACCCTTGTAAGTTTGAATGTATATTTTGTATATTTTAATCCTCATCGTTAAACAAGCATGATGTAAACCATCGACTGTCGTAAAATGGGTTAGAATTCTTAATCTATATATACTTGCATGATGCAAGTAAATGCAATAGTTTGCGCTCTTTTAGTCATTTAAATGTTTAAGTTAATGTTTATACTAATTTAATCTCATGATTGTCCATCAATTTAACAATGCTTTCATGAATTTGAAAACCTGTAACAATTATTGAACAATTCTAATCGATATTGAGTAGAGAATATCAGCGTAGTTCAATATAAACAACGCACAATTTCTGGTTCGTTTATTTTGTAAATACGAGTGTAATATAATCTGAACTGCATTAATCATGGCATTTAAATTTATCGAACGAAGTGATTACAACGAAAACAGACATAATAAACCTTTTTATCCTGGCCTCGGAGAAAATATAAGCGGAAACTAAAAAGGGAACAAGAGCGTGTTTATTCTAGCGATTTACTCCGGTGAGGGCAAGATAATAGAATGCCTGTTTTCTTTGCTTTTTAACAACAAATGTGTCCGTAACAATCATCTCCTTAAACATTGTGATGTTAATCCACTCAACTAATGTAAAGAATAATGTAAGAGGTCCTTCAACCAGCATAGATGTATGTCAGACATAAGGCAATAGTACATGTCAGCTTGACCAGTAGTGCGTAGTCATCACTGGAACTCAACCAATGTGAGAAATGCTGTATGATTTTTCATCCTGCAATTTATCGTCCTAAGGAAGAAAACAAACGATATCATAATAAGATCAACATACAACATAGGCATCAAACTCATAAACCATAATACCACCATTCTCAAAAGAAAGAAAGCAATGCTGACGGAAAAAATTACATCAACAGATCAGCGAATAACTTTTTTCAAATTCCTAATCTTATTAGGATAACTGGTAATGAACGTAAATCTATGTTTTATCATAAGCTTACAAGGGAAACACGTGTCCACACATCAATACGATGGCTTGGGTCTAGGCACAGATAGTGACATCATTAGAGGACTCACAATGCTCTTACTAGATAGATGAAGTCCATATTATTTATCCATCTCCTCCTTCTTTATATTCTTATTTTCTTTCTCTCTCTCTCTCTCTTTCTCTCTCATTTGTGTGCAGGCCTACCCTCCCACTTTCTCTCTCTATCATTTTCCAAGTTTTCACCTTACAATGGGACGGCAGGCATTAACCCGAAGGCCCTAAATAGGAAAGCCACTGCATTACCTAACGAATAATATTAATTAAAACAAGTTTAGGACTTCACGAAATAGCAGTCGCATTGCGACCGATTAGATCATATTATTAGATGGAATCATTAATCCTGAAGACATTTTAAGCAAATAGGGGGGGGGGAGGGGGGAGAAATGAAATTGTCATGGCAAAGGGGGCTTCTAAAAAGGTTAACATTTAAACGAAAAGAATCCAATTTTTAAAACTTTGATATATACCCGTACATTGTATTAGGTATGATTTTTCTCTTTACGTGGTCCGAGATCCTGCTTCATACTTTGCAGTTGTGTATGTGGTGTTCTGAACAAATATTTGCGAGCGAGTGAATTTGAAGGTTTCTGAAGTCGCATTACGACCGATTACATCTTATTATTATATGAAATCATTACTCCTGATGGAGTTTTAAGCACCATATCAAAATAAAAGAGTGGATACAACCATTCACTATTAATACACTTATTAAAGTTTTGGGGAAAATTCCAATTAAAAATGGCTCTCAGTCGTTTTGAATAGGGGCACTTTTTAGGGAGGCTATGATAAATCTATTGTTTTTGGAAGATGTGGAGTGAAAAGGAGAGCTTGACATAGCACGTATGGTAGTTAATCCATTTTTTATGAATGACATTTAATAATGGGAACGCAGTTGTCTTTAGTTTGAAAAATGCTTCAATGTTTAAACATTGTTATTCTTGGACATAGGGCGATTAATTTTCCTGGCAGTCTATGTAGTTTAATGAAGGCATGGGTCTAAAGTAAGATAGATGGACGACGCCTTATTCGTAGTTTAGTAAAATATGTCATGGTATTTTAAAGGAGCAAACATTTATATGTAAACAGGGCACACTTCATTTATTCAATTGAATTATATAGTGAAGGACATTTGATAGCGTTGAACATGAGCGCGTTATATTTCTAACAAAATTACACAGTTCGATCTTAACATTTGGGACATTCTGCCACCTGCCTTTCCCCTGCTCCACTGCCTTAGGTGGTAGAAATTAGGGTACCTGTTATGGCAAACACCCGAAAAAACACCCGGTGCAAATGAAGCAATACTTACATGATAAACCAACACAGAGAGGTCGCCGCTTGACGTTTGAAGATCCTTGAGATGAAATTCCAGTAGGCCGCCCTCTGTAGTTCTACAGCTTTCTAGCCTATGTTCAGAAAACAGAATGATGGAGGTAATGTGCGTTGGGTGTTAATAATACAATTGGACATAGCTATCTGAAAGATATTGTCTCTCAGTCATTGGAATTAAAATATGGTAGCAGGCAAAAATGTGTCATCGACATAATGTTAGGTGCGACAAAATGTGTTATATAACAAGTCTGATAAAAGTTAAATTGAGCTATTTGAATAATTTTAGGAAAGTTAAAGCAGTAGACGATGTAAACTCATGGTATCTCCAATGCTATCGCTAACCGGCCGGCTAGTGACGGCGCTAACTTCATGGACCCTAGCCGCGGCATAAGTTGGCCCGGTTCGGCTCTTCATTCACAGATGTTTGACAGAAAAGTGTAAAAAGCCTACCGTAACGGTGGATGTTAGATCTAGATCAGGGCTTGTCTAGGCTGCCTTTATAATGTTAAGTGTCGGTTGGTCGAGCCCCCCCCCCCCCCCGCAATTATGTGAGCATCATTCCTCACATACATTCTATCCCAAAAACATTTTGTGTATAATTTTCGTGAGGTGCGATTTGTACACGCAAATTGCATAGGCAAATTGAGCTGCAATTAAGTTGCTCGTCTCGATCTATTTGACTTTCCAACATGACGTCATCGGGTCTAAGAATGTTGTCTTACATGACGTCTATTACCTACGTCAAACTACCTTACGTTTAGAATAAGGCCTAAAAAAAAAATCCATTGCCCTAAGGTGCCAAAACATGGGTCGGTCGATCGGAATTTTGTTTTCCCTTTTTTTTTTTACTCCCTCTTTAGGCTAATATTTCTCATTTTTTGAATGCTTTAATACATTTTTGTTTAAAGCTGACCGTAGATTTCAAGATTTGGGGTCGGTCGCAAAGGGCAATACAACATTTTTTGGTTTAGGCCTAAGGCTAAGGCAACTTTCTTCAAGAGAAAGATGAGTTCTGGTCATGCGATTGCATTGTTAAAGAAAAGATGTAGAATGGATCAGAAAAAAATGGTTATAAAGCATGTAAGTATTGGTTTGTACTGCCAGGCGCGGATCCAGGATTTCTTAGGGGTGGGGGCCCAATTTTTTTTCTTTTTGCTCCCGAAAATTTGAAAATTGCGCCAGCCGAAAATGCGCTCAGTGGGGGGAGGGGGGCGTAGTGATGAGCACTAATTTGTTTTACTTTTTTTTTTCTCCCGATAATTTTAAACATTGCGCCGGCCGAAAAAAAAAATGGGGGGGGGGGGGTGCAAATTTTCAAATTATCGATGACCAAAACAAATATTTAAAAAATGTGCTCACTACCCCCCCCCCCCCCCCCACCTTGAGCGCCAGGGGGGGGGGGCATCTCCCCAAAAAGGTAAAATTAACGCCACTGTGTACTGCAAGGTTCTGGAGTCATCAAAACATAAAGTAACAAGCACTGTACACAGACAGATTAATATTAGACTACACAAATGGTGTCGGGCCTACCTTGATTTTCCTAATCTTGCTATGCTCATTACTTAGCCAGTATACATTTTTCTATCAAAATTGTTAGGTTAATGATAATTATTTGTAATCTCGAACATTCAGCGTAGGTTGCGTTTGATTCTGCGAGAATTCATTTTATTTTTTTACCAGAACTGAAGTTTCTCTTTAACCTATAATTTTGTAAAGACATTTTCTAACACTTAAGAAAAATGTCTTAGATGTGTATTGAATACGGGTCCTAGAGGCTACACCAACGTCTAAACTTGTTCATCTCTGAATGCTTTCGTATTATTATGCTTTACCACTGTAGACTAAGTAAACATATTCATCTAATAGGATTTTAGTATGTAAAAAAGGGTTCTACAAAACCTACAACACAAAAGACATCGACTTCACAAGCCTGCAAGACTCGATGAGGTTAACCAAGTCTTCCTCGCCTGTGCCCTTTACTCCCAACAGATCTAACCGCTGCAGGTTCTTGGTTTGTTCTCTAATCAGAAGACCCAGTTTTTTCAAAGTCTCACTTCGTACTCTCTTCTTCTCTAAGGGGAGTGATGACGGTGCTGTAAGTTTGATGTACGCGAGCCGCTGTCCTCCGGTATAACTTCGACGAAGACCAGCCATGATCTGAGGTATGTCTCTCTCCGCATCATCGATAGTGATATCGATCACTCTCAAGCGAGGGAGCGATGAGATCACACCTTTATAACTTTGAGACGTCACTTTCTCGGCCGATAACTTTAGGACGGATGGAAGCTCAGGAGGATATGGAGGGAAACTGAGATAGGAGTCCGAGATGTTGAGATGGTTCAGTGAGTTGAAGGATCTGAGACAGGACCACAATTTTACGGTCATCTTGGTAGATAGCTGGCAGTCCTTGATTCTCCAGATTCCAGTCTATGGTGACATACAGACAGAAAAAAAAGTCGTCATTGTTACAACATACAAAATAAAAAATGTTAAACATGGAGTAAAAACTACAAGTAAAAATACATTTCTTAAAAGAATGGTATCGATTGTTTGGAGAGAAAAGGAGAATCAAGAAAAATCAATACAAACTTCCTCTGAAATATTTAAACTCACCTGATGTATCGATCGCCACTCGCTAAAATAATTTTCCTATCTTAATCAAGTTCTTAAGTACAATTTCCTATCAAAATCGATAAACTGATATCATTTATTTTTGAAACAAATGATATGTATGGGCATGAACAAGAAGAGCATACTTACATGCAATGCATCTTCATCGGAGTTTAGTAACCAAGAAAACCTATATCATTTAAAAAAGAGACGAAGAAGCATGGATAACATGTCTCCACTTTAATCATTTGTGAATAAAAAATTACGAACAACATGTTTAAAGATAAAGACAAATCTAGTCTTATTCAGCATATTATATATGGCTCGTCGTACGTGTGACCTAAAATTACCTTACTTGCTATAGCAAGTATTGTATGCTACCAATATTATTCAGTAAATAGTTTGAAATATTTCGATCTGACAAAATATAATTTGGAAGCCACTAATTATATCCATTCACAGAGAGCGGTCCCAAGGATAGTTTTTATTAAAATAATAATTACACTTGAAATATGATCTACACAACTTATATTATTTTTCATAAATCAACCAATCTGTATCTAAGGATAAATCCATTAATGATCAGCTTATTGTATTAGGAGCAATTTTATATATTGCCTGTTTAGAAAATGTTTACATGATATATATATTTAAAATTGTATGACCTTTGTCTAAATACAAAATTCCATGAAGATTTGTTGGCAAATTAAATCAACTTGAGGTTAATACTTTGGTAATTAACGTGATTAAAGGAGTGGACATCAGCCTTTCGAATCGACTGGAATGCACGGTGATGCCCATATCAATAACAATTGAAGAGAAAACGGGAAGGAATAGAAAACTTAATAAATTATACTTGGCTTGACAGTTACTCACTTTTCTTCAAACAGGCTAGCTGACATTAAACGCGTTGAAGACTGGAAACGATCTACCACTGTTTCCTTAGGTCCGAAAACTACTCCGGACAATATCGCCTTACAGTCTGTGATGAGAAGACCCAGTCCTCTGATCAATGTTGATGAAATCCCCTCTGATGTGAAGGGATGGGGGTTGATGCGTATGAGATTATGTGCCCTCAGATGTCGACGTAGAGTAGTCTGGATCAGAGATATGTCTTCTGTATTTGCATCTCCGATAGTGATATCGACCTCTTCCAAGCCAGGAAGCGATGCGAGCAGACCATCATAGCTTTGTGATGTCACTCTCTTAACTACGAGCTTTGTAACGGATGCAAGCTCAGGAGGAGATGAAGGGAATCTGAGAGAAGAGTCTGAGATGGTGAGCTTGTTATGTCGGTTGTAGGATCTGAGACTGGACCACAACTTTTCCGTCATTTCGGTAGATAGCTGGCATTGCTCTATCTCAAGCCTAGTATTCTGCATTGAAAGACAAACAGGCGAACTTGCCACTTGTAAATAGGCCTACACCGATTCTACAGTGCGCCCCAGACAAAAACGAAACCTAGAATTATCGATGTTATATCATAACTTAAGCACATTTATAATTAATAAATGACACAGATTTGGAAAGCTTAGACCCTCTTCTTCCATTTGATGCAACTAATACACTGTATATATTACGCATGAGTGATTAAAATGAATTTGAAGAGAGTAAACAAAAAAGTCAAGAAAAAAATCAGAGAGAAAAAATACATTTCTAGAAAGTTGAGTTTCTGCCCTTTCATATGACACCTCCATCAGGAAAAATGAGCAAGGAATGACAAAGTTCTGCTTGTTTAAAATAGTGCTTGCAATTCATAATTTCATCAAACGAATTCGTTTTCACTGGCTGCCTGCCGTAGCAACAAGCAGAATTGACAAAAGACTTAACTCCGTTTCGCTTACAATCAGCCATCCATGAAGTTTTTCGTCACTCATGCGTGAAATATGCATTATATGAGTTGCATCAAAATAATGAAAGAGGAAGATCTAAGCTTGACAAATATGTGTCATTTATTAATTATAATTGTGATTAAGTTATGATAAAACATCGATAATTTTCGGTTTCGTTTTTTTATGGGACGCACTGTATACATCGATTTTAATAGAGAGACTTAAGTCAAAACGTGTGAAGATGAATAGAATTTCACGTAAAGTGAAGCTGAAAATACAATGCTTAAATGCAACAATTAAATTCTTATTCCGAGAATTGATTAAACTCTTTCGTAAAAAATAAAAACAGTGCAACAGTGCTGAAATTTCCTGTAATAGTTCAATTAAAAAGATATCCATTTGTTGAATATTTCAGAGCAAAACACATGAACCCGTATAACAGACGTATACTTACCTGGACGGCGTTCTTTCTTTTGTGAGAACCACCTCCGCTCCTACAAAGATTATTTATAAAGGAATGCGGGAAAGAATGTGACTCAAGTAAATCTTGGGAAACGATATTATACTAATAAATTATACATCCCCTTTTTAGACTTTACACATGTAGTCTAAGTGAAAAAAAACAATTACAACATTAACAATTATGATAATCATCACAATAATGGGAATAATAATAACAAATATAATCATGATTACGATATCAATAATGAAATAAATATCTATATAAGAACATGTTAATACATTATTTTATATTCATGTCGTCTTAAAAAGCGACATGTCCACATACATATGTACGTCATGAATTAAAATCTAGATCTAGATTGACTTACCTCGAATTCAAGTACGTTAGTTTTTCAGACTTGACAAACAGGTCAACCAAGGCTTCTTCGTCTCTGCCCGTCACTCCGGACACATGCAGCCGCTGTTGGTTTTTGGTTTCGTCTTCAAATAGAAGACTAAGCCCTCCAATTGTCTCTCCCGATGCGATCTTCCTGTCTGTGGTGAGTGCTGGCCAAGCGTGTAGTCTGATATGAACAACGAACTGTTCATCACTACCCCTGGTATGACTTATAGATCTGGATGCGGCAGTGATCTGAAAAGGGTCGCTCGTCACTGTAACATCGATAGAGACATCGATATCTCTCACTCCAGGTAATGATGAGAGCACACTTTCATAGTTGTGAGATGTCATTCTCTCGGCTGATAGCTTTGTGACGGATGGAAGCTCAGGAGGAGATGGAGGGAAACTGAGAGAGGAGTCTGAGATGGTGAGATGGTTCAGTTGGGTGTAGGATCGGAGGCTGGACCACAACTTCTCGGTCATCTCAGTAGATAGCTGGCACTGCTGTATCTCAAGCCTAGTATTCTGCAATAAAACGTACACATAGTAGTTGTGCCCAAATGAGAGGAGATATAATTCTATCTCAGTGAAGTTGGACAAACAATGATTATATGCATCACCTAAATTCACAATCCGAAAATTGATTGGATTCTTTCATAAAAAAAAAAAAAATTGGTAATTTGTTGCAATTTCCTTAGTCTTGGTCAGAGGATATCCCTTTCTCAAATATTTCAAAACGAAATGCATGCACTCGTATTCCAAAATTCTACTCACCTGGACGGCGTCTGTGTTGCCTAAACAACCACCTCCACTCCTACATATGTTATTTTTAAAAATAGGGAAAAGAATATGATTCAATCAAAAATTAGGAAATTATTTTACATTTATACAATTTATATAAGAGAACTGTACATCCTGTCTTTACGGAGGTAGTACAGATCGTTATGAAAACAACAATACTTACAATAACAATAATGATAATAATCATCTTAAAAAGTGATAATTATAGGAAATATATAAGAACATCAATAGTAATACATTTTAATATAGTTTGTGTTCATGTCATCTTAAAAAAGCGACATTAACACAAATATCTGTACACGAATTAAGACCTAGATCTAGATCTACGTACCCCGAATTCAAGTACGTTTTTTGTTTAGTCTTGACAAACAGGTCAACCAAGTCTTCCTCGTCTCTGCCATTCACCCCGGACACATGCAGCCGCTCCTGGTTCTTGGTTTGGTCTCCAATTACAAGACTAATCCCTCCAATCATATCTCCTGTTTCAATCTTCCTGTCTTGTGTGTGTCCTGGCCAGGCTTGTAGTTTGATATGAACACCGAGCTGTTCATCTCTGGTCTGAACCATAGGCCTGGAGGTGGCGGGGATCTGAAAAGTGTTGCTGGTCTCTGCAGCATCGATAGAGACATCAATCTCTCTCACACCAGGTACAGATAATAGGACTCCTGTGTAGCATTGTGACGTCACTCTCTTAGCTGATAGCTTTGTGATGGATGGAAGCTTGAGAGGAGATGGAGGGAAACTGAGAGAGGAGTCTGAGATGGTGAGCTGGTTCAGTGAGGTGAAGGATTTGAAGCAGGACCACAACTTCTCGGTCATCTCAGTAGATAGCTTGCACTGCTGTATCTCAAGCCTAGTATTCTGCAATGAACGCACACATAGATGTTGAGACTAAATGTGACGAGATATAACTCCACACCAGTGAAGTTGAAAAACAATGATTAAATGCACCACCTAAATTCACAATCAGATTACTAATTGGATTCTTTCATAAAAAAAAATTGATACTTTGTTGCGCTTTTCTTGGTTTAGGGCAGAGGATACCCCTTCCTCTAATATTTCAAAGCGAAATGCAGGCACTCGTAATCCAAAATTCTACTCACCTGAACGGCGTCTGTGTTGCTTAGAGAACTACCTCTACTCCTAAATATAATATTTAAAAAAACAGAATATGGTTCCATCAAACATTGGGAAATTAGTATACATTAATACAGAATAAATATGTGAACTGTACATCGCCTCTTCAAAGAGTTAAAGATTGTAACGAAAACAACAATACTAAAAATAACAATGATGATAATAATCATCTTTAAAAAGTGATAATTTGGGGAAATATGATATATATATATAACCCTATGGGATACATAACGTGGACATCATAAAAATACTAACCCTTACCCCAAAACTAATCTGTAGAAATGTTGTCTTCCTAATGACAATGTCTGCTTTTTCACTCCAATTGTTCGCCTCATTACGCCTTGAGTGAAATTGTATATAATTTTTGTTACAGAGATATATATAAACTCATAGGCCTTCTATGAGAATAAAACGTACAAATGTAAAGAGAATACGAAATTATCTTCCTAATGACAATGTTTATGTAATGACTCACTTTTTAAAACTCCAAATGTCCGTCTAATGACGCCTTTAGTAAAATAATTCATCAATAGTAATTGTACATTTTAAAATAGTTTGTGTTCATATCGTCTTAAAAGCGAAATGAACACAAACATCTGCACATGAATTATGATCTAGATCTGGATCTACGTACCCCAAGTTCAAGGACTTTAGTTGTTTAGTCTTGACAAATAGGTCGACCAATGTCTCTTCGTCTCTGTCCTTTACCCCGGACACATGCAGCCGCTGTCGGATCCTGGTTGGATCTCCAAATAGAAGACTAAGCCCTCCACTCGACTCGCCTGAATCTTTTTTGCCGTCGGTGGTGAGTGGTGGCCAGGCGTGTAGACTGATATGAACGAAGAACTGTTTATCCCTAGCCCTGGTCTGACCCATAGGTCTGGATGCGGTGGTGATCTGATGAGTGTTGCTCGCCTCTGCAACATCGATAGAGACATCGATGTCTCTCACACCAGGTACAGATAAGAGCACCCCTTCGTAGCTTTGTGACGTCACTCTCTCGGCTGATAACTTTGTGACGGATGGAAGCTCCGGAGGAGATGAAGGGAAACTGAGAGAGGAGTCTGAGATGATGAGAGTACGTAGCATCGGAAAGGATTTGAGGCAGGACCATAGTCCACTCGTCACGTCGGTAGTTAAAGTAGACCCCTCGAACCTTACTGTATTAACCTGGCGAGAGAGAGAGAGAGAGATAGAAAGAGAGAATTAAAGACAGAAGAAAAGAAGAAACTAACATTAATTACTTGATTGTTTGTGATCTTGATCTTGTATGTTGGTGGTTATCACTAAAGAATTTGAGACAGTGGCCTTAATTTTCAGTAAAAAATTGGTAACTATTTCCCTATTTCTTTACGGTCATCAGTGATTGTTAAACATTTTTTGTTTTCAATGCCATTAATTATGAATAAATAATAAATGAAAACAAGCCCCCCAAATTGCTCTTTTGACTTATAGCTATGGCAAAGAAAATAAAAATTCATAGAATCTTTCTAATATGATTATTGTTAACATAATTTATGAAATGAAAATACGCATACCATACCTCTCTTTTTAGTTGATTTGGAAGATTTTGCATCCCAACAACGGTGTAGACAGTCGGTGCCTTTAAAACAACACACTGTGCATTCACGCATCTTTGAACCAACGAAGACACATTTCCTTCTGTACCCTTGGTCTCTGATGAGCAGTCAAGTATAATGCGATATCGCTCACTCTCATTCAAACGACTGTTTGCAAGGACCGCCTCCATTATTCGCATACAGAGGCTGTTATCCGAGCCAGCCGCGAATCGCACGAGATTCTCGTAGTCACCGATGTTTGGCTTGATTTTGTGCAGAAGTCTGTCCAACTTAGAAATCTTCAGTCGTAGCATATATTTCTTCGTTTTAGTAGCGAGGAATTTCCCAGCCGAATGTTCTTGTGCGAGTTTGTGATAAAACTCAATGGTAGTGGAAGTGGTTTCGTTTGACTGAGGAAGACATTTGATGTAAACAGTCGTCTTGGATACTAACCCAAGCTCACATGCCCTATCAAGGATTGCGGGAGTTTTACGGAAATCATGAGGTGTGAATACTAGTTTTTTAGCATCGTCGAGCAGACCAGTAAGTGCAACTTCGCCTATTTGACAAATTATTTTCCTTAACTTTTCGGATGTCATTTTAAATTTCAACTTTGATCTTTCGTTTGCATAATGCATTAAAAAAATATTCACGCTGTCCAATAATTCAGTTTGAGTTGTAGTTTCATGGTGCAGTAGGCCCTCGCTCCATAAGTGACAGATCATCAGACAAAATAGGGGTGTTTTGACAAGTTCATCAATAAGTGGTTGTTCATCAAGGTACTCCTTCAGACTTTGTCCTTTAGAAGGATTCGAAGTCGAAGCAAAGAACCTGTCAATGTACTCACGTGAGCTCTCCTGCGAGAATCCTTCAATCCACATCTTTGTGTATACCCTTGGAAGATCATCTTGATCGAAGAATTCGTCTAGATGAGGGCGTGTTGTTACAAGGACTCGACACTCTGGAAGTTCCTCCCAGCGGATGACACTGACAATATTGATCCCTGAGCTTCGCTGTGAAGAAGAAATACCGGCATACTCATCCAGTCCGTCTAGAATAATGTGACATATTCCCTGGTTTTTTCTGATGAAACTCTCCAGACCCTCTGGTGTAAGATCATCGACATCACTCAGAAGCTGTGATTTGATGGCTTCTCCGATCGATGCAAGCTGACTTGTGCTTCGAAATTTCACAACAAACAGAAGTGGTAGATGTTCTAATGCTGACCCCTTTCTCTATGAACCCAGTCGTAAGCCATCTTAGCCACAGCCGTGGTCTTCCCTCGTCCCGCGGGGGCCGAAATTAGGATTCGAGCTGGCAGTACGCCGTTAGCTTTGGTTGAAAATATATCTCCAACAGAACCATGTAGTATTTCTTTCTTTTGTGTGTCTTTTCCATGTGCATCCTTCTTCACCATCGTAACAACCGTGTGCATATCCTCGAACTCAGCATAATCATTTTGATCCCACGGCTTCATTTGGATTTTGCACAAGTTATGTATGTATTTGTTCCTTAACTTTTTGCGACATTGCTGCACAGTCAAGGATTCCGAGATCTTCTCATTGTAGATATCTGGAACAATGCAAGAGCAAAAGACGGAGACAAAAACATTACATATTACCAGAATATAAAGGAAAACAGTTGGGATTTTTAAGAAGCCGACTGCATCGTGGGAAAACAAATTATGTTGAAGATCAGGCTAAAGATTCAAGATTCAAGATTCAAGATTTTATTGTCCATAATATAATACAGAAATTTGTTTTCCATTGGTATAACATGTAATACATAAAACATAAGACAAACACATGGTGTCGTGTGCTGAAAGCCAGAAGGGCGTCAAGACTCTATAAGAAAAAGTCTATGAGCAGGTACGGTCCTCCGGCTTTCAGCACAAAACATGACAAGACAGGTATATGACTTATACATAGCAAGAGTTTTAAATACAATTCTGAATCACATCATGAATCAATTCAGGTATGGATATAGATGTGAATATGAAAGTAGAATAGGAGCAGCATCACAATCGAAATACGAGCAGAAAGAGAAAGGAAAAGAGAGCTCAAGCTCGAAGGACTGATAAAAGAGAGAAATATAGAGAGAGTTGGTAAGGGTCCAAAGAGAAAGGGGAGAGATAGAGAAGGAGATATGGCATAATTTCCAATCAGATTATAATGCATGACAGAAAAATACAACAAAATCAGCAGCAGAGCTAAACAACGGATGTTTTGACCCACAAAGGTGATAAGGTGGAAAACTTTCCAACCCAATCCCTACAAGTTTATGTATTGGGTGGGTAGAGAACAAGTTAACAAACAATCATAATCGCTATTATTTCGCTTAAAGCTGAGAATTTCGTGTTACTTGTGCATTATAGATGTGCATGGAATTTGGAATAAAACAATTTCTGTATCTGGCTCTACGGGTAATTGGTACACGCAGGCGGATTCCTGAGCGGTTAAAAGTAAAACAAGAAAATAGTGGATGTGATGGGTCTTTCATAATATAAGTTATTTTAGTCAATAAGCGATCTTCAAACAAAACTGATAGGGGTGGTAATTCAATGCCGATAATACGTTGAGCAATTTTCCTAGGACGTTCGAGTTTAGTTTTGTCTGCTTGTGTAAGACTTCCATAAAAACAAATGAGATTGAATAGAAGAACACTTTGAATGATAGACTGATAGAAAAGATGCCAGATCGTCCTGTCAACGTTAAATTTTTTGAGCTTCCTTAGAAAAAACATCAGTTGATTAGCTGTACTGTGTACAGCGTTGGTGTTCTTGTTAAATCGTAGCTTATCATCAATCAAGGTACCAAGATACTTATATTCATGTACGTGTTCGATTGCCTGTTCATGAATATACAATGGGATATGATTAACGTCACCACGTCGAAAGTCTATAATAATCTCTTTGGTTTTTTGAACATTCAAATATAGGTTGTGTCGATCGCACCATTCAACAAACTGATTAACTTGACAAAAATACTCATTCTCACTATTTCCTCCCTTAATGAAACCTGTGATAGTAGTGTCATCAGCATACTTTATAAATGAACAATATTGACTGGTACTAATGCAATCACTGGTATACATTGAAAATAACAAGGGAGAAAGGACACACCCTTGTGGAGCTCCTGTATTTGTTACCAAAGTAGGTGATTTAATATTTCCAAGTCTTACTGATTGTTGTCTATTTGTTAGAATGTTATGAACCCAGAGCACTTTTTTAACATCAACCTCCATTTCTATCAGTTTATTTATTAAAAGGTGAGGAGTTATGGTATTAAAAGCACTAGAGAAGTCAATGAAGGTACATCTTACATATGATTTGGGGATATCTTAATGACTATATATTCCATGAAGAAGTTCAAGAACAGCGTCCATAACTCCCCTATTCTGTCTATAGGCAAATTGAAAGGGGTCAATAAATGAGCCAGCTTGACTCAATAGATGTTTCAAAATCAACCTTTCCAAACATTTCATGACATTAGATGTGAGTGCTACAGGGCGAAAGTCATTCAGATCTGTGCTACTGCCTTTCCTATTCCCTTTTGGAACTGGTATAATCGAAGATGTTTTCCATATTTGTGGTATTACACCTAGATCCAAAGTTAACTGATATAATCTCGTAAAAATAGGAGCTAATTGTTGATAACAAGTCTTAAGAACCCGATTAGAGATGCCATCAGGTCCAGTGGCCTTGTTTACCTTTACTCTTCTTAAGATGTTCCTCACATCTAGCTCTGATATTACAATGCCAACATTACTTGTGATTTTACCTAACAAGGATTTACTCAAGCATTCATTTTGATCATGAAAATCATTGCAATCAAATCGTGTATAAAACAAGTTTAAATCATCTGCAAAGTCCTGGTTACATTCAGTCATTTTCTGTTTGCTCTTATAACCTGTAGTCGTTTATGCGGTGGTCACATCCCGCCGTACTTGCAAGTGCGTGCTGTCTACGTGCAAAAACGTGGGCAAAATTTGGGTATCCGTACGTGATGAGTACCGCCTCCTTACGGATTTGGGAGCACGCAGACACACCGTAGCACTTTTAGTGCACGAGGAACTTTCGCTGCGTTCGGGCTGCGTTCGGGCTACCGATTCACCCCAGTGCGTGTGACGTACGTGCCCGGTACTGCCAACGAGCGCACAACGCACTGACTCCGTGCGTCTTTTTAAGGCGCACGTGGTAAGTGCGTGGTCCGTGCTTACTCGCCACTTCCCCAGTTCAGCTATCCAATGAGCACGCAGAACTCACGTGGACCGTACCGAGTAAGCACTTTCAACGCACGTTGTTCGCACTGATTTATGCAGTATATAGTCTCTTCGGTGGAATGGGCGGCATCTTGAGGCAGCAACAGCTGGGACTTCTGGAGAACATCGGAATGTCGTCCTTTATAAACACCGAGTTCATCGCACGTGCACGCACTTACAACATGCGAGTGAGTAAGGACACCGTACGTGAGCAGCACTTGTAAGTACGGCCTCCGTACGATAACGTGGCAACCGCACGGAGACCGTACGTTGTAAGCACGTTGTAAGCACGTCAACGCACTTACCACGTGCGCAACGTACGATGCACGCAACCGTTTACGGCCAGGCGTGGCGTGCGGGCCACGTACTTGCACAATGCGTGTGACGCGCGTTGCCGGTACTCCCTCCCTGCCTTTGCCATTCCCTCCCTACGTATTCAGAAAAACGTGGCGGCCGTGGCCTCCCCAAAAACCGTACGGACTAAAAACACGCACGGTGGGATGTGACCAACGCTTTACATAGCTCGCCATGACGCGCGACTATTTTTCTGTTGAAAGTCTCGTTCGAGCTTACATTTATATTCGTGCTTACATTTATTAATCTGACGATTTTTTTTTCTTTGAAGTTCTTTAACCGACGAATTATTGCCATCAATAAATGCTTTCCGTTTATCTTGTAGTAATTGCTTCAACTCACTAGAAACCCATGGCTTATTATTTGGATACATCTTCACCTTCTTGCTTGGTATCAGACTATCAACGCAGAACCGTATTTATGCGGTGATCGTGTCAACAGCCTCATCAAGTGAATCAGCCGTGTCCATGAAAACGCTCCAATCCGTGCAATCCAGACAACTCTGAAGCCGCTCAGCTGTATCGGTGTTCCATTCGCGGCTCACTGTGTTGATGGGTTTACTTCTTTTCAACTTTTGTTTGTATTTAGGAAGTAACAGAATGTTGTTATGATCGGAGGCTCCCAGCTTGGGACATACCTTTGCATTGTATGCCCCTGCGATGTTACCATAACAAAGATCAAAACTTGAGTCATTGCGCGTGTGGTGTTTTACATACTGATCATACGTAGGCAAGACGGTATCCAAGGTACACTGATTGAAGTCACCCAAGATAAATTTCGGCGCATCTGGTGAGATAGCTTCAAGTTGGTGCATTCGTGTACCAATATTCTCACTAGCAATGCATGTGTCTCCTTTCGGATGGATATACACGACCATAACAAAGATTTGATTGAATTCCCTCGGTAGATAGTACGGACGAAGTCCAACAGTGATAAGTTCAAAATCTGGTGTACAGACCCTCTCTTTAATTGACCAGTTATTACACCATTTTTTGTTAATGTACATACAAACTCCTCCACCCTTAGATTTACCGCTATCCGAAGTCCTATCCCCTCTTATAATATCAAAGTGAGGTAACTCAACTGCATTATCGGGAATATCTGAATGTAGCCACGTCTCTGTAAAACATAAGAGACACGATTCACGAAATTCATAAAGATGACGGGTAGAGGCATAGAGTTCATCCATCTTATTACTCAGAGATCGAACGTTTCCAAAAAGTATTGTCGGTAAAGGAGGGTTTGACTTACGTCTCCGTATACGGCTTCGTAGACCACCTTTTTTTCCCGCGCTTTCGGGGTTTCACCTCACGCGGAAAGTCATTGTAACCTTCCGGCTTCGTGGGCGTGGTTCTCGGGCGAAGGTCAAGCAGCTCAGAACGTGTGTACGTACTGATTCCATTCGGAACAAGAAAAGAGTTTGTACAGGTGAAAAGAGGGGAAAGGAGCAGAAAATGGAGATGCAAGTGATGCTGGTCGTTCCTGACAATATATTAGACATGATGCTGACTTCAGAAGAACAAAGCAAACTTGCAAAATTACAAAATTAACGTCCAAAACGACACACAAAAATTACCACAGTAGTCGCCGCAGTGCAGCGCCCTCAGCTAAAAGCATTTTTAAAAATTAAATCTCGGTTATATATGTTACTGCCATAGCGTGCCGGGTTTTCACTGATAACTTATCTGAAAAATGAATTATACGGGCGTTATACGGCATCTGCATGAATCGTCAGTATTGAAGGAGGCAGATTATCTTGAAGAAGAAGAAGAAGAAGAAGAGAACTCGACAATGCCTGACATCGTAAGCTATTGCCGGGAGTGCGCCATCTGCGTGAGGCATATGTCCTGCACTTTTTCGCTTTGACCCGTCCTTAAGCCGCTCACGCAAATGGTAGGCTTTTTAGGAAGACAAAACTTAATTTGTCAATTACCGAAATGATCTAGAAAACGATGTCGTCGATCCAATTTCTTGAGCAAGTCAACATTTGTTCAAAAGTATAAAAATGTAGTAATTCAGCAAAAGTGGGTGGGGTAGATGTGGTGGGGGGGGGGGGGGGGAGGAGAGATCCTTAACGTATGTGTCACCCCAACAACTAAAGAAGGTTGAAAGTTATAGTCTCCAAATTGTTGACATTATCGATAAAAAACTAATTCCTGCAATGTCTGCAACTTTGATTTGTTGGCGTGTGATTGAGAGAAAATTTAACTTTCAACTTCTCTTAATTTGGTACTCTCTATAGTAAACCCCCTGTACACCCCCCCCCCCCCCCCACACACACACATAGTGCCTCCAACTAAATGCATAATGTGACTCAAAACACATCGCACGAATACATACGGTTGCACATACATGTAATTGATCGACGTCCTGGGGAGGGGTCTAACAAGTTCAACCGATCTTGGCAATTGTTTTTTTTTTTTTTTGGGGGGGGGGGGCACGTTTTTGGGGGGCACGTGCTCCCCCCCCCCTCGTGACTACGTGCCTGTTAATTCGCCACTTGAATCTGGGAAGTGGTAACCAGGCAGGCTACGTCTTCTGCAATCATACTTTACAGAACATACGATCAATTGGGCAAAAAGAATTTCCGTTTCGGTTTAATAAAATTTGGAGTGGACTATTAGGATATTATTATTATTATTATACAAGTGATTTAGTTTTTGTCCGATAAGCATGTTAAGCGACTTTTAGTGCTGCAGATTTCCTGCAAAGTACTGCATAGGATATAGCACCGTTATGAAACAGCTGAGTTCCAGAGTACAGAACAACCGTTCACATACAAAACGTATCATTACGGTGAACATTACTTAAAGTGAAATATTTTTGTGATGTTAATGTTAGGAGGAATACTCAGTATTTTACAGACATAATCAACTTTAAATTCATCATAACTAAAGATAGATTCATATTTATTGAAAAAAGAATAGGTTATTTCATATTCCTCAATCAATCGAATTGGACATTAAAGTAAAATTATTCCCCTTTTCTCCTCTAAATAACCTAGGGCTATGCTATTGTTGCATGGCCTCCTATAAATATATTATAAGCCCACCCCTCCCCCCACCCCCTTCTCCCCTTTCCACGGAGAAGTATCCCCGTAGCAATGCGATCATACCTGAGGGGAGTGGAGTCGCCGGTGGCTCATGCTGGTCCTGCTGCTTTTGGAGATATTCACCTACAGGAAATGTATACATAGTCATTTATGATAGTATGCATGTATCAATGGCTCGAGAGAATCGAATATCAAAACATTTCAGAAATCAAACAATACACCTGAATACATGCTGTACAGTGCTACACTGATCAAATTTACTTTGAATCTCATAAAAGCCCCCCCCCCCCCCCCCCCCACCCCACCCCCGTTTCATCCCCGTATCAATGCAAACATACCTAGGATCCTTTGCAGTGGAGCCGCCTCTTGTTCATGTGGCTCCTGTTGCCTCGGGAGGTATTCACCTAAAGGAAATGTATACATAGTCATTTATGATGCTATGTATTCAATTCAATTCAATTCAATTCATTTATTTTTCCTCTTTCAATCGTTCATATTTACAATGATGGTACATTTTAACATATTCACATATTTATATACATATAGATCAATTTGCACAATACAATACATTAAAAAATAAACATGAAATTGAAAGGGAAGGAGGGTCGACTCAAAAGCAGAGCTTGTAGGGTGTAAGCCCCTCTGTAAAAGTAATTATCATGAATTATCATTTTATATATTTAAATTGGATTGAATTGAATTGAATTGAATTGAATTGTATGCATCAATGGCTCGAGAAATCAACCTTTATACATAATTTATACTTAGATATGAACAATATTTCGATTTCAGAAAGAAAACAATAGACCTAACATTCCTTTTAACTGCTGGACTGGTCAAATTTACTTTGACACAGAAAGATGTATATGGGACTCCACAAACATGTGGCATCCGTCCCAATATTATTATGTTACATGTCATATTTAAAATATTAAGGCATTTGGAGAGCCATGCTTTTCAGGGAACATATCTTATCTAATGTTCTTTTACACTAGCATTATACAATGATAAGGCTAACAAACTATTGCTCACCGTTTCCCGGGACTCAACCTTCTTTTTGAGCGACTGTTTACCTTTGGACAATTTATTTTCTTCAAAATAATCTATTATGGGCTATCCTTAAGATATCGTCTGGATAGCATATTCTTGTATAACCCCCCCCCTCCTAAGCTTTCCACGGTGGATAATTACTGTTTAAATGCAATCATACCTGCAGGCACGGATCCAGGGGAGGGGCGAGCAGCCCCCCCCCCCCTTCCCCCTCCCTCTGGCCTAAAAAAAGAAGATCGCCCCCCCCCCCCAAAAAAAAAAAAAAAAAAATACCAGAAATTTTCCTTTATTTTTTCTCCCCCCTCCCCCTCACTTAACAAAATTTCCCGGGGTAAAAAAGAAGAAGAAAAGTAGTGCCTTGCCCCCCCCCCCTCCCCCCCTCCCCCCCCTCCCTCTGACCTAACAAAAAAAAGGGGGAACAACAATTGTGACAAGAAGTTTTCCTTTTTTTGTGCTCCATTCCCCCCCCACCCCACCCCCCCCCCCCCCCCCCCTCCCTCGCCCACTGAGCGAAATATCGACAGGCGCGATTTCCACATTTCCCGGGGTAAAAAAGAAAATTCTGTTTTCACTTCTACCCCCGTTGCATTTAAGTTTTTGCTTACCTTTGGACAATGTTTGTCCCAATCCACCAAGCTCCACATCATGAAGCTTCTTCGCCAGGATTGATCGTGATCGACTTGTGTCTGTTTGTTTAGTATCCCACTTGATCAGTATTTCCGTCATAGCCTCATTGTAGTTGCCCCGATGATTCGCGAGGATTGTTTGATACCAATCATATGAGTATCCAAGAGCGTTGCACAGTTTTGAGTAACTAGTATGAGGTATGTCTCCGGAAAGACATATCATCTCGCCTTCCTGTAAACATGGTACAGTCTCCATTGTTCTGTAAAAGGCATAACATACGTGCGATATACGGATCATTATGGTGTTTAAATGAAACGTATGAGTTAGTAGGCGAAGAAACAAGATACTTATGAAATAATCCAAATCTTTACAGAAAGCAAAATATTTCGCAGAGTTGATATAAACTAATTAAATAGTTTACCTAAATTATTGATCAGAAAATTATTCGCGATACGTATAGGAAAATAGTTTTCTGTTGACTAGAATAGAAATGGTCGATCATACTTATTATGAGAAAAAACACAATACGCCATATCTTTTCATGGAGTCTCAAGTGTTCCAGGGAGTAGAACTGTAGTTTAAACTTTGTTGGTATCAAAACTGAATTTTGTATTCATGAATTATTTATTGCTGTCACTTCCAGAACTCGCAAATGATGAAACACATAAATCGTTATATCTAATTTGTATATAGGGTAGCAAATCTGACTAAATCAGAAGGGCAAATATGCCAACTATGCAATACAGGTGGTGTTTAAACGATTTATATTTTTGTTCACGCATAATCCCTTAAAATATAATGGACTAGAAGATTTAATTGATTTACAGGTGCAAAGTAAGATGTGTCACATTTTTCATTTATTCTTTTGCCAGACTCATTCTCGTCACTTGTATGACGGTTTTGTTTACCTAAAAGATTTGGCAAACTTGATGACCAGTTTGAATAGAGGTTCCTTTTGCTTGGTCGCTTATGGTTGAACTTCTTATAACCCCCGAATGGAAGCGAATTATAAAGTAGTTCTCTAATAGGGGCGGTGGAGTGTTTTTCAAAGTGAAGGTGCAACAACAAAAAGAACACTTCTGGAAAAAGGGGGTACTCACAAAGGATAAAATAAAGAGATTTTAAAAATACAATATAAAAAATTTGGTATATACCCCTACAGTGTAATGAATACATCATCAAGGATGATCTTCGTCAATTTCTCTTTGCTTGGTCCAAGATACTGATCATGCATATTGCTTTGCAATTGTGTCCAATTAACTGAATATTAAATCACGAGTGAACGAAATGGGACCTTAAAAACAAAAATTGCTCTCAGTCGCTGAGTTATTACGAAGGGAAAAGGGGAAGTTATCATAAGGAAAAGGGATTTTTTTTTTTTTTTTTTTTTTTTGGAGGGGGGGGGATGTTGTGAGATAATTTCGTAGCCAACTGGCACACGAAACCCCCTGAGGACCTCTTTTTTTTCCTTTCCTCATCACATAGGATTGCCGAAATTTCGTCCCATTAATATATATAACTATATCAAACGATATAGACTTTACTTTTCTTGTTGTATAATAAGACTCAGTGTTAATTTTTATTCGAATCCGTATCATGAAAATTTACAAAAGCGTTAACAGACGCATGAATGGTATAAACAAAAATTCCTTCGGAGAATAACACGTACAAATCACAGAGATTACAACAACCACATGTTTGATAAATTACTCTTGCTAGATAACGGGGACTCTTCCTCTTTTTGGAGACATGTGGTCAGAATGAAAGAAAAAAGACACAGATTATACGTCAGTAAATATAACAGCGATATATTAGGACGATCACTTCAAAAAGCTGATGAACATAGATTAGAAACTAATTTTTTATACTGAAAAACAATTCTTAAAAAACAACCTTTGATCACAGTGTAAGAAATTGTAAATGAAATGAATACTCTCAAAACAATGAAATCGGCCTGTAATCATAGTTTGTTGAATGAGATGATTATATCCTCAGGAAATTTCCACCTAATATAACATATACAGATATTATTCCAGCGATCTTAAAGACAGATATATACCCATGAATTTGGCGGGATTATCTCATGAAACCAATATTAGCAGGATGAGACAGTAAAGACGCCTCTATTTAGAGAGGGTTGGCGTAACAAGCTCCCTTATAAAACTATTATCAAGAATGATCTATGATAAACATTCATTATAAACGAAAACAACATATTGACCACGAATCATATAGGTTTAGAAAAAGTTGCAAGAATAATGACCTTATATTCACTCTGAAAACACTGGTAGATAACATGTTTAAACATATGTGTACGTGTGCTTTGTGGGTTTCTGCAAAGCGTTTGATTTTATGAACAGAAATGCTATGCTCTTCAATTGTGAGTGACAGTAAGGTGAGAAAGAGAGTCACTAAAATGGGAAATGAAAATATTGTGTGGGAGAGAGAGAGAGAGAGAGAGAAAATTACTTAACGGATGGTTGAAGGAGAATTTTTTTATTTTTTTTATTTATTTAATTGTGAACGAGTTTAATATTCCGTATGCCAAAAGCGAAAGAAATTGAAATATGTCATGACTGGAATTTTTATGAAAACGAGTTCCCCACTACACTACACAAGGAATAAATTATGCGTAAACAATTTGAAGAACTATTTTTCAGGGGACATTGCTGCTTTCGTTTTCTTCCACAATAAGGCCAAGTACAAATTATTCCTAGTTTCTTGTCCCCGAAGGCATTTTTTGTATGCACCTGCCTAGTTTTTGGTTTTCTTTTTTGTGTTGGTTCTATTATTTTAAGTTGTAGATACAAAGCTAATTCGGTGATATCTTTAATGTAGATCTAAATAAAACTTAAGAAGAAAGGCATGGTGGTCAGTCCAATCTGTGTCAAAAGGTGTAATGTCAAGTAGATCTCCTGAAACTACAAGTGGTTTCCAAACCGAATCCTGTTTTTTTCTTGGGGGGGGGGAATTGGTTTCGAGTGTCGATATTTAAAACAGAAATTGATACAAACTACGTTTGTGAACTTAATTTGCCTGAAAATCTTCCATATGATTAGTCCTAAAATGTGGTAGAATATCACCAACTTAAATGTAGCACGTTGCCGACGACTCGCCAGCTGCTTTAGCTACAGTAAACTACCCCCAAAACCAAAATATACTCTCTTGATCGTGTGATCAATTTCACAAACAAAACAAATAACCAGAAGTGAATTATCAGACTTACGATCCCTGTAAAAGGAAAGTAATATGGAATTGTAATAGAAACAAGTCTAGCAGAGGCATTTTGAACACGATGTTTATTTGTGAATCTGGCAAACCAATCTTGATAATTTTACCGGGCATGGTGGCTCAGTGGTTAGAGCGCCCGCCTCATGAACGGGAGGTCGTGGGTTCGAACCCCGACCGAGTCATACCAAAGACTTATAACAATGGGACCTTCTGCCTTCTAGCTAGGCGGTCAGCAAATTAGATTGGAGAAGGGTAGTAATAACATATTATGTTATGCAGGGCCTGAAGTGGCTACCCTGGGTAAATAAAACGTTATTATTATTATTATTATTATTTTTGTTATAATTAACAGCATACTTGTTCATGTTTTCGGACATACTTCATTAGATAGTCAGTAATGAATTTATAATAACAAATTTGTGGTCAGATAGCTGACAATCTCTTTAAAAAATCAGGATGGAATGTGAATTTGGGCTAGTTCTGCCTTTCAAGTCACTTTATTTTATATAAACTATATAGCATGTTATAAGGTAATGAGTAACTGTATGTTTAGGCCGTTCGTTTGGTTCTGAATGGATTAGAGTGTACATTTATTCAAGATATTTCTATACTTTTTTGACGATACATATTGTTTTTAACAATCTGATTTTTAACAACAACAGACACATTTGATATTAGGACATACGTTTCGACATGAATATTGTTTCTTCTAAACTTTGTTCTGAGTTGTTGTGCTTTGATTTTCCCATTATAACATAACTGCCTCCTAGAACTACGTGTACAAACACACACCCACACATACAAGCACACTTCAAATGACTATAACAAAGCGCTCTCAACTTATAAAACTGTTAAAAGTAACAAGGTACTATATATCTTACACCCTGTCGTATTTCATAATGCGAACCACGAAATACCCCACCCCTTTTACTTGACGACTTTATGACTTGATACACTTCTTGATTCAAAATAGGTACTGTCAAGCTTTCGAAATTACACACGCTCCAGCATATCCTGGTTGAAACTACAGGGCGTATCAATAAACAATTTACCCAAATGTGGTAGGTCCTAATCGAAAATTATATCATATTCATAATATTTCTGTCACGGGTGATTAAGCACCAGGGTCTTAAAAAAGTGTTGTCGAAATCGCCTTGTTTCGAGTTTGGCCCTAAGGGAATATGCTAGTATTGCTCTGGTATCAAATCCTTTGTAGAAGGTTAAATTGTGCCTAGTGCTTCATTCTTTAAATTGGTGCAATGTAACTAGGCTTTCATTAAACCTTGTTTCAATCCAAATGATAACTTTCATTATTTTGAACAGCCTACTTACTTCTTGTTTAAAGATATCTAAGTTCTCTCTGCTCGCTTGTCCACTGCACCATTCAACACGCGTAAGGAGCATAAGTTACTAAACCCAGATGCAAAAAAAAATAGCATTAATGATGATAAATATCAAATAAATTTACAGCAGACATTCATTACAAAAAAAAAACATTCCAAATACACATTATCCATTTCATATCACTCAATGAGTTTGTTTTACTCAATGATAAGATTACCTTCAACAAGGGATGCGAATGAAACAAAGATTGTAATCGTCATAACGAAGAGGATATAGTTATTTTGCTTGTATGAAGCATTTCGTTGAGTTTTTTTTTTCTTCAGCTGCCCAATAGGCAATGCAAATAAAATAACAATTGTTTTGAAATGAGATAACACAAACATAGTGGCTTTTGACCCACATTCATTGCTTCAGCCCAAACTTGGTACAAGAGGATTTTGACAATACTTTTTGTAAAACTTGCTGTTCATTAATCCCTGGGAGCACAATTATGGAAATGGTATCATCAGACAGGGCAATATTTATTCATTACAACAATACATGGTTACAGGTCAAACAGGTTATAAAGTTTTAATAAAAAGCTACCAAAGTTGGGTAAACTGTTGTTGATACGAACTATATATGGAAGGCTTTACTGAAAAAAAAAGTAATATACAGTTCTTAGTGCATATCATAATGTGAGATAAAGTCTCTTTACGCTTCTAAATGCAAATTTGGAATTGATATCCATGGCCTTCGCTCCAAAAATAATTATTGGTGGACAGCAATCAACCCATACACGACTACACCTGGGTTTAGAGTCGCGAATGTAGATAAATATCATGTCAAAGGACATTAGTGCTTTCCCAGGACTCGAGTCCACGGCTTTGCATCACGGGCAAGTGATATTATACCCCTCGACTACGTCACCACAGTCTCTGATCGAGTGAGACTGTTGAATTTGGTCTCTTACGACATTAGATCCCAAATCATCACCATAATCATCAACAGCAACGACAAATCTTCAACGGGAAGACCATGTTTAGGTACATTAAATGCAAAGTGGAATATCCTACTGAGGATTTTGGGGGAACCGCTTCGAACGAGATGATGTTCCATCCATTCGTTACCAGAGCCAAAATTCCTTATCTTTGCCCAGGTATAGATTCAAGAAACTTCAGACATGCCAATGTGTGTATATTCCACCTTCTCGTCATTCTCACCATACCAATAACAATTAGTCAAATTGAAATGGAATTTACTAAGGATCAGGGTTTCTGCAATATATACGTATAAACTCTATTCCGATGAGCTTATAGAGTGGCTATCGCTTGGAATAACAAGTTTTAGAGGCAACCCGTCAGAATTATATATAATACTCACTGTTTGTCTAGATCCTACTAAATACGAAATGAATCATGAATTCAGGCGTCGAGTCCTCCGCTCGAAGATATTTATCCAATTTCAACTCGGTTAAAAGGATTCACACTTAACCTTACACAGTTTGAATAAAAGTAACTGGCAACAACTGGTCATGAATCCGGTTTGACAGATGCCGAAACATTTAGTGTGTCGAAGGAATTGACCTAGCAATCAATCGAATGGAGATTTTCTTGCATAAGCATGCTTCGATCCATCAGATTTGCATGTAGAATTTACGGATAATCCGCATGGAATGAACGACATGAGCTTCGTGGGTCTTAACCTGATGCATGCAGTTGGATCATGTGATCAAAGAACGAAACCAGATGGAAATACATATAACCAGAGCTAACCAATCAAATACAAGAAGGCCATTTCTAACTGAGAGTCGCTGCTGATGGACATTGTGATGCAAATAATATCACGTGATAAAGTGGCCTTGGAAGTCCGATCCCCTCAACAAGTGGAAACCTTAGTCTTTTTCCAGACAAAAAAGAGAGAAAGACGCTACTTTAGATGATAACAGGTGGGAGGGGGTGAGAGGGGACTTCAATACATATACACTGCCATTGCATCTGAGTACTTTTCCAACTATTCAGTCACTTACATCTACTAAACTAGCTAATCTAGACAATTTCAAATCTACTGTTGCAAATGTAAACATCTTTTTTGGGGGGAGGGGAGGAGGGGGGGGGGGCTTGTGCCAGGGTTTGTTTCGTGTTATTATAATTGTTATACATATGGTTATTTATTATAACCTAAATCTAAGGAAATTTCTCGTAAAGTTAGGAATTCAAACTCGATGATAATTGCCCAACAATGTTTGAGAAAGCATTTATGAAGTTCAAATGAAGGAGAAAAAACCAGAAGCCTGATGTAAGCCCTAGCCTTACTTTGTCTTTTCTTTGTCATGTTTGTCCTCAGCCATGCTGATTGTAGGTGTGCATGAAGAGGAATGCATTGCTATGGTGTGTGTGTGTGTGTGTGTGTGTGTCTATGTTTATATGTGTGTTATGTGCCTGTGTGTGGGAAGAGTTAGAAGGTTGTAGGACAATCATCTAATTATTTTTAACAATAACAATTTCTTATTACAAAAGAAAATTATTTTTGATGAGGAGTTGTTTAAAGCAATATAATATCAGTTCAAGATATTTCTGCTGAAAATGGCATGCGGTCGATATCTCATTTTTCAACATTTGGGGTTAAAAGGAAACAAAATTGTTGATGTATGGAATATTGGGGAAGGTATTTTGAGAAGCGGAAAAAAAGGATAACTGGAGTTTAGTGGATGTAAAAGAGTATGATATTTTAATGCAGTTTAACAGTACTGTTAAAGTCCTTAGATATGTATTATCAAGGAAGGTATTTGAATATTTTTTTAGAGAAGTTACAAAATGTATTTGTTTTCAAGATTCAAGATGGACGGGAATTTTCAGATTTTTCAAATGAGATATGTAGGTAGATATTTAATAGGCTTATGAAAGTTACTCTTGTTAACAGACCAAGAGAAATTCAGTATAAAAAACGGCTTCATGGAGCAATATACAACAGAGAACACTTATTCAGAATCGGATTTGTTGAAGATAACTTGTGCTTATTTTGTAGGCAAAATATTGAAACATATTTACACTTGTTCTGACAGTGTGTACAAGTTCAAAGGTTATGGCAGAATGTAGAAGCTAAGTTTGAGCTAAGGGAATTAAGGTCTATGGACTGGGTAAACATTCATTTAGGGTTGTCCGGCAATTCCCCACGAATAAAGATATTTAATACAATTGTTTTTGCAATGAAATATTGGATATATAGATGCAAGGGAAAGTCCGTAATATTTTCTTTGGGTGAGTTTAAAAAAGGACTGTTGGAATTTAGGGAAGAAGAAAAGATTATCGAATGGAGGGCGGGTAAATTAGCCTTACACGTATAAATGTGGGAACAAGTGAAGTTTTCATGAACTTTTAACACCGGGCTATTGTAGCCTCGTTTAATTTGTTGTTTTATGGTTGTAATAGAATATTTCTGTCGCTCAAATTTGGGGTATTCTGAGGAAGCTAGGAACAGTGTGTGGTATATTTGTGGAAGTGTGGTCGGGTGGTGTGTTCGTGGCATGGAGGGGGCAGTAGTGTGTTTAGTTGTATTGGGTTATTTGTTTTATGTTACAACTGATTTCATTTTTGTTTTCTTCAATCGTACAATCTATTTAATGCAAATATTTTGAACTCATGTCAAGATAAAAAAAAAAAACTGTATTTTATTTCTAAGATTGATTTGTATTTTTTGATATCAATGAAAAAAATATTGAAGAAACAAAAGGGTGTGTTTGTAATTTGCGTGTGTGTAATTTGCATGGTAAAGGTAGTAAGGGAAGAGGTATAGTTAGTCATACCATGAATACCATGATATACGGACTGGCAGACTCTTTATATCATGTCACAGTATCGTAGCTGAATAACATAGTTAATACGGCTGGGCTCGTTACAAGGTTAACAGAAGAAAGAAAACACATATGAAAGGAAAATTCCGAAGGAAACGTACCTTGATTGAAATCTGTTGTAATGATGTTCACGCTGGAAGGTATTACACAAACAAATAATCATATTATAATCTCTGATTGTAACCGGAGGAGCCTGGGTGCTTAGAAGCTCAAAGACATGTTTTCGAATAGATTCTTAAGAGTAAAATTACAATGGAAAACTATTTGAAGAGTAAGCATGTCCAAATTTGGGTATTACTTCGTTCCATTTTAATAGAAACATTCCTCGCTAATACAAAATACGAGAAAACTCAGACCTACATGAAACTGGAGTGAAAAATGAAAACAACATTTTGGTTTTTGTTCATGACACTTTACATGATATTCAGGTTCA
Organism: Strongylocentrotus purpuratus; assembly: GCF_000002235.5. NCBI lineage: Eukaryota > Metazoa > Echinodermata > Echinoidea > Camarodonta > Strongylocentrotidae > Strongylocentrotus > Strongylocentrotus purpuratus. The sequence goes on from NW_022145606.1 coordinate 22,579,219, forward strand.
ACTTCTTTAAAGGTACTATGTCCCTTTTGCAGGCCAAAAAAATGAAAAACTTAAATTCCAACTGCATTTGGAAGATAATACTAATTTAGAACTTCCCTAAAAAAAGGTTGGGCTTGAAAATGTCTTCAAGTGGGAAAATAATGACTATTAGTTGTCAAATTAACTTTAGGGCTATATAGCCCAAAAGTAATAGTCTTAATTTTCAGACAGTTGTACCGAATGGTCATACGTTTTATGCTGCGCAAAGATTCAATCAGTTTAATATTGGCCATCACAAGAAGTGGGTTATTGATGTAGACAAATGCTCATGTACCCTTTACAACTATTTCCTATACACTGTCGCTCATAAAGATGGAATATTCTTTTTTTAAATCCCAATTTATGGAATTATTTTAAAAATAATTTAAAAATAATAGATCTAGATAATAGTATACATTCTCAGTTTTTATTGAATCGTAATTTGCCAATGTGTGTTTTGCGTGACTGCTAAAGTATGTATATGCTTCTATGTTTATCAACTAGGGGACATATGCCCTTAAGTCATAAATGACAGTAATGAGGATTCATGCCCCCACAAAAAGGCACTAATACAGCACATCAACACGGTGTTGATCCTGGGGCCTCACCGTTACGAGGCCATTACTTTGTCACTGAACCATGACTGTACGCAGCGGGGGCTAGGGTAGGGGGCAGTTTCCATAAATTAAAAAAAAAACAGAAAATGCAATAAATTTTCAATAATTTATTGCATTTTACCCCGGTCCCCAACATAAAAAAATCATCTGGACGGCCATGCATTATGGCTCAAGGCATGGGCACACAGAAGATTATGTTATGGTGTGGGTAGTAAGGAAGGGGTTATAATGTGCCTCATAATATAAATGATTTGTTTTTGTTTTTGTGTGTGTGTTGAGCGTCATATGTGAATTGTATATGTACACAATTAACGAATAATGACATTATGATATGTAAGAATAATTTGTTGAAGAATTATTAGTACTGTTCTTATATTGAATTCAGATAAAAATGAAGTAACGGAAAGCTAAGAGGAGAATGTATGGGTGTGTGCGTATATAGTTTATACGGGAAATGTGTTATGTTTGCTGGTCCAAACACACCAAGCAAACAATGATTGAACTCAGACGTCCTTAGGCATTCTGATGGGCAATTATTTTCTTGACTTGTATGGGGAGGGTTAATCAACTAAATATTCTGCATAAAGAAGATCATTGCTACGAATGACATGGTAAGATTGACCATGTTCACGTGTAAGAGGCATTATTTTAATATTCTTTCAAATTATTGTAGCCATACCACGAATACCATGAATGATATGGGTTTAATCATGGACCCAGGATTTCTTAAAGAAAAGAGAGAAAAGACAGAGTGAGTCAAAAGAGTGACTTTGCCAGGAAACCACACTTATCAATGTTCGATCCCCATTTTTAGTCATACCATGAAATACGGACTGGCACCACTTTTTATCATGTCACAGTATCGTAGGTGAATAAGATATTTCATACGGCTGGGCTTGTAACAAGGTAAACAGAAGAAGGAAAAACACATATGAAAGAAAAATTCTGAAAGGAAACGTACCTCGATTGAAATCATTTGTAATGATGTTCACGCTGGTAGATTTGACTTAGAAAAAAGAAAATCTGTAATCCCTTATTGTACCCGGAGGAGCGTGGGTGCTTAGAAGCTCAAAAACATATTTGACGAATAGAATCTTTAGAGTAGAATTACAATGGAAAACTATTTGAAGTGTCAGCATGTCCATATTTGGGTATTACTTCGTTCCGCTTTGATACAAGCATCCCTCGCTAATATAATATACGAGTGAACCCAGATACTTGAACCTCGGAGGGAATTTAACCATTAAGCTGATGTTAAATAGACTGAGTGAGTCATGTGTGTGTGAATGCGTGTGTGTGTGTGTGTATGTGGGTGTGTTTTAATAATATATTTTGGCATTAAAGAGAATAATATGTACAATTGACTTATAACTTATGTTTATGTACTTTAAGTTTACTTTCAATTTTTGCTCAATTATATATACTGCATATGAGTTTGTGTTTGATCATGTTTTTGTATAAGCAATCAATATTGAAAACGTTTATTTATTTCAATCAATTGTATGTTTGTATTACACAATTAGATAAATAAAACAAAATTACTTTTTAAAAAAGAAAAAGAAGAGAGGGAGTGTGGGGGCAGGGAGGAACAGGACTTTGTACCAGTAAAATAACCTCCATATTTTGTTTAAAATATAAGTGCATAACATGTATAATTGACTTATAGGTTGTGTGTATGTTCTTTAAAGCCCCTCTGCATTATTTTTGGCATGGAGGATTAGACTTCCCTGCAAGGTCACTGGCAGCTGGTTATCTCATCAAATCAGCTCTCGAATAACATAAAGGCCCGGTCACACAGCCTTTCGCGTCTGTATCGCGGGTAAAATTTCGCGATTTTTTTTTTTGCCCGCGGTTGCCCGTGGTTGAAAATGTGCAAAATTGGCTTACCCGCGGTTTACCCGTGGTATGCCCGCGGAACAGACGCCGGCGACTGTTCCGCGTCCTTATCGCGGGTGAAGCGCGGCAGTACCGCGGCCTACCACGCTTACACGCGGTACACACGCTAATGCACGTGATAACAACGCGGTACAGACCGTGCTCCACCCGCGATTACCCGCTAAAATTTCGCGTCCAATTCCGCGTGTAACCACGTCTTAACCGCGGCCGTAGCACGTCCTAGCACGTTCGTTCCGCGTCTGTACCGCGTCTTTATCGCGTGTGTACCACGTGTACCACGTGTACCGCCCGCGATTACCCGCGGTCTAAATTTTGGGGCAGCCCAAATTTTTTTCGCGCGGCCAACCGCGTGTGAATTTCTTACCGCGTGTAACGACGGGTAAAGTACGGCTGTATCGCGTCTTTATCGCGACCTCAAAGCGTCCAACAGCGTCTGCTTCACGGGCAGAAATTTTTGGCCGTGATTCGGCCGCGATACGCCCGTGGAGGGCTGGGTGACCGGGCCTTAAGGAAACGGACATCATGGGGGATCAACGGGTACCGCGGAGGCATTGTTGGCCGTATAAAGGGCGCAAGTAGCTTTATGTAGTGCAGTGGGGTTTTAGGTTTACTTTGTTGCACAATTATATATACTGCACATTAGTTTTTGTATAGTTATGTTTATGTTAAGTAATGGATATTGAAAACTTTTTTTAAAATTCAAAGTATGTTCTTGTTTGTGTTACACATTGGGAGGAATAAAACAAAACTACAGAGAGAAAAAAAAGTTTGTGTGCGTGTGTATGTCCTTGTGCGTGTAGGCGTGTTTGTGTGTCAATGTGTATGCGAGAGTTGCATCAATATTCTTTCTGGGCAGCCAACATGGGTGGGGAAGGTGTACGCATGTGCAGTGAACAATATGCTGGCAGGAACGGGTGAATGAAGACAGGGATATGAGTGTGTGCGTCGATGGACCAGAGAGAGAATTGGGGATGGGTATTAATTGTGAGTGAGTGGGTGAGAGAGAGAGGGAAAAGTTGGTGAGTTAGTTGAATTAGTAGATGTGAATAAGAGAAAGAAAACCAAATGAATGATCGACAACGAAAGTAAAACAATAAATCCATGGTTTTGCGAAAGAGCGGGTGAGACGATTTTTTGGAACAATACAGGTTTGTAATGGAAACTGCTTCTATCTTAACGGATGAGGTCCATGGTAACGCTTTACGGTCCCCTTTGGGTCACAGAGACAGAGCCCCTTGCCGGGAGTCTAGCCGGGGGCAGGAATCCCCTAATGCTCTCCAATTTTACTAATTAATAACATTCAGCATTGCGGTCTTGAGCGATAGAAACTGTAATCTATTCCTTGATATTTGAACTGCCTCTATGATAATATGTTGTTGGAAATCATATCTGTCTATCACATGCACTTCCTCTCGCTTTCCCCCCCCCCCCCCTCTCTCTCTCTGTCTCTCTATCTATCTGCATGATTTGGTTTCAGAATCTGAGACAAAGTTACCCAATCGCTTTAATGCAGTGAGAAGCTTCACAATTTTGAAATTATATACACAAAGTATACTGTTTCAGGAAGAGCTAAATACTGAACGTCCATCATGCTGACCAGTAATATATTAAATGACCTCTAGCTTCAAATATGACCATGTGATATTTTCGTGGTTTTCTGGTGTCTGGTCACATGTCCCTTCTTTTCTTAAATCTAATCGTAGCCTAATTTTTATAAAGCCTGGGACATAGTAAGAGGGCGCTCGACAACAATCCTTTCTAATGTTGTTGACTATAGGACAGTTTGGTCAACCCGGATCGAGCGCGACTAAATGTACTGTTTTGATGGGCTAGCTCATAGGGTGTATTACTAAATCAGTCACAAGGGGGCGCTAGAACAACTCGCCCCTTCTTACTGAATGAGTCATCAATTGTTTGGAGATCTGTGATGAAATTCATGTTTGCTTTTACCACAATTTCGGGAATCAAGTACCCAAATAGATAACTTGCCATATACAGCTTCATAATATGTTGTTTATATATCTTCTTGTACAGATGCCACACATGTACCTTTTTACTGTCGTAGATTTGAAACAAAGTAAATTGTTATCATTTCCTATGTATCTTTATCTTTTTCCTATGTATCCCCCCCCCCAATAAAAAAATGATTCATAAAATATGGAGCTTACCTAAATAATTATATTAAAAATAGAATATCTAGTCACTGTCAAACAGGATGAAAAAATACCTATATTTCTGCGATAGTTTATTAACTGATTGTGCTGCAGACCCACAAAACACATACAATGAGAGATCAGACTATGAACACACACATACACCAACTACCTCTCACACACACACACACACCCACACGTACATATCCATATGTGCATTATCCCAAGTGTGGAACAGCTGAAAATTTAGTTCTATCCCTTGTTTGGCATATAGTAATCTTAGTAACACAATGTAGTTTTTCTCCTTATCTGCATCTTTGTCCAACTTGGACCCCTTTTCTGCACACTATCCTCATCTTGCTTCCTTCTTCATTCGTTCCTTCTCTCTCTCTTTTCTCCTGTCACCCGTCTTTGTATATTTGTAAGTAAGTTTTTTAAGGGGACCTATGTTATCACAAGCTTCGCTTCTCTAATTGAATTCTTAATTCCATAGTACATACTATGACAGTAAACGATACATGGTAAAACCATGATAAAGCAATGGTACTGATGAGTTCATAGTTAAAAGTATTGTTCAATACAACAGTTTACTGGTGACCATGGTGCATGTGTCCCTTTCCTTTTACCATGATAAACAACGCCTTTAATCATTTGCGGGTTTTTGTTATTTTAATGAATTATACTATACAGACGTATACACGTATTCATAAAGCAGTAATATTCGAAATCAATCGAAATATCAAACTCGAATGCACTTCTAAAATCTTCAGGAGTGTCTTTCATAATGTAGTATTATGTTGTCGTCGCTATCCACAAGTTATATAGTTATCATATTCATATCAATTACATGTTACAAAAAACTGTTCATCATACTGTAAGTACTGTTCATTAAAATATACTTCTTGTTTTTAACCTGAAGAAGGAAGATGCCTTCCGAAAATATGTATACTTGAAAAAACTTGAATACTAAACAATTGGATAATGGTAGCAATATTTATATTAATTATAGATCAGTGATATAACAAGTATATATATATATATATATATATATGTGCGTTAATATACACATCTATTATCTATATAGTTAACAACCACATATCCAATGTACATCATTAAGGCAACAAGTATTAATGACATGTTAATATTATACTTCTTTAGTACAGGCAGTAAGTTACACAAGTTATAGAAAGATAATATCATGAATAATCCGAACTGTAATAAAATGTAATGACAAAATAAAGCAAAAATATATCATTTTCATCCGAAGGGTACCCTCATTTTGAGATATTCAACAAAAGTAAACAAAGCAAATGAAATGTTGAACAAACTATTAGTCTCTCTATGTAGATCAGACATTTATTACTACCTCTGCTACAACCCTTTTCTTCGTTTTTCTTTCTCTTTCTTCTTCTTCTTCTTCTTCTTCTTCTTCTTCTTCTTCTTAACATTATCATTAGAATAAGTTTTATTATTTTTTCATCTGCTTCTACTACTTTAACTCCTACAATTGCTACTGCTTTTAACCAACGTTTCTGTGGTGGTACTATAATAATCATAATAAACGATAATGCCATAAGTCTGGGTTTGAAAGTAAAATCCGCTTGAGTTCTACTCTCCTTTCCATGAACAAACTGTCAAGGTACAATACGTTTCATCACTTTTACTATACGAAGAAAACTTTGTAACTTTAGCAGTCTTATACTTTCAAATTAAATTATTTGTTGAAAATTATGTGGCTAGTTCTAATAACACTGGTTAAAACAAATCTGCTTATTTCTACAACCTCATTCGACCACAATGAACATTATTATAAATGTTAACTTTAGTTAAATAGTTCGTCTTGCTATTTTGTCTTTCTTTTTATATATTACTACACAACCGGCGAAATGAGAGTTGTTCTCGCACATTCCCAATGTATGTATCACACATATTCATTACCTCAATAGACATTCCCCTAAAGGTTTCCTTAAAATGTAGTTTTCTTACAATAGCTCCGGTTCGCCTATATTATCAATTAATTGTAAATCATATTGCGTTCTACAATCCTACCTTTGTGTTTAATACAAAATTGATTTTCAGTTAACCTGATTTCACGAGAGCATTCATCAGATTTTACATTATTGTTTCCATAACTTTTCATTTAACACGAGATTTGAATTTGAAGGGAAGGAATTATTAATACAAATGCTCGTGAAAATGATAGCCTAGTGATGAATTCAAACTTAAAACAATGTTTTTTTTAATCTGAATTTCTAGGATTGTCATTCATGAGTTCACCCCGTTTAGTTACAGGGTGGAGTTAGCTTATATGATGTACTTTAACGTTATTGAATTGAATTGAATTGAGTTGAATTTATTTATTCACCACCATTGAAACACTGAAACAAAAGATATATATAAATGTACAATGACAATGTCAATACAACATAAATACATGACATGAATTATAAAAATACATGTTCTACAGCGATATACATGTACATTATACAAATATTAAAAAACAGTTATAAGTAATTTTAGTGTCAAGAGTAAAACATTTAATGACTATTTACAATGAGTTTGTGATCGATGGTAAAATAGAGTAAAAATAGCACATGTGCTAGTCGAGTCTGACTCTCGTTATCTAAAACCTGAAATAAAGTTAATTGACAAATACACAATGTGTTTCCAAATCCTAAAAATAAGATTTGTGTATAATATTACAATTTAAAAAACGAGACTGGTTGCTATATACATCTACGGTATTTAATTACAAGGTTATAATTCGTGGTTTTCACCCAAGAATATTTGTGTAAGTTTGTTACAAAAAGAGCTTCTTGATCTCTCAATTCTTAGATCAATAGGAAGCATATTCCAAAAATTACTTCCAACAAACGAAACAGAAAACTTGCCTTGGTCTGTTTTGAATAAAGGAAGACGTAGTTGTCGACCCGTTTTTTGGCTTGTGGAATATTCATGTTGTATCATACTGCAATAATGTTTTAAGGAATGAGGTAATCGTTCATTTATCAAATCAAACACAAAAGTACAAATAGATAATTTATGCAATTTAAAAACATTCAACCATTTGAGGTCATGAAACAGTGCATTAGTATGAGAACGATGTGGCTTGAAAGTTATAGCACGTACAGCCATCTTTTGAGTGTAAAATATACAATTCAAGGGTCATATGTAATATGTGGCTGTATCAGAGCCTTATACAACCGTATCAATATATGTTTAGGGACAAAGTGCCGTAATTTAAAGAGGATACCCGGCATTTATCTCATTACGTATAAACCTATGACAAGAAATCACTGGAGTAATCACAGGAGTAATCTAAATTTGCACTAAAATGGCATAAGATATATACACAGCAGAACTGTTGCATAGACTTAAATATGAAATCTAAAATTTAATCAATTTGACCGATGCATTGATGAAAACTTTTCTGATTCATTCATTACGTAATATACGAGTGTTTTATCTTTATTTATGGTAGTTAACATCATGAACCATAGTAAAACCAATGAAAACAGACAAATTAACGGTTTTTGTTTTGACCTCATCGGAGTAAATCGTATTAATTAATATTTAATAAAAAGCCGAAACTTGACAGTTTAAGTGGAAGATGCAGAAAAAAAACCGCGCGTTCATTTTTGCGATTTATTCTGATGATGAGGGTGACACTAAAAAATAAAAAAAATAACAATTAAAAAAAAAATAGATAATGATCATACCCTCAAACAAATTGACGTAAATCCGCTTGATCGTAGTCATTATTGTAACTTAATCAATATAAGAAATGATGTATGAGGTCCTTCAACGAGCATATTGGTGTATGTCAGGTATAAAGCAACGGTACAGGTCAGCTTGACCGGTAGTGTGTAGTCATCGCTGATACTCAACCAATGTGAGAAATGATATAAGACTTGTCATCGTCCACATTACCATCCTGATAAATAAGACAAGTGATAACATAATAAGGACAACATAAAACGTAATAAAATATATTTTTTAAATAAAGAAGCAATGCTGAAGAATACAATTGCATCAACAAATTATTTGGTTGGTTGGTTGTTATTTTTTTACCTGACTGCTAAGAAAGCATAAATGCTTGTAAGTAAGCAACCGGACGACCGACGGCTTTAGTTCCTCTCCGAGTGACCTGGTACTGAGGATTAATGCCTCATACCCCCTTCACATACACGGATTTTTCTTACGAGTCCCTACGGATCGCACAAATTCACGGATCTTTCACGGATCCTTACGATTTTGCCACTTTTACGACCGGTTTAAGAATTATTACGAGCTGTTTGCGGTTTATTACGGATTATTACGAGTTATTACGATGTATTTACGGCAACAGTCCACGATTCGTTGCGAGTCGTCACGGATAACTACGAGCAACTAACGTGTTAGTTACGACCTGTTTACGTGTTGTAACGAATAGTTACGAGTAAGTTACGAGTATTTACGAGACCTTACGAATTTAACCAAAAAATAACAACTGAAAATGAAGTGTTCGTACTTGCAGTTTTTATACCTTTCCCCAAATCGTAAACAGTTCGTAAGCATACGTAAAGTATACTTATCTATTCGTAAAGTCCTCGTAACTACACGTAAAATGCTTGTAATAACCTGTATCAATCCGTAAAGCCATCGTAAAATGACCAGAATAAAATCGTAAACAACACGTAAGCACACGTAACCATCCGTAAACTGCTCGCAATAATCCGTAAATAATCCGTAAACAAATCGTAAACTAACCGTAACGAATCGTTAACAAAATCTGTTACGAGTCATTTACGGATTCTTGCGAGCAGTTTACGGATGGTTATGTGTTGTTACGAGCAGTTTACGGATGGTTACGGATTGTTACGAGGTATTTACGAGCTATTTACGGACAAATCAATCCATGGACAATCGTAAGAAGATTTTTGACATGTCAAAAATTTGCCTCTCCTTTCACGGATCCTTAAGAGTGTCTATGAGTTGTTGCGAGTTGTGACGAGTTATTTACGGATACCAGCGAGTTATTTACGGATGCTTGCGATTGACTACGAGTTGGCGATCCGTAAGGACTCGTAAGAAAAATCTGTGTATGTGAAGGGGGTATTACCAAAGGGCACTAGCGCATCGACATGGTTTCTAACCCGGTTTCGAATTAGCGAATTAATATTTTCAAATTACTTATTCCATTGGGATAATTGGTGATTAATCTACGTTCTATAACAAGCTTGCTTCATAGGGAAACACAAGGTCTTTCTCCGGTACCATCGCATCGGACTAGGCATTGATATTGGCACAGTCACACCAATCAAACTAGGTGGATGAAACACAAGTTAAAAGGGAAGTCCACCCTGATATTGAGTTGGTTTTAATATTAGCAGAAACATTGAGATAAATAAATAAATGAAAGTTCGAAAAATAGAAGAGTTATGAATATATAAAGTTGCCATCAGTGAAACAAATATTTGCAACACTGTGACGTATCAAGCGAGCTCCTTTCTAATTTTATCTCTTTAGAAAATGTTATAAACTTTCACTTTTGTTGTTGTTTTGTTATGACGGAATAGATTTGTTTTATACAGGGTTGTATAAAAACATAATTGCATTAAATATATTTAAGTACATTTTTTGAAGGGAAAACATAGATTTTTTTTTTGGAACATGGCAAATGGGAGGGGAGCTCTTACGATACGTCACAGAGTCGTCAATTTGTGTTTGATTGATTGCACCCTCAAACATTCTTAACTTTCTTATTTGTATTTTTTTTCCTCAAAATTTCACTGACATGTTTCTCTCACTTTTCTGCTTCTTTTAAAACCAACAGGGTGAACTTCCCCTTCCTTGTTCTGCTTCCAGTTATTTATTGTTGTTATCCTCCTTCTTCTTTTTGACACTCTCGTGTTCTTTTCCTCTCTCCCTTTGTCACTCTCTTTCAATTCCCACCTTTCTCTCTCTCTCTTTTTTCTATTTTGTTTACCATACGATGTCACTTACGTGCGTCGGTTGCCTGAAATAACTGCTTTTATACCTAATGATTTATTACAACAAAATGTTCAAGGAATTAACGAGCACCTTTATTTGTCGATGATTACATACAGTTATAGAAGTTTTAATATAATTGAAAACATCCATACAACAAAAAGCATGAAAAGAAGAGGCGTAGGATGAACAGATTAAAGAACATGAACAGCGGAATAAGAAAACGAGTATGAAGGAAAACAAGGGCGGCGGAGTGTCTTTAAAAGTGTGTGTGTGTGTGTGTGTGTCGGGGGTGGGGGGGGGGGTCCATGAAAATGTCCCATTAACATGTGCTCCTCATTTAAAATGACTGAGAGCAATTTTTAAGCTGGAATTTGTAATATTTGTGAAGCTGTTCATATGTGTTGGAAAAGGGGCACCTACAAAGGTTTACATTAAAGTGGAAACAATACAATTTTCGTATAAAGGCATTGTTATATATCCCCGGCCTACTTAGTAATTCAGGGTTGATTTTCTCTCTATGTTTTCAAAGATTCTACCTCATACTTTGCAGTTGCATTTGTGGAGGTCTGAACATTCCTTTGAAAGAGATCGAAGCGATTTCATGAGTAGTGAATAATAATATTAATATTCGGTTCCTATATAGCGCATATCACATTACATAACGTCCCTATGCGTGTCTAAACAGCTTTAGGAATTATTATTCTAGCTTTAGTTCCGGCAGCCGTTATAAGCGCACAGTGCGTTTTAAGTAAAAATCATAACAGGTACTTATTTAGGTCATCTGAGTCGATTGCGGCAAATGTAGATTAATGTCTTCCCAAAGGACATTTGTGCCGCGGCGTGACTCGAACCACAGACCTTGTGATCCACAGTCCGGTGACATATCCACTCGACCACAACAACTTTCACAGAAAGTCGTATTTCAACTGATTAGATCAAATTATTAGATGAAACAACCGATCCTGGTGGATTTTTAAGCACGAGCTTATGGTAAACTAAATGGAACTTCGACTCCGCACAGTCGAAAATGATGCCTTCGCCATAGAGCAATTTTAAAAATAAAAACAGAAGCAATTTGTCAAATTCATGTTTAATTGTAATCCATTAAAAGGTTCTCAGAATATCGTGATTACAAGCTATTTTTCATATACATGTATGACCCTTTTATCTTTGCCCCCATGCCACTAAATTCTAATCAGTTCATTGGCTTTGCAAGATACATACATGCCTTGAGTTTGATGGTAATCCGTCCATCGGTTCTAATAATAATGCGATCACAAGCTATGTTTGCATATATAATAAGCCCAATGACCGTTGACATTTGACCTCATGACCCCAACATCTAATCAGTCCGTTGGCTCAGCAAGATACATACATGTCCTACGTTTAATGGAAATCTGTCCATCGGTTCTGATGATGTGATCACAAGCTATTTATGCACACATAATGAGACCTATGACCTTTGACCTCGTGACCCCAAAATCTAATCAATTCATTGGCTCTGCAAGATACATCAATGACTTAGGTTTGGCAGGAATACATCAATCGGTTCTTGAGATAACGCGATCACGAGAACGGGACGTACGGACGGACGGACAACTCGAAAACATAATGTCTCCGGCTACTTCGTAACGGAGGCATAATACAAGAATTGATCAGACATTTAATATGGTACATGTTCGTACTAAGATATCAACCATGAAGTGTTGGATAAAGTTCTAGATCAAAGAAATACTATCAGTTGTTTTAAAAAGGGGGTACATAGGAAGTATAGGTTTCGGGAAAGTAAGGAGTGATTAAAAGAGATTTGAAATTTGAAAACCTCTTCATTATTTAAACTGTAATATTCTTGAACATATGGAAATATATTGCATTAATAGTCTACGGAGTTCCAAAGGGCGTGATTTATAAAAAAAAGAAGATATGTTCGAAGATGCCTTGATAGCAGTTAAGTAGAATAGGTCATGGTAGCTTAGGCCGCGTTCATGCTTGATTTTGACGGCCAGAATCAGGCACATGTTACGTGTTTAGTTTAAAACACGCTTGCGTTCATGCTCACTTTTGTAGAATCACCGAAAAACGGCGATCACGAACGCCGATCGTAAACTCACAAAAAGATGCGTTTACAATTGTAAACGCGTTTAAATGGGGTCAACGCACTGACCTCTAGTGGGTCTACGTAGCATGCACAGTAAAGGTCACACAATGCCACACAAGGAGAATTGCCTGGATGAGAAGTAAGCATGAACAGCTACACCGTGGAACTGCGATCACGATGAGCGTTTACGATGAGCGTTTCAGATCGCTCATTCTACCTTCAAAATCAAGCATGAACGCGCCCTTATAGGGACAAACAAAAAGTGTAAAAAGGGCACGCTTCTTATACAAAATAGCTATCTGGAGAAGAGACACTTGGTGGCGTTGAAAACGAGAGCGTGGTTATATTTGGAAAGAATAAAACAGTTCGTTTTCATGAATTTGGGGCATTGCCCAGGATTCACTGCCTTTCACTGTGATGATAGAAAAAGGGTACCTGTAACGATACACAAAGCCGTTCACATTGTTTAAAAAGTAGATAATACGAGAACTCGAAATATAAAGAAACAGTAACAAAACAAATTAAGCAGAGGGAGATGATTCTGCAGAAAAAATGAACACAAAGCTAATTTTAACAAATAAAATGAGCCTAATAATGGAAATAAATTTAGAAACGGAATATTTGTAACGATAAAACAAAACAACATTGGTGTCATAACGGTTGTTATACTCGAAAAAAAGAAATATTAAAAGTTTACAATAGACATAACGTGGATCAATACTTACATGATAAACATGCACATTGAGGTCGCGGCGTGGAGATGTGTGAAGATCTTTGAGATGAGATTCCAATCTGCCGCCCTTTCTAGTACCACACAAGTAGAACCTTTGTCCAGAAAACATAGTGATGGCGGGAAGGTGCGTTGGGTGTTAAAGTAAAGAGAAAGAAGCAGAGAGAAAGAGAGAGAGAGGGACAAAAAGAGAGGAAGGGGGAATATATAGAGAAAGAGACATTAATAGTAGAGAGCCAGATACAAAATAGTCAAATTAAAATAGAGAAACAGACAAAGAACGCGTAATAGTATAGCTAGTATTATGTCGGGATTTATATATCATATTTTTTTGTATTTCCCATGAATGATTCTATTCTGTAAGCTTCAATACATAAAGTTACAAACTCCGAAAGGGGTGGGAGGGGGGAATATTTCATCAAGCCTTAACAATTATATTAAAAGTGATCAGATAAATATTAAGGGCCTCCAATTCACTAAGATGTCAGGCCCCGTTTCATTTATTTAAAAAAACAAAACAACAAATGTTTAAATGAATACAAAATTAAATCGATTTTAGCTTTAAAATATTATATTATATAGTCTATATAGATACAGATTAGTAATTGGTCGAATCGCCATCACGTGACTAGAGCTGCAATGATCTCCAACGTTATATTGTCCGATTAACGTCATCTCGGTCCGTTATATTGGACCGAGGAGCGTCATCATCTACGTCATACTGCATAGCTGCCGCAGTGCACTGCATGCAGACAAGATACTACTGCTCCGCGCCACCCCTTGCCCACCGCGAAAGTTAAATTTCGTCTGACCAAATATGACGACTGCAAGTCGATTTCAGTCCCTCGACGAGGAGGAATTAGACAAAATTGTTGACACGAAGGATTCTCATTGTACAAAGGCTTATCAATTTCAGATATTGGGGACTTCTCAGTAAATGAAGTGAATGGCTTTCTGCGAACGTTCTACGCTGAGGTAAGAAGAACGACTGGTGAGCTGTACGCTAAAAGATCTATGATAACCCTACGTTACGAACTACAAAAACATTTTACTAGAGTGAGGGAATTTTACATTGTGAATGATGCACAATTTAAACAATCCAGTGAATTGTTTGTGCCATGTTCGTTTAAGTCAAACTAGCTGGCAAAGGATCTGTCACCCAGGCGCGGATCCAGGATTTCTAAGGGGGGGAGGCCCAAATTTGAAATTATGCGAGCCAAATATTGGTACGTAATGGTGACCAGCAGTGACGTAATGGGGGAGGGGTGGGTGCAGCGAGGGGTGAGATTTTCCCCTACCTCCTCCGCGAAAGCTTCGACATTTCAATAAATTATTAGAGAAAGAAGGCAATTCGTTGTACCGTCCCAAAAATAATCCTCGTTTGAATTATGTTTTCCCCCCCTCCCGCGCGAAGCGCGGAAGCTTGGACGTTTCATTAAATCATTAGAGAAAGAAGACGATTCGTTGTGTCGTTATCGACTCTTAATCTTCGTCTAACTTCAGTTTCCCTCCTCCCGCGCGAAGCGCGGAAGCTTTTACGTTAAAGTAAATCATTAGAGAAAGAAGACGATTCGTTGTACCGTTCTCGACTCTTAATCCTTGTCTAAATTCAGTTCCCTCCCCTCCCACGCGAAGCTCGGAAGCTTCGATGTTTTATTAAATTATTAGAGAAAGAAGACGACTCGTTGTACCGCTCACGAAAATAATCCTCGTCTGAATTTATTTTCCCCCCTTCCGGGCGAAGCACGGAAACTTTTACGTTTCATTAAATCATCAGAGAAAAAAGACGATTCGTTGTACCGTTTTTGACTCTTAATCCTTGTCTAAATTCAGTTCCCTCCCCTTCCGCGCGAGGCGCAGAAGCTTCGACGTTTCATTAAATTATTAAAGAAAGAAGACGATTCGTTGTACCGCTCTCGAAAATAATACTCGTCTGAATTTATTTTTCCCCTCCCGCGCGAAGCGCGGAAGCTTTTACGTTTCAATAAATCATTAGCGAAAGAAGACGATTCGTTGTACCGTTATGACTTTTAATCCTCGTCTAAATTCAGTTCCCCCCCTCCCCTCCCACGCGAAGCGCGGAAGCTTTTACGTTTCATTAAATCATTAGAGAAAGAAGACGATTTGTTGTACCGTTTTCGACTCTTAATCCTTGTCTGAATTAAGTTCCATTCCCCATCTTCCTGCGCGAAGCGCGGAAGCTTTGACGTTTTATTAAATTATTAGAGAAAGAAGACGATTCGTTGTACCGTTCTCGACTCTTAATTCTGTCTGAATTGCAAAAATGTTCTTTGTCTACTCCCTTTTCTTCCTACGTCCTCTTCCTTTTCACTCCTCTCTTTTTTTTAGGGGACCACCTAACCCCCCCCCCCCCCCTGGCTACGCGCCTGCGGTCAGATGAACATATGTTGATACCTTGTCCGCCCCCGGAAGCTTAGGGGTTTAAGGCAATAATTTACAGTCAGATTAGCATTCAGGGGTCCGCCTTAGGGCCCTAGGTGGGGTCCAGGGGCAGAGCCCCGAAAGTTCAGGGGTTTTAGGCATTTAATTACTAATTGGCGTGGGGTTCAGGGGGCGGAGCCCCCGGAAGCTCAATGGTTTTAGGCACTCAATTATGGTCAGATGAGTATCAAGGGGCACGCCTTAGGGCTCTTGGTTGGGTCCAGGGGGCAGAGCCCCCGGAAGCTCAGGGGTTTTAGGCGTTTATTTACGGTCAGATGAGCATTTTTTGACACTGGCAGGGCCTTTTGCCCCCTCCCCCGCCCCCGATCCACAACTTGTTGGCGGGAAAATTGCAACTGATATCACCCTTCTTTTATTTTCTTCTCCCTCTTTTCTCCTTCCCTTTATCTCATCTTTTCCTTTTTTCTTTCCCTTTCCTTCCTTCTCTTTTATTTTTTGATTGGGGGGGGGGAGGCAACAGCCTAGGAGACAAGTCCTCCCCCCCCCCCGATCTCCTTCTTCCCTCTTTTCTTTTCTTCTTCGTCTTCTTTTTTCCCTTTCTCTCCTCTTTCCCGTCTTTTCCTTCTCTCTCTCTCCTTTTTTTTTTTTTTTTTTTTTTTTTTTTTTGGCGGGGGGGGGGGGCGCAAGGCCCGCTCGGACCCCCCCCCCCCTGGACCCGCGCCTGCTGTCACCCACAAAGATCAAATTTCTAAGGAAGACTTTGTGAAAATAAAATCCTCTTTAACGTTTGATGTTAACACAGCTAAAGGACTTAAAAACAAAGTTGTTGTTGATATGATGCTTCATCTATACAATAGAGGCAGTGAAAACTTGTGCAACTTCGCTAACTCAGACTTTGCTATCAGTTCTGATTCTTCAAATCAAAGATTCGTCTACTTTGGTCGTGATAAGCCAATCAATAACCAACGCGGTGAGTGTATTGACGACTCTCGTAGTCAGAATGGACACATTTATGAAGCCCAATGTGTGGATTTCCCAGTAGTATCATTCTGTCTAAAATATTTTTTTAATCTCAATCCTTCCGATAATGCATTTTGGCAGCGTCCGAACACAATTGTTCAATTTAGATGAGCAGGTGTGATACAGTAATGTACCTGCAGGGGAAAATACACTTGGATAAAAAATGCAGGCAATTTCGAGAGAGGCAAAAACATCACGAATCTACACCAGTCATTGCCTTCATGCTACTACGATTCATACTCTTGATCAAACGCGTACGTAGGAGGGGGGGGGGCTGGATGTTGAACCCCCTTTCAAATTGCTATGATTGTTAAACAAAAAAAGAGGAAAATAATGATGTCCCCCCCCCCAAGCCAATGAACGAAATATCTGACGATGTAATTTTCCAATTTCCGAGGCAAAAAAAAAGGTGCTCTTACCACCCCCCCCCCCTCCCACCTCCCCCATATCGATAATTCTCGATTTCCTTTTTTCTAGAACGCACTGTATAAGTTCTCCTGTTCCCGTGTTCCATATTGCTCCGATTGTCTCATTTTCGCTCGCTGGATCACTGCAGCACAAACATAGCTCG
This sequence comes from Strongylocentrotus purpuratus, assembly GCF_000002235.5. NCBI lineage: Eukaryota > Metazoa > Echinodermata > Echinoidea > Camarodonta > Strongylocentrotidae > Strongylocentrotus > Strongylocentrotus purpuratus. The sequence continues at coordinate 22,596,698 of NW_022145606.1, forward strand.
TTCGACGTCACTACCAAACTAGCAAATCAGCTGTCAATGACGTCATATTGAATGCGGCGGCAAATATATTTTTTGAAATTATCGAGAAATTGACTATTTCAAATTGCAAACTAGTTTCATTTTTGGATGGAAACGCAGCCATTGTTATCTTGAAATTCATTGAAGTCATCAGAATAGGGTAAGTTACGTCTCAGATGATTCAAGAGGTCTATTTTTGTAGATAAATTTTCAATTTCTTAGAATGTTCCACTGTATTGCAGGGTACCGGGTGTATGCCATTGGGTGTGATGTGTTCGCGCGCAATGGCGCGAATTATACATTCTTCTTCTTCTTCGCTATAAGTACAGGCCACCGCGCCGTCGGGTGTGAACATTCCTTTCCTTCTCAATACAATAACTTTCACCTGCCTAAGTTATTCAAACCATACGGAATCGTGGCGTCTCGCCACTTCCATTACGTAATCATTAAAAGAATCCGCATATACAACATTTTCCTGCTATACGTTGTATCGCCTGAAAATACAAATCTCCCTGGTATATACCTTACAGTCCAAACGATAAATATGTGCCTTAAACGAAGCAGGCAACAATCGGCGTAGCAGACGACACTTGATAGTAATTTTGTATGTGAGATTGCTTTGCTAAATATAAATTACTTTGTTAATAAATATCAACAAAAATTTCTTAAACATATCTTTAAACCATCATTGATATTTAATAATTCATGAGTGAGTAAAAGAAACATACCAAACTATATAATGATATGAAATACTTGGTGGCAATTAGGGGAGTTTGACGTGATGACCAATTGCACCCCTCTGTTAAAAACCGAATAGTCCATGGTGTGTCATGAATATTCATGTTTTTGCTTACCTCGGCTAAATGTTTGCTTTTACTAAATGGAAAAATTACGGTGGGGGTTGGGTGAAATGGACATAATGAACATAGCAGAAGTGATACTGGATAATTCATGCTTCCTATACTTCGTGTGCTTGACCTATAATCTTACAATCGCTTGGCAGACTGAATCCAAAGTTCGACTTGTTTCACATGTGTATTATAGGCAATGGCGAGCTTGCAACCTATTTTGAAAAATTACGGTGGGTGAACTTTCAAAAGTCAATGAGACATGAGGGATCCAATGAAAGAGCAAGTGATAACGTACGTCGGGGTGGATGTGCTTTTCGTTTAAACAAAAAATGAATTTTTAACGATTTTTTTTTAAAAACGTCCATAGGCTAACATGTTAGGCTGCTGACTCTGACGATAGGGGGCGTTGTGAAATGAGACTAAACGGAGCAATATGTTAGCATTCGTTTTAACGTTTTCAAGATTTGAATTTGAAGTTTGAACATTTACTGAGTTGAAATTGAAGGTGCATGAAATAATTTGCTACTAGACCTCTATATGAATTCCTCCTTGAGACAAAGTCAAAGAGGTAGGTCAAATTTATAACAAAGTATGTTGATCTAGTGCAGTCCTAGATCTAGATCTACTAAATCAAAATTATTTTATCTAAATTATAATTTGAGTAAGGAAATCCATTGGAATTTAAAAACTTTTAGGGTGCTGCACGCCTCTGTCTAAAAAAATGCCACGTGTCATTCGTTATGACTGCTGATTGTTCTAAAGGCTGGGATTTTTAAAATAAGTTGTTTGAAATCTCGAAATGAAATATAAAAACTCAAAACAGTTCATGAAAGAGGATGGCAACGGATAAAGGTACTTGCGCTGTACAGCGAATGTACACTCTTCAAATTGACCGCGATCGGCTGTCTGGCTTTGCTTACATGTTCCATCCAGTTCCGTCTGGTTTAGTTAATGTTATGTAGATTTGTCATTGTTACATATCGCGCGTAAACGTGCATATTAATTTTGTGCGCGTGTTTCAACCAATCACGCTACACCAGCAATTGGGGCTTCGCTTTGATTTTTCTATGTGGAAATCAGAGGGATTATTTTCATCAGTACACACAGGTCGTTACTGTGTTTTTGTTTAACATTACCATTTGAGTAAAATACGTGGATGACATCATTAAAGTTGATATTCTAAGACAATCCCAAATATTGGGATTATTACATTATTCAATAGAAAGCTTTTAACCCCCATAATAACACTAAATGGTGTCCAACTGACAAAAACAAGTTTAGAATGGTGAATTTATGCGAGTAAACTCTACCAAACTATCTAGTCTGAAACCCGAAAGTGCATGTAGAGTCGAGCCTCTATTCGTGACGTCACGAACGGGACTCATGGGCTCAGTGAGAGTGAATGGCAGTGATATCCCTACGTAAATGCTATCCTGTCAGAGCTTAGATTTGTTGTTGTTAATGAGTATATTTGATCGATTTTCTGTTTTCATTTGAATGAAGAATAACGAAGCAACATTTTCCAGTCGCTGATTTCTTTTTATATCCTCATATTCACCTATGTGGTAAAGATTTAAGACGAGTTTACTGCTTGGGAAACAAGGTTAAATCATGCTCGTACGAATAGACGGATGCATTATCTTGTCACCAGATAAGGTACAGCTAGGAGCAATTTTGTAAAAGCGAATAGGCCTAGAACTATAGTACTTATCATCAGGGGCGGCGATTTCTTTTCATGATCGGGGGGGGGGGGGGGGGGGACGAAATGCGAGGAACGAAAGAGCAGTGGCGTATTGAGCAAAAACGTTTGGGGGGAGGGCAGAAAAAAATCTGCATCACCACCACTCTAAAATGTTACGCAGGCCCTGGAAACGTTTTTTCAAAGTGGCAGGGGGGGAACTAAAGTATTAACGATCAGGAAGAACAAAGCAAAACAAATTGGAGCGTAAATTGGCGTGGGGTCCAGGGGCAAAGCCCCGGCGGTTTCAAGGGGCGGAGCCTCATAAAGCTCAGGGGTTTGGGGCATTTAATTATTATTTGTAACACTGGCTGCAGGTCACTTATTGGAGTGGGGTCCAGGGGGCGGAGCCCCAGAAGCTCAGGGGTTTTAGGCATTAAATTACGACCAGGTGAGCAACCAGGGGCCCGCCTTAGGGCACATAGTGGGGTCCAGGGGTCAGAGCCCCCGGAAGGTCAGGGAAAAATCATGCCATTTCAACAACATTTGTAAATCACTGGAATCGAATTAGAAATAAACCACGTTTAAAATTGAGGGGAACTGCCCCAACCCCCCCCCCCCCCCCACACTATTAGTACGATGCGAGGGAGCATAGAGAATGAGAGGGACGAAAGTGACGGAAGTGACTACCCACTAGGTTTTTGAAGTTTTGTTGTATAACAAAGTTACATTCCATAGCAAATGAAAATATTTGTGTGTTGTGTGTGTATTGGCTATTCGTGTTTGCAATTGCTGCCTATTTCCACGTTTGCAGCACTAGAGGTCAATACGCATGCTGGAGTGGTCTAGACTAGGTCGACGAATCGAACGCCTTCAAGTTACACGGAATGAAAGGCCGCCGAAGGCGGCCCTTTCGCGAATATATATAGACTATATAATATAACAGATATTGCCTGTTGAATCACTGTAATTAATAACATTTCATTTCCCCTCCAAAGCAACATTTTTCCTTCGGGACAATATTTTCCCTCAGCGCTGTGCCCTTCGAGAAAATACAGTATAATTCCTTGGGAAAAATGTAACTCTGTCGGGGAAGTAAAATTGTATATCAAACCTCTAGGCAGGCAATATCTGTATAATATTGTATAAGCTGGTCCAATATAATTTTTGATCATATTTATCTCATGGTGTATAAAAACAACAACATTATCAAATAATCCATACTATGATAATTAAGGGATAGCTGAGTTTTGGTAAAGAGGGCGCTAGTCAGACAAAATATTTTGTTTGGTGAGATAATGAATAATGCTACACACACGACTAAACCTTTTCCTCCTTTCATGCATTTGTACCCTTCTGTTTTACTACGGTAGACTAACTGAATAGGAACATCTAGTAGAATTGTCATCTATTTTATGCAAGATTTTAAAAAGAACCTACCACATATCTGACATCGTCTCAACCCGTCTGCAAAACTCGATGAGGTCAACCAAGCCTTCTTCGTCCAAAGACTCCACCCTAGACAGGTGTAGACCCTGCAGATTCTTGGTTTGTTCTCTAATCAGAAAACCCAACCCTCTCATCGTCTCTCTCGATACACTCTTCTTCTCTGATGGGAGTGATGATGGCGGTGCTGTAAGCTCGATGTATGTGAGCTGCTGTCCTCCGGTCCGACGAAGACAAGTCGTGATCTGAGATATGCCTCTCTCTGCATCATCCATGGTGATATTAATTTTTCTCAAGCCAGGGAGCGATGAGTGCAGACCTTCATAGCTTTCTGACGTCATTATTTTAGCTGATAGCTTTGTAACCAATGGAAGCTTAGGGGTAGATGGAGAGAAACTGAGAGAGGATTCTGAGATGGTGAGTTGGTTCACTGAGGTGATGGATCTGAGACAGGACCACATTCTGGCAGTCATCTCTGTAGATAGCCGACATTTCTCTACCTGAAGGACAGATAACGAAATAAAGAGAGACTATCTATTACGCCACGACGATGCTGTTATGCAAAACCGTTTACGCAATCACCCCCTTCCTTCGAGTTAAAGATAAACGGTTGACATTAAATGAATAATGATAATCACAGTATACATTATATCGACCGGTAATGCTAAAACGGGGAAATATAACTCACTTGCGATAAAAAAAGAAAAAATGTCTTCATTTAATCTGATTTAGATCGTATATGATCTAGCCTTGATTGCATTTTGTTAAAATAAATTAATGGCAATTGTTATCTCATACCTTCTTTTTTTTTTCTCTCGAGCCGTCCAGTCTTCGTGTCAAATGTGCGCTGCTTTGATATCGCGTAGGGTTGTTTGGATAGGGTATAATTAAAAACGAGAAATATGCTAATTACAATTCTCGCCGTCGATATCACGTGACAAGTTGTGGTCAAATCTACCTTTGATTTTACTACTCGAAAAAAAAATGCTTTCTTTAATATTAGTAGACTTAAAGTATCAGTTTAAGATATCTGCTTACCTTAACACCCGATTGTCTATCGTATTTGAAACATCCACCATCAAGTGACCTATAATATTTGAAAAAGAGAGTTGGAAACTAATCAAACACAAATAATACATAAAAACAATGGAAATTGTTTAGGGGGATTTATGAAATAACATTGATATCGGATTGGCCTGGGAGTATCGTACGATACACAAATTAAGAAGGTCCCGGTGAGTTGAATATAATACATTATAAAGAGATCATTAAGCCTTTTAACAAATATAGCATGAGAAACAATGGTAGACGTTGTGAGTAGTAAAGCGGGAAATTACGAGTTAAAAGAAAATAACTGCCTAACATCTTTACTCAACCAAATTTGATGAAACAAAAAACGCTTAACACACAAACCTATTTTCCGCCTTTTATAGTTTACAGTTACACTTTCTGCTGAATTTTATTTATTTTAATTTATTCATATACGTATGAACATTTAGCCAAACTCACTGTAAATGCAGACTATCCGATGCTTTCAAATATGTTGACGACTCGACAAGTTCAACCAAGTCTTCTTCGTCCAAGCACTTCACCCCGGTCAGATAAAAACACCGCAGGTTCTTGATTTGTTCTCTGATCAAAAGACCCAATCCTCTCACCGTCTCTCTCGATACACTATTCATCTCTGATGGGAGAGATGACTGTGTTTTAAGTCTGATAGTTGTGAGCTGCTGCCCTGTGGTCCGACGAAGACAAGTCGTGATCTGAGGTATGTCTCTTTCTGCTTCATTGATAGTGATATCGATTTCTCTCAAGCCAGGGAGCGATGAGAGCAGACCTTCGTAGCTTTGTGACGTCACTCTCTCAGCTGATAACTTTGTAACGGATGGAAGCTCAGGAGGAGATGGAGGAAAACTGAGAGAGGAGTCTGAGATGGTGAGATGGTTCAGTAAGGTAAAGGATCTGAGACAGGACCACATCCTGGCAGTTATTTCAGTAGAAATCCGACATTCCTTTACCTGAAGGACGGATAACGAAATACAGAGGGAGTAGATTGTTACGCCACGCTAATACTGCTATGCGAAACCGGGTACATAATGAGATTCCCCCCACCCCTCCCCTTGTATTGCAACTTAACGGTTGACATTAAATGAATAACGATAATTTTAGTATGTATATATTAAATGGTAGTGCACGCAGCGCTATACGGAAATGATATTGTTATCTCGTGCCTTATGTCTTCGTGTCAAATGCGCGCTGATATGACGTTGCTAACAAGTACGCGTAGGATTTTTTGGATAGTGTATAACGCTAAAATAAGCTACATTTGACCATACGTTAAATATAACCATCGACAACAGACCGAAAGAGGAATATGCTTAATATTACAATTCTCGCCTTCGAATTAACGTGTCAAGCTGTGGCCCGTCATACCTTTGTATCTGTAAGAGCTATCTTTCATTTTACTATTTGAAAAATAACTTTAATTGCCGTTCTCCCGTCAGGCACAAAAAGTAAATTGCTTTCCTAAATGTTAGTAGACTTAAAGTGTTAGTTTAAGATATTTGCTTACCTGGACACCTGATTGTCTATCGTATTCGAAACATCCACCATCAAGAGACCTATAGTATTTAAAAAAAGAGAGTTGAAAGCGAGACAAAAACTGCCTAAAAATGTGTGAATGTTTACATTGTCAGTATGGAATGCAAAAAAATAGGAATATAAGAAAAATATAATCATGATACTCCAAGACCCCCTATTCACACACACACACACACACACACAATACCCCACTCCCGCGAGAAGACCTTGAACTTGCTGGGCGGATTAGAGGATTCCAATCGGAAATGTTTGCATTGAATTTTTGATAGTATCTGCATGCCCCCTCCTTTCATTTAACCAATTCCGAATTCGTTTTTAATTTTCGAGCAGTTTGTATTGTGTCTTTATTTTTACTGATCTTGAAGTCGTAACACAATTCAAGACACAAACATATTTACTCAACCAAATTTTATGAAAGAAAAACGCATAATAAACAAACCTATTATTCGCCTTTTTTTTTTTTTTTTCCTATTATTCGCCTTTAATTTGTTATAGTTTACAGTTACACTTTCTGCTTAATTGTATCTACTTTATTTCATTCATATATGTATGAACATCTACCCAGTAGCATACGCAGGATTTTTCCCAGGGGGGGGGGGGGGGGGGGTAAAATTTGAAAATCGCGTCAAAATGTTTGCAACGACTCAGCCAGCCGCTGAATAAGCGGGGGGGGGGGGGATAAGAGCAATTTGTTTTGTTTTGGTCCCGGAAATTAGAAAATTATACCGACCGATATTTCGTTCAGTAGGGAAAGGGTGTAAGTTCATTTTTTTCACCCTTCATTTTTAACACCCCAAAAAAATAACAAAATACAATAAAATATATTAAAAACATTTTGAGAGGGGAGGGGAGGGGGGAGGGGGGTTCCTCCAAAACACACACATACAAAAATGAGGGGGGTTAACCCCACCCCCCCCCCCCCCCCCCCACCCCCTCCCGTCTGCGTACGCGTACGCGCCTGCATCTGCCCAAACTCACTGTAAATGTAGACTATCCGATGCTTTCAAATATGTTAACGACTCAACAAGTTCAACCAAGTCTTCTTCGTCCAAACACTTCACCTCGGCCAGATATAGACACCGCAGGTTCTCAGTTTGTTCTCTAATCAGAAGACCCAATCCTCTCACCGTCTCTCTCGATATACTCTTCTTTTCTGATGGGAGTGATGACGGTGCTTCAAGTCTGATAGTTGTGAGCTGCTGTCCTTCGGTCCGACGAAGACCAGCCGTGATCTGAGGTATGTCTCTCTCTGCATCATCGATAGTGATATCAATATCTCTCAAGCCAGGAAGCGATGCGAGCAGACCTTCGTAGCTTTGTGTCGTCACTCTCTGAGCTGATAATTTAGTAACGGATGGAAGCTCAGGAGGAGATGGAGGAAAACTGAGAGAGGAGTCAGAGATGGTGAGATGGGTCAGTGAGATAAAGGATCTGAGACAGGACCACATTCTGACAGTCATCTCAGTAGATAGCCGACATTTCTCTACCTGAAGGACAGATAACGAGATACAGAGTGAGTAGATTGTTACGCCACTCTAATACTGCTATGCGAAACCGGGTACATAATGAGACCCCCCCCCCCCTCCCCAACCCTCCCCACCCCTCCCCTTGTATTGCAACTTAACGGTTGACATTAAATGAATAACGATAATTATAATATGTATATATTTACTGGTTGGGCGCGCAGCGCTATGCGGAAAATGATAACAAGTGAAATTATAACTCCCTAGCGACAAAAAGTGTATTCATTTAATCCAGTTAGTATAAGAAAAAGCCTTGATTGTACTTCGTTAAAAGAAATTAAGGCCATTGTTATCTCATGCCTTATGTCTTCGTGTCAAATGCGCGCTGATATGACGTTGCTAACAAGTACGCGTAGGATTGTTTGAATAGTGTATAACGCTAAAATAAGCTACATTGACCATAAGGTAAATATAACCATCGACAGCTGACCAGAAGAGGAATATGCTTATTACAATTCTCGCCTTCGAATTAATATGTTAAGCTGTGGCCCCGCCATACCTTTGTATCTGTAAGAGCTATCTTTGATTTTACTATTTGAAAAATAACTTTTATTTCCGTTGTCCCGACGGTCAGGCACAAAAAGTAAATTGCTTTCCTAAATGTTAGTAGTCGAATAGTGTTAGTTTAAGATATACGCTTACCTGGACACCCGATTGTCTATCGTATTCGAAACATCCAACATCAAGAGACCTATGGTATTACAAAAAAGAGAGTTGAAAGCGAGACAAAAACTGCCTAAAAATGTGTAAATGTTTACATTGTCCGTAAGGGATGCAAATAAGTAGGAATATAAAAAAATATATAATAATGATACTCCAAGACCCCCCCCCCCCCTATACACACACACACACACACACACACGCAAGCACACAACACACCACTCCCGCGAGAAGACCTCGAACTTGCTGGGCGGATTAGAGGATTCCAATCAAAAATTATCGCATTGAATTTGTGATAGTACACTGTTGGTCATAATGGTGGAATAATTATTTTTACCCCAATTAATTGAATGATTTTGACAATGATTTATTCCTAATAGATCTAGATAATAGTAAACATTCTTAGATTTTATTGAATGACAATTGGGGAGTGTTTGTTTTGCGTGACTGCTAAAGCATGTGTGTGCTACAATGCTAATCAACTAGGGGACATACGTCCTTAAGTCATAACTGACAGTAATGGGGATTAATGCCTTATAAAAGGGCACTAATATAGCACATCGACACGGTTTTGATCCTAGGTACTCACAGTAATGAGGCCATTGCTTAGCCAATGAATCATGACTGAAAGCAGCGGGCGCTAGGGTACGTCGACGCCCCCACAAAAAAAAAAAAAAATGCAATAATTTTTCAATAATTCATTTCATTTTCATCCAGTCCCCAACAGGAAAAATTCCTTTGTAGAGCCATGCATTATGGATCAAGGCATGTCCACATAGAAGATTTGTTTTTGTTGGGGGTCGGGGCAAAATGCAATGAATTTGAAAATCGCGCCAATTTTTGTTACAACGACTCAGCCAGCCACTTAATAAGCGGGGGGGGGGGGGGAATAAGAGCATTTTTTTATATTTTATTTTTTATTTTTTGTCCCGGAAATTAGAAAATCGTACCGACCGATATTTCGTTCAATAGGGAAAGGGTGTAAGGTCACTTTTCACCCTTTATTTTGAACACACACACACACACACACACACAAAAAAAAAATTGAGGGGGGGGGTTTTTTCCTCCAAAACACACACATTAAAACTAAATGAGGGGGGAATTAACCCCAACCACACCCCCTCCAACCCCACCCCCCCCCCCCCCCCCCGTCTGCGTACGCGCCTGCATCTACCCAAACTCACTGTAAATGTAGACTATCCGATGCTTTCAAATATGTTGACGACTCGACAAGTTCAACCAAGTCTTCTTCGTCCAAACACTTCACCTCGGCCAGATATAGACACCGCAGGTTCTCAGTTTGTTCTCTAATCAGAAGACCCAATCCTCTCACCGTTTCTCTCGATATACTCTTCTTTTCTGATGGGAGTGATGACGGTGCTTCAAGTCTGATAGTTGTGAGCTGCTGTCCTTCGGTCTGACGAAGACCAGCCGTGATCTGAGGTATGTCTTTCTCTGCATCATCGATAGTGATATCAATATCTCTCAAGCCAGGAAGCGATGCGAACAGACCTTCGTAGCTTTGTGACGTCACTCTCTCAGCTGATAACTTTGTTACGAATGGAAGCTCAGGAGGAGATGGAGGAAAACTGAGAGAGGAGTCAGAGATGGTGAGATGGTTCAGTGAGATGAAGGCTCCGAGACAGGACCACAATTTGATGGTCATCTCGGTAGATAGCTGGCAGTCCTTGATGTTCCACATTTGAATCTATGATGACATTTAGAAAGAAGAAGTTTTCATTGTTACAACATAAAACAAATAAAAACTGTTAAGATATTGATTGTTTGGAGAAGAAAGGTGAATAAAGAAACATAAACAAATACTGCCTTCTTATTAATGGAACTCAACCTGATATACCAATTGACACACGCTTCGGACTATCTTAATTAAGTTCATATCGGCTGCAATTTACTATCAGATTTGTTGCACCGATATCATAATTTTGTGGTAGAAAATAGGCAAAATGATATTTTTGAATGCTTTTTATTCAACTGTTCTTTGTTCGTTCCCACAACTATATTAGACTTAGCATATAATTGTGTTATGCTACGGGGCGTAGAGCAAACAAGGTATGTTTTAGTTTTTCCTTAGGCCCCGTAAAATCCCCATTTCCAATTTATAATTTAGTTTACAAATAACAATAACTACAAGCAGACCGAAGTCATTGAATACATGTTATATGCTTATGTTCTTTGCAAATTCCTGTGTACTGCTAGTATATAGTTTTATTTCTGGCATGAACAAAATTATATAATGTGTTACGTAAGATATTATTTATTATGAATTTAAAATATTATCCAAACTATCAGTTGAAAAAAAGTGCAGGAGACCGCAATCATAAGCGAAGCTTGACTAGGATGGCGGCCTCAAAAAGAAAGAAATAATCTTAAGGTAAAACTTAAAATGAAAAAGTGTTTAAACGTTCTTTATGAATAAAGACTAAACTGAACTGAAGCCATTGCATATTTTCAAAGAATTAATATTTCTGATACTTGAAAGGTATCGTTTAACAATATTACATCTGATATACAAGGCCCTACGTTTTATCAGTGTCTGTGATATGGTGTAATATTGAAGCCCTAAAAATTAGAGCTTAAAATGATCAAGAAGTGCCTCAAAAAGTTTTTAAAATTGTTGAGTGATCGGTTTTCCCATACTCGTTTTCCCCAATAGACTGTAGTGTTATGAAAACCGTTTGGAAAACGCAAAATTTGGTTTCGAGTTCCAATCATAAATATCTTGATAATCAGACAGGCGATCGGCTTGTAAAAGTCATGGGGTTCCTGACTGACCTAAAAGTTTATAATTATCATTGCAGCATGAGCTAAATCCGGGATTTTGTTTCAGAATCTGAGACATAGTTACCGGATCCCTTTACTTGCCTATTCGGTAGGAAGTGCAAATTGCTTTCTTAAAAATTAAAAATAACGAGGCGTACGGTCATAAACAATTAGAGCATACTTACATGCAATGCATCTTGATTGGAGTTTAGTGACCAGAAAAACCTACATCATTTCAAAGACAGATGAAGAATTAAGGATAGCATGTAACGACGTTAAACGTTTGTGAATAACAAATTACGACTAATATGTTTAAAATAGAAGACACATCAACATATTAATTATGGCTCATCGTACGTTTGACCTAAAATAATCTTACAGCGAATATTGTATGATACCAATATTTTCCAGTCAAAATGTTGAAATATTTCGATCTGACAAATAATAATGTGAAAGCCACATATGGGAAATGTGAGCTACACAACTAATATTTTGTTCTTCAAAATTCAAAAAAAAATTCTCTAAGGCTAAATCCAATAATGATCACATGGTTACATTGTTATATTTCCTGTTTAAGAATCTCTACTAAAATGTTGAGAGGATATATAAATATAAATGTGTTATATGACTTTGTCGAAACAAAAACTTCCATGAATATTTTTCGCAAGTTAAATCGACTTCAGGTTGATACTTTGGTATTTTACATGATTAAAGGACTGGTTTAACGCATCAGCCTAACGAAAGGAAAACAAATGCACGGTGATGCCCATACCAATAACAATTTTGGAGAACATGGGAGGGAATAAAATTTCTTGGCTTAACAGTTACTCACTGTTCTACATACAGGCTAGCTGACATTAAACGCGTTGAAGACTGGACAAGATCGATCACTGTTTCCTTGGGTCCGAAAACTACTCCGGACAATATCGCCTGACATTCTGTGATGAGAAAACCCAGTCCTCTTATCCTCTTTTGGGGCATGCTTGATACATTCCCATCTGATAGGAAGGAATGGGGGTCGATGCATGTGAGATCCTGTCCCGTCATATGTCGATGTAGACTAGTCTGGATCTGAGATATGTCTTCTGTATTTGCATCTCCGATAGTGATATCGACCTGTTCCAAGCCACGGAGCGATGAGAGCAGACCTTCATAGCTTTGTGACGTCACTCTCTGCGCTGAAAGCTTTGTGACGGATGGAAGGTCTGGAGGAGATGGAGGGAAACTGAGAGAGGAGTCCGAAATGCTGAGCTGGTTCAGTGAGGTGAAGGATCTGAGGTACGACCACAACTTCTCGGTCATCTCAGTAGATAGCTGGCACTGCTGTATCTTAAGCCTAGTATTCTACAATGAAATGCACACATAAATATTGATACTTAATGTGGGCAGATATAATTCAACAACAGTGAAGTTGAAAATGTAATGACTATTGAACCATCTAAATTCACAATGCGATAATTGATTGTATTCTTTCAAAAACAAACAAACAATTTTACTTTGTTTCAATTGTCTTAGTTTAGTGCAAAGAACATCCCTTTCTCGAATTTTTCAAAGCGAAATGCATGCACCCGTTTTACAAAATTCTACTAACCTGGATGGCGTCTGTGTCGCTAAGAGAACCAAATCCACTCCTACATAGAATATTAATCACAAGAACGAGGGAAAGAATATGATTCAATCGATTATTGAGACATTATTTCACATTAATAAAGAATAAAAGAGGCAATAAAGATCATTATAAAAACAACAATACTAACAATAACAATTATGATAATAATCTTCTTATAAAAGTGATAGTAATAGCAATGATAAAACGAACATCAATAATTATAAATGTTAATATAATAGTTTGTGTTTCATGTCATTTTAAAAAGCAACATGAATACAAATATCTGTACACGAATTAAGATCTAGGTCTACGTACCCCGAATTCAAGGACGTTAGTTGTTTAGTCTTGACAAACAGGTCAACCAAGGCTTCTTCGTCCCTGCCTTTCATCCCTGACACATGCAGCCGCTGTTGGTCTTTGGTTTGATCTCGAAATAGAAGACTAATAAGCCCTCCAATTGACTCGCCAGAATCAATATTCATGTCTGTGGTGAGTGCTGGCCAGGCGTGCAGTCTGATATGAACGTAGGACTGGTCATCTGTAATCCCGGTCTGACCAATAGGTCTGGAGGTCGACGCGGTGGTGATCTGAAAGATGTTGCTCGTCTCTGCAACCCCGATAGAGACATCGATATCTTTCACACCAGGTACCGATGAGAGCACTCCTTCGAAGCTTTGTGACGTCACTCTCTCGGCTGAAAGCTTTGTGACTGATAGAAGCTCCGGATGAGATGGATGGAAACTGAGAGAGGAATCTGAGATGCTGAGCTGTGTCAGTGAGGTGAAGGATCTGAGACAGGACCACAACTTATCAGTCATCTCAGTAGATAGCTGGCAATCCTTGATTTTCAATGTGTCAATCTATGATGACATACAAAAAGAACAGGACGTCAGGAGAGGAAAGGAGGAAAAAGAAACAGCATTGACAAAAACTTCCTAGAATCTTACAGATCATTTGAACTCATCGATTGACTTGCGCTAAAGAACTTACATAATTTTCAATCTTAATTCCTTTCGAAGCTACAATTTTCTATCTAAGTCGTTTGGCACATTTTTTTTAATTTAGATTTTCAATATACAATAGTATAATATACGCTGTAATAGCGAAATGATGCCTACTGTATACATTTTACAACTGTATTTAGTTCCTTTCCACAACTTTGTTAGAATTATAATTGTAAATGCTACATGGCGTTTATCCAACATGCTATACTTTTACTTTAGGCCCCTCATTATTCCTATTTCCCATACCCAATTTCTAATTAATTCTTAATTAACAAATAACTACAAGCGAACCAAAGTCATTGAACAAATTTAATGTACTAATGTGTATTGCAAATTAAATGTGTATCGTCAATATAATTATATTTCTAGCATAACGAAATCTGACAATGTATATTGTAAAGGGTAGTATATGAATACGCACCAAACTGAAATAAATTCATTGTTTCAAAGAAATACTATTTCTGATACTCCAATTCCTATTCAGTAGGGAGTGTAAAATGCTTTCTGAAATATTAACAAACGGATGAGGCGTATGGACATGTAAAATTAGAGCGTACTTACATTTAATGCTAGTTCATCGGATTTAAGCGTCCTCGAAAACCTTTATAATTTGAAAGAGAAATGAAAAGTGTGAGGAGGCAGGCGCGAAGCCAGGGGGGGGTGGGGCGGGGGGGCGGTCGCCCCTCCCCCCCCCCCCAAAAAAAAAAAAAAAAACGCCGGCCAAATAAATAAAAAAAAAGAGAAAAAAAAGTAAGAGGACATAGGAAGAAAGGGGGAAAAGAGACGAGAACGGTACAACGAATCGTCTTCTTTCTCTAATAATTTAATGAAACGTCAAAACTTTCGCGCTTCGCGCGTAAGGGGGACTGAATACAGATAAGGATTAAGGGTCGAGAAAGGTACAACGAATCGTCTTCTTTTTCTAATGATACGTCAAAGCTTCCGCGCTATGCGCAGGAGGGGCGGACTAAATTCAGACAAGGATTATGAGTCGAGAAAGGCACAACGAATCGTCTTCTTTCGAAGCTTCCGCGCTTCGCGCGGGAGGGGGAAACTCCCCGCTCCCTGCACCTACCCCCCTAGGGAACGCGCTACGTTCGCTCTTTAAGTGAATCGCACGCTTCGCGTGCTCATTGGAGCCTCCCCAAAAATGAAATCCTGGCTACGCGCTTGTGAGGGGGGGGGGGGGAACAAGTAGCCAATTAATAAATATGTAAATAACATTACATAATTGAACCGATTTACACTTTTCCGAAGTCAACTGACTTTCTTCTAAGGCTAAACATCATTATTTGTTTATCTTTCTGAGAGCATTTTTATATTATCTGCTTTGAAATATTCTTCAAGACGTTGAGAATACTGTGTATTCATTAGTGATGATATTTTGTTTAGCCTTACGACTGAGCGCCGGTTCTTTTTATCGTCGTATTGAAAAAAGAGAAGAGAAAAACATGACCTTTGTCTTAACATAACACCAGTATCATTGTTGATACTCAAGGACTCTTTTATCCAAGTTTAATTGGCTTCAGGTGGATATTTTGGTAATTAATGGACTGGTTTAACACATCAAATTAGCCGATGAAATAAAAGGCCCATATCAATGCCAAATGAGGATACTAGGGAGGGGGGGGGGGGGGTTGTGATGAAAAACCTTCAATAAATTTGACTTGACATAACATATACTCACTGTTCAAAATACAGACTAGATGACATTAAACGCGTTGAAGACTGGACAACATCGATCAGTGCACCCTCGAGTCCGAAAGCAACTCCGGACAATGTCGCCTGACATTCTGTGATAAGAAAACCCAGTCCTGTCATCTTCTGTCTTGACATGCTTAATACATTCCCCTCTAATGGGAAGGAATGGGGGTCGATGCGTGTGAGATCCTGTCCCGTCAGATGTCGACGTAGACTAGTCTGGATCTGAGATATGTTTTCCGTCTTTTCATCTCCGATAGTGATATCGACCCTTTTCAAGCCAGGAAGCGATGAGAGGAGACCTTCATAGCTTTGTGACGTCACTCTTTCGGCTGAAAGCTCTGTGATGGATGGAAGCTCAGGGGGAGATGGAGGGAAACTGAGAGAGGAGTCAGAGATGCTGAGCTGGATCAGTGAAGTAAAAGATCTGAGGCAGGACCATAGTCCACTCGTCACGTCGATACTTAGAGTAGAGCCCTCGAACTTTAGTGTCGTAACCTAGTGTTAAGATAGAGAAAGAGATATACAGAGGAGGGAGGAGAGAGAGAATGAAAGAATTTGGGAGTAAAATAGCATTAATTCGTTAATGGAGATAAGGCAATCGAGATTGTAGTCTGATTTTATTTAAGAATATTAAAGAGAAGGTTCATTGATTTTGAATTTGACTGAATTTGGTATCATTGCATTCAAAAACTTACACTGAGTAAGAATATCACATTTGTTTAACTTGTAATTCGAGCGAAATTTATAAAAGTTGATTAAACTTTACGAAATAACTCAAGACCCCGAAAACGATCGTAATACAGCTGAATTTTCAGTGGCGTCACCGAATGAACAAAGAATACGAGGGACCTGATGCGTGATCGTCAACGAAACGGAGTTCAGTCTTTTGTCAACTATGTTTATCGCTACGGCAGGCAGCCAGTGAAAACGAATTCGTTTAATCAAATTACTTTAAACAAATATAACTTTGTTATTCCTGGCTCATTTTTCCTGATTGAGGTGTCGTACGAAAGGGCAAAAAATGAACTTTCTAGAAATGTGATTTTCTTATTGAAATTCAGATACCGCCCGCCAAAGGACTTTTTGGTTTCCTCTCTTCAAATTGTTGTAATCATTCATGCGTGAAATATGCAGCATATAGGTTGCATTAGATGAAAGGGGAGGATCTAAGCTTTACAAATACGTGTCATTTATTAATCATAACTGTGATTAAGTCATGATAAAGCATATTATGAGAACTCTCGGTTTCGTTTTTTTCTCGGACGCACTGTATAGCTGATGATGTCCAATGATTGAACGATATTCGTCCGCGAGTGGACTGATGCGGCTCTTATCTGATGCTCCTATCTATAAATTGTTTTGTTTTCCTAACCTAGCCATCCTAGCGCTGCATATTGATATTTGGATATGTGCGCTGGTACGATGTGGTGGAGATCGCAAAATAAATCTGCTGGATTCTGGACTAACCAGTATGTCGCAATGATTATGGACAAGTTACGACATTGGCAGTCATTGGTTTACGGGATAAGCCTCCCGATGTTCTCGCAATGTCATTTATTTTAAGTAAACATAGCTGTGCACTTGTAATTTGTGTATGAAATATCATTATTTGATAAATTATCGAATCAGATTCTGTGTGCGTGCGTATCATGAATATTTATGACTAGCGCATGACGTATTAGTTCCTATTGAGCCAATCAAATGCAGCGGTAGAATGGCTAGGTAAGGGAATACAAAGAACCGGCCAGATTCAGGACTACTCTTGCACGAACGTTCGTGAAGTGAGAGGAATCTGCAGGTAAGACCAGGCTTGTGGTCGAGCATTATTTGGAGCAGTATAAGTCCCCATCAAACCAAAACTAGTTCACACTACGTTTTTAAACCGTCCTAGAAAATCTTTTTAAAAGGGTTATGGTCAGGGAGGAATGTGTAAATAATTGTCCGATCCTAGATCGTTCATAAACAGTCCTCAATACGCCCATCTCGTTTGTACCCCGTCCACAGCCAGTTAGTATCAAGCTCATATCGGGTAAATTGGCCATTGCTAGGTAGCCCAAGCCCGTCTGTATTCAGTTTAAACCAGTTCTTTACTAGTTCTACCTCGTTACCAATACGTCCAAATCATTCAAACTAGTTCGCAACTTGTTCTTACTAGTTTTTAACCTGACCACTCCGTTCAGGGACAGTTCATCTCGTCCCCGTCTCGTTCTTAGTGCTCCCGAACGCGCCCCTATAGGCTCGGGGCTATACAAACCCAGCGCGTTCCTGCCATTCCTCATTTCCGTTCAATTATATTACTGCTAATTGATGCTCGACCACGTCATGTTGTAATACGTAGTAGGACCAAAGTACGGCAATTCCGTTCGTAGTACATCCATCTCGTTTTAAGTACATTTTCACTCCGTCTTATTGTAGGACGGGGGAAATTTTGAACAGGCTCAAAGTTCTAGAGCACCCTTCCCATCCAAGCCAGTCCGAGGCCGTCCATAAAGTGCTTAAACAGATCGTAAATAGTTGCTACTTTGTTCATTCCGTCCGCACACGGTTTGAGCGCGTTTGACAACATTTTACCGAACGTAGTGAAAACTAGTTTGGTGTGATGGGGGCTTCACTTGAATGTCTTGATCAGCACACCTTGAATCGTTGAAGTTGAACGGAAATAAGGAATGGAAAAAATGCGCTCGGGTTTTATGACCCTTGAGCCAGGACGTGACTGCACACCCTAGAAGCGCGTTAGAACGCACTGAGAACGAGATGAGAACGAGCCGAACTGTCTCTAAACTAGTTAGAATGGGTTCGTTCGTTTTGAAACGAGGTATAACTAGTTGATTTGGACTTGGTTGGCTTGGACTGCCTGGAATGGCAAATTTACCCGATCTGAACTTGATATGAACTGACTGTGGACGGGGTACAGACGAGATGGACTGTTTATGAACAAACTAGTATCATATTTTAGTCATTTTTACACATTCTACCCCAACCACAACCCGTTAAACTATTTTCTAGGACGGTTCCAGAACGAAGTGAGAACTAGTTTGGTGTGATGGGGGCTTTAAGTAACTCTTTTCCTCATATTTATTTACATTTTATGAGTAATTTATTAATACATTTATTTTGTCCATGCCTTTGATTATAGATAATGAATGATTTTTAAAAAGATGCTTCTTCGACTTATGAATATGGCAAAGAAATGAAAATTAAAACAAGATTTCTGAAATGATCAGTGTTAAAATGCTTATCAAATGAAAATGCGCATACCTCACGCTTCAGTTGCTTCGGAAGATTTTGCATCCCAACGACAGTGTACACGGTCGGTGACTTTAGAACAATACTCTGCGCATTCACGCATCTTTGAACCAATGATAACACATTTCCTTCAGTACCGCTGGTCTCTGATGAGCAGTCAAGGAGAATTCGATATCGCTCACTCTCATCCAAAAATCTGTTGGAATGGAGCACCTCCATTATTCGTATACAAAGTTTATTATCCGTGCCGGCAGCGAATCGGATGAGATTCTCATAGTCACCGATGTTTGCTTTGATTTTCTGTAGAAGTCTGTCCAACTTTGAAATCTTCAGTCGTAACATATATTTCTTTGTTTTAGCAGCGAGATATTTCCCAGCTGAGTGTTCCTGAGCGAGTTTGTGATAAAACTCAATGTTATTGAAAGTTGTCTCGTTGGGCTGAGGAAGGCCTGTGACCGAAACAGTTGTCTTGGATACTATACCAAGCTCACATGCCCTATCAAGGATTGCGGGAGCTCTACGGAAATCATGATGCGAGAAGACTAGTTTCTTAGCATCGTCGAGCAGACCAGTAAGGGCAACTTTGCCTAATTGAGATATTATCTCCCTTAACTCATCGGGTGTGATTTTTACTCTAGACTTTGATCGGGTGTTTGCATGGTGCGCTAAGAAAACATTCACGCTGTCCAGTAATTCTGTTTGAGTAGTAGTATCACTGTCCAGTAGGCACTCACTCCATAAGTGACACACCATTAGACAAAATAACGGTGTTTTAACAAGTTCATTAATCAGTGGTTGGCCGTCAAGGTAAATCTTCAAATCATGTCCGCTATTATTAGGATTCGAGTTTGAAGCAAAGAATCTGTCGATGTAATCTCGTGAGCTCTCTTGTGAGAATCCTTCTATCCACATCTTTGTGTATACCCTTGGAAGTTCCGCTTGATCAAAGAAGTACTCTAGATGAGGGCGTGTTGTTACAAGGACTCGACACTCTGGAAATTCTTCCAAACGGATGACACGGAAAATGTTACTCTCTGAGATTCGCTGGGAAGAAGAAATACCCGCATATTCATCTAGTCCGTCTAGTATGATGTGGCAGATACCCTGATTCTCTCTAATGAAACTCTCCAGACCCTCTGGTGTGAGATCCTCAACATCACTCAAAAGCTGGGATTTGATGGCTTCTCCGATCGATGTGAGATGACCTGTGTTTCGAAACTTTACAACAAACAGAAGTGGCAGGTGTTCTAATGCTGACCCCTTTTCTTTGTGAACCCAGTCGTAAGCCATCTTAGCAACAGCCGTGGTCTTCCCTCGTCCAGCTGGTGCCGAAATGAGGATTCGAGCTGGAAGTCTTCCGTTTACTTTCGTTGAAAATATTTCAGGAACAGAACCCTGGAGTATTTCCTTCTTTTTCGTGTCTTGTCCGCTAGCGTCCTTCTTCACCATTGTGACAACCGTGTGCATGTCTTCGAACTCAGCATAATCACTTTGATCCCACGGTTTCATTTGAATTTTGCACAATTGATCTCGGTACTTATTCTCTAACTTTTCGCGACATCGCTGAACAGTCAATGATGCCGAGATCTTCTTGCTGTAGATACCTGGAATGATACAAGCATATACAAAACTAAATGTCTTATTATACTCTGATGATCTACTAACCTCTTTCCAAGGTTTTGGAGTAATAATTTTTTTATAATTTTCTTTGAATAACATGAATTATGGTGGTTTGCCTCTTTCAAATAAAGTTAAGGCCTAGAAAGTTTCTAAACTATTTTGTTATGTTTTTTTCTTTGGCGTTGGAACAGTGTCATTCTCTACTCGCTGACTTAAAAATCTAGTTTGATATATTATGTTGTGCCCTCTCATGCATATCTCCTTTCTAATGCATATTTCTTCTTCCCCTCTTCTTTACAACCCCACATGCAGCCCATCCTGTATTATTTTCTGTACCCCCGATCTCTCACTTCGATTTGCATTGTTTACTTATTGTATTATGACCGTGTTCTCCTACCTTTGTCATGTAAAGTGCTCTCTTGTCATTTTCTCGTCTCTGATGGCATCCCCCCTTGGTTTCGTCTTATTTTAGTTCCTTTTTGTAGTTACGAATTCGTAAATCCAATCACTTATTATTCCTTACTATCATTTGAGGGGTCCACAATTGTACAAGCATTGTTTTTAGTGGACCCCTCTGTGTCCTATATGTATTCCTTAATTGTTATAATTGATTGTAGTTTATTTGGAATGTTCTGTTGGAAACAGATATAAAATTGAATTTAATTAAGTTAAATTGGATTTGTTATGCACTTAACTCTGCTGTTTTCTTTAATTAGACTGTATAGATCAGTCAGGAAACTTTCTCTCCAAATCGATACTGAAAATCTTGAGTATAATATGTTCTCCTTTTTATTGAAGAACTTTTTCAAACAGAAATTTGAGGGAGAAAGAGACACGGGGTAAAGGAAGATGAAAGGATATTGACCTGGAACGATTAAATTGAACCTAATATAATGTACATTTCCTGATACAAACTATTAATAAGGGACTAAAATATCCCTTCATAACCTGTAATAAAAATGTGAATTGGAATCAAAATGTGTTTATTGTACAAAGTGGATTCACTTGATTTGTTCTTCTGCCGGTATTTAATTATTGCAATTGAACTCCGACTGGGTATGTGATACCTGTTTATTACGTCAATTGCCATTTTATAACACAGATGATGATGGTGAGAGTGATTTTGCAATCAATAGACCTCTATTTTTTCTGGGGAAGCAAGATGATTCTGATATTGATAACGAATTATTTAAATCTTTGGATCAATTCAATGGCTTAAAAATAGCTCACTTAAATGTTTGTTCTTTATTAAAAAATATTGAAAAAATACGAAGTATTAAAGTGGGAAATAATGTTCATGTTGTGACGTTTTGTGAGACTAGACTCGATGATACTACATGTATCACGAATGGAGAGATATCTGTGGCAGGTTATCGTACTTTGTGGTGGTGGTTATTTTACCTGACTACTAAGAAAGCATAGACGGCTTTAGAACCTCTCCGAGGGACCTGGTAATGAGGATTAATGCCTTACTAAAGGGCACTAGCGCATCGCCTTGGTTTCGAACCCGGGTCATCGGATTACGAGACCACTACTCTACCGACTAAGCTATCGCGCCTCCTCCTCTTTTTGAGAAGAGACAGAAACAGATCTGGAGGAGGAGTAATTGTAAACTTTCAATAATCTGTTTATGATACAGTTCTTCTTAAGCTACAATCAAATTCTCTTGAATCGCTATGTATTCAAGTTAATATATCTCATCAAAACCCTTTATTAAAATACTTATTCCATGCATATAGTATAGGCCCCTCGATTCAAGTATTCTTGTTTTTTGATTTGCTTGAAATTGTCTTTAAAAATGTGGAAGCCACATCCTTGGACTATCTGTTGATTGGTGACATAAACTGTGACTTTTTACAGAATAACCCCACTTGTCATACTAAACGATTGTTACAAATTGCTCGTGGGTATAATTTTCATCAACATGTTAAAACACCAACACGCGTTACCCAGTCTACGAGTAGTACTTTAAATGATCGTTCATTTTCCTTAAATAACACTTTGAAAAGGTTAGGCAATATTTTCCAACACTTTGCCCAACGTTGTGCCAAAAGTCAACCCAACCCTATATTGGGCAATATTTTGCCCAGGGGTATTGGTAAACGTAAATAGCCTACTTCAAACGTACAGGATTGTTTCGTATTTTGACCAAACTTTGGGCAAAGATATGACCCTCCAACTGCCCGACTACTATGTTGGAAAAATCTTGACCGGTTAAAAAAAAAGGAGATATAATGCCAGTTAAACTGGCATTATATTCCTGTTTTTTAAATATGTATTGTTTTCTTATTTACATTTACTTATTTTAATATTATGTATTTGTTATTGTTTAAATATGTGTTCAGTTTGTTTATTCATATGTATTTTTAATGTACCATGTACGGACATGCTGAAAAACAGCTATGCTAAGCTGAAAGTGTGTTTTCTTAATCACTGTATTTAAATAAATAAACAAACAAATAAATAAACAAATAAATTAGGACGTTAGTATGTTAGACGTAAATAATCATATTTGATTGATACACGTCTGTAAAACCCCAATTACACACACTCTACCACTAGAATACCCACCTGGATTACTTGGTGTCCCCTTGAGATATGTATCCGCAAGCATTACTAGCTTAGAGTCAATGAGAGCTTGTTTCAGCCTGGGATGCTGGTTGCAAGGCTTCACATTCTGTCTCCAGTCAAACAGCATATCACGTGTTCCCTTACAAGTCACCCGTCCTTCTATCCTGTTGGTTTCTGTGTATCTATTGATTTCTGCGACCTTGAATCCGAGTGTTCGTCCTAAGGCCTCCATCTGCTCACCCGTCTCGATATCCTCAGCCAGCTTGCAGATAAGGTCATTGGCGATACCTTCATGAGCCGCCATACCTATGGGGAACATACACAAAAGAAAAATAAGATTAATAAACTGATTATGAACATATACGCCCGGATTCAAAAAGGAGGTTTGTAGACAAACCTAGGTTTATTGCGTCGTGTGACGCGTTTTGAAGCGTTTCAGACCAAGGTTTGTCTGAACCTTAGTCTGAAACGCATCGAAACGCATCAAATGACGCATATAAACCTAGGTTTGTCGACAAACCTCCTTTGTGAATCCGGGCCATAGCCTCTTTATAGTGGGACAGTAAATCAATTCAGTATTTCAGCAGGTCTGAATTCATCATTGTAAAGTATCAATTATTGTCCTCAGATTGTGTGCTGGTGTAGGATAGAATGTTAGAGTATCTTTGTTGTGCTTAAGCAGAGAAGTAGGATCTTGTATAGGTAATTTGAAAACCTATTTACAAAGAAGTATAATAACAAAGAAAAGAAGAAAACCGGAGAAAACAAGACATTTCAAGAATACGGTCGAGGCAATAGCCTATGAACCTAGTTTTTGCCTGGCAATGCCGGATAAATTGTTGTGATACATTGCTAGAGGCAGTGCTCCGTGAGGGGGTGTACTGCCCCCACCTTTTCAAGTACCTGAAATCATCCTTGCTACGAAAGACCCCTTTTATTTGTGATGAGTGCCCCCTTTTACTTTGTCAAGTGACCCATTGCATTTGTAATAATTGTCCCTTCCGACATGTGATTGGTGCCCCTTTTCATTACTAGTAAGTGCCCCTTACCCTTTTTATAAGTGGCCATTTCTACCCTGATGAGTGCCCCTATTCTAGAGTGATAATTGACGCTTTCCGTGTCCAATAAGTGCACTATTTACTTTTAAAAAATCCCCACATCTTCTTATACCTGTACGCAGTGGCGGATCCAGGGGGGGGGGGGGGCCCGGGGGGCCCGGCCCCCCCCCCCTTGAGAAAAAAATCATGTAAAATCACGTGATTTTTACGATTTTGGGGGGTGCAAATTGAATTTTTTTTTGAGGATCAAAAAAAAAAGTGCTCACTACCTTCTATTTTGATGAATTTCAAATAGCGCCTACGGCCGTACAATGGTAGCTGCGACCATGAAAATCTCAGAATATGTGTGTGTGATATATAATTTCCAAACGAGAATAGCTAATCGGTCGATTATAGTCAAGAAACATTGTTTTATAGCTTAATTAATATCTTGACCTCGAGAGGGAGCTATACAACAAAAAGAGTTAATTATTTACAATTTCATAACTTTAGACTCGATTTCAACCGCGACAACGATCACTGATTATTGTATGATCGCATAAGCTTCCAATATGTTCATTTGAACCAAATTCATGACCCCATACCGAAACTTTTTATTACCTTTAATAGCTGAGGTCAGCGTGAGAGAATCCTAGGGTAGACATAATCACAATTAGTTCCCAGCCATGTTGTTTTGCCACGATCCTCAACCTAAACAAATTATTTCCCATAACCCCGGCACATGTCCTTCTAATTCAAAGCAACTGAGGACTTTTTTTTCGACTTTCCCTGAAGCTATATGCCTCGCTACGCTCACTCGCAATTGATTTAAGTGATATAACCTCAAAGGTATAGACCAAATTTGGAACGCCCCCCTTTCAAAAAATTAAGTGGAAGCTCTTATTACCAATCATGTGAAAGAATATGTTTTGACTAATATGTGATGATACAATTTTGCCGGGAAACCACCCACTAATTGATATATTTGGTAAATTATCATATCGATCCGACCTGGATAGATATCGCGAATGCACTTCAACATTATTGAACGTATAGTTTGCACCCACAACCCTTGAACCACAATTTTCCCACTACCGGTCTTTACTTTTAAAGCTAATATTCCTTCTGTCATGAGATGTTGTTCAAACCCCATTGATATCTATCTAATAAGATTCAATCGCAAATGAATGTTCAAACCATAATAGACAAATGCAAAGCATGATAAGACAATCATAAAGATGATCCTTTTTACAATATATTGATTAAAATATAGGGTTACGTCAACTATATTTTCCACTGTTGGATTACTCTATTTGTTGCATGGTGTTTATAAGAGCGCAACAGTGCAGACAGGCAGAGCAGGCACCCAAAGTGTAGAGTAAAGTTCATCTTTTACTCGTTACGCTTATCCAGAAGAAAGTAATAAGGAGCACACCAAACGCAAATAATAAATTACAATATATGGCAATATATCACAATCTTACCTGGGCTAGTCTGCAATGGAGTCTTCTCGTGGTCATGTGAGTCCTGCTGGTTGGGTATATATTTACCTGTATGGGATGTACAATGTATTATCAGGTGGGCTGTATAACGTACAGACCACC
Source organism: Strongylocentrotus purpuratus (assembly GCF_000002235.5). NCBI lineage: Eukaryota > Metazoa > Echinodermata > Echinoidea > Camarodonta > Strongylocentrotidae > Strongylocentrotus > Strongylocentrotus purpuratus. Next base: position 22,622,651 of record NW_022145606.1, read on the forward strand.
TTATAATTTCGTTAGAATTGCCTTTATTTATTATTTATTATTTATTATATATTTTTCTTATTTCTAACCACTTTTTTGTTGGCAAGATAACTTGGAAATGGCTCAATCAAATAATTTGAAATTTGGCACACATATGTATAGGCATATGTACAAAGCACAATAACGTTTTCAACATTGACCTTCACTGATGACGTCATCTAGGCGCCATTTTGTAAAATTTTACGAAAATCAAATCCTGATCATATCTTCATAACCAAAAGGTATTTCTGATTCATATTTATCATGATCAGGGTCAATATCCGTCCGGTCAATTTCAGGTCAAATAACGCGCGCGTGCGCGTACGTCCGCGCGTCAATGCGCGCGCAAAATTTTGAAATGCTCAAAATCGTCTCAAAATCATTTTGCATACGTTTTAGGCCATTCTAAGCATTTTTTTAAAAATCGCGCACACGCGCATGCGCGCGCGTTTTCGCGCGTAAAACTATTAGACACCATAGAATCGCCATTTTTTTTCTTTCATAATATTCCACATATTTTTACAAACAAATTGATACCATGTTTGTCTCTTTATGACTATAAATAATTGAATAATCGACCGTTTAACATAAATTTCAATGCGCGCGAGCTCTTGTAATACATAGCATATATGGGCAAAAACATGCCTATGCAAAATCCATTATAGCTCTTTAGGATGCAAGGTGACCCCAATTTTTTTTCATATTTTGAGCGAGTATGAATCAGAGATATGATTTCATGTCTCATTTGACCCTCAATTAACTCATGACGTCATCATAATGGCCTCCGAACTCAAAATTTCAATTTGCCTATTATGACGTCAGCATTTTTTTGGAAAATTGATTGTATCTTTCTAAAAATTGATTAATTTTCTTTAAAATTTTGATATGTTCTAGCTGAGACAATTCTCTACAAATCCAGTTGTCACAATTTTTCATTTTGACAAAGGCATCATGGCGTATTTTTGCGATTAAAGGAGGCAAGCTAATTTTTTCACATTTTGCGTGTATTCTCTATGGGACATGACTTTTTCTCAAAACTTGATTCTACATTCCCGTCTTTCGCGAGCAATATCTACGTCGTTTTAGCTTCATTTACGCTGAACTCCGAATATGTTGTAGCTGAGACAAAAAGCTATTTCAAATGTACCCTTTATTTTGTCTCAATTTTTTGTTGGATCAGCCCACCTATACTTGTTCCAAACAAGTATTACAAATCTAGTTTTATTTTTGTACCATAGGCTGGAATACTCTTGCAATAAGAACTGGTTTCCATAGGGGTCCAATATCAAAAATGAAGGAGAGAAGCAACTCAAACGATTGTGAAGGATGATGATAATCACTTCAAAAGAAAAGATAGTTTTAAGTGATCAGTTATCGTTTCTCAAAATTTAAATTATTGAAGCCCAGTGATAATTAAAGCATCAAACTTATTATAGACAAAAACATTTTTTTTCCAATTAAAGGCTAGCCGAGTTGAACTCATGTACGTAACAGTGGAATCACCAGTAATATAGTTACAGAGGTTGTAGAAGTAGCATCAGTAGTTGGAGTAGTAGTAGTGGCAGTAGAAGTAGCAGTAGTAGTAGTACAAGTAGTAGGAGAAGTTGATGTAGTAGTAGTAGTAATAGTAATAGGTTTAATGGTATTAGTAGTGACTACAGTAGGCACATTAGTACTATAAATCGTAGGGCTAGTAGTACTACTAATAGTAGGCATAGTAGTAGTGGCAGCAGTAGTGGTAGTAGTAGTATTAGTAGTAGTAGAAGTAGTAGTAGTAGTAGTAGTAGTAGTAGTTGTAGTAGTAGTAGTAGTAGTAGTGGAGGTAGTAGTAGTAGTAGTAGTAGTAGTAGTAGTAGTAGTAGTAGTAGTAGTACAAGTATGTATGTATGTATGACTGTCGATCACAAGGTCCGCGGTTCGAGTCCCGCTGCGGCACTAATGTCCTTTGGCAAGACATTGATCTACATTTGCCACACTCCACCCAGGTGAAGTAAATGGGTACCTGGTAGGAATTTATTCCTTGAAACGAAGCGCGCGTAACAGCTGCACTGCTAAAGCCAGGGTAATTATGCTGCATTATTGTAGAGCGCTTAGAGACTTCTGATAAAGTAAGTGTTAGGCGCTATATAAGCAAATATAATAATTATTATTATTATTTATAAATTAATGTTCCGGAGTAATGTGGCATGTCAAACCAATTATTTCCCCGACTTTTGCGAGTTTTAGGGAGGTTTCCCGCCCGAAATTTGGGCTCGATGTGTTGTATATGGGATGCAGCGTCTTACTCACATTGCTTATAACGGTTTATTATTGAAAATCACATAGGAAAGACGTTCACTTTGAAAAACTATAAGCAAGATAATAGACAGCTTGATTCAAAGCACGGAACTTTTCCCCGATTCATTTTTTATACGATACTGGCAGTATTAAAAGACCTATATAACTATGAACCCAGTGTAATTCAAACAAAATTTTACCTTCTGATAGTCTTTCACCTAATTCAACAAGTCGTAATTCACGGAGCTTGCTTGCTAGTATGGATCGAGTTTCGGTGCCGTCTCTTTGGTTATAATTCCATTTGATGAGGAGCTCTACCAGAGCTTCATTGACGTTGTTGAGATGTTTTACGATGTGTGATTGGCTTACTGCATAGGAATACCCAAGACTGTTGCACAGTTTTGAGTATTTGCCCGGACCTATGTCTTCAGCTAGTGATATCAGCTCGATTTCCTGCAAAGGCTCCATAATGCTGTGGAAAATCATGATATACAAAGAATACATATGTGATATCAACTCCATTTCCTGCAACGTCTCCATTATCACGGTATATAAGCAATACATTATGTTGTCTTTCTAAAGCAAAGATTTATGTCACTAGATCCAAGCATCGGCACCTTTAAACGAAAAAAAGGTGCTCTTATTATTTAAATTACCTCAGCGAATCTTATCACATTGAAACAAATACTTACAAAGAAAATATAACCATGACCAGAAATTGAAATGAAGATTAAAAGTAACTTATAATGTTTATATTATGTGAGGAGCCTTCGGCGACCCCACCAGTTTATTGCGTTTATCAAACATTTATGATTAAATAGCGGGGGTTCTAGGACAATTACCCCCTAGGCAATCACCCCCCGGAAAATTACCCCCCGGAAGATTACCCCAAGAGAATTACCCCCCGAAGAATTACCCCCGAGGACAATTACCCCCCCCCCCAGAGGACTACTACCCCGAGGACAACCGCCCCCGAGGACTACTACCCCCGTGGACAATCCCCCCCCCCCGAGGACAATTACCCCCGAGGCCGCCGAATGTACATAAATAAAAAGTGATGTATTCGGTCATGACCTTGATACACGAATATGAGAATATTCGGGCCCCTCGTTGCCCTTGTTTATCATGTTCCTAAACGTAATGAGTGAGGTACCTTAAATATTTTTAGCAAGCGACGAAGGCAGAGACCTCATTTTTTGTTCTCATGTAATTACATACACTAACCATTTCTGATATTTGTTTTTCACAAAATCAACGTTTTTCAAATGTAACTAACATTCTCTTGCGGCACCCCGCTTGAAAAATGCTGCGCTCGAGTTACCAATCCAAATGAGATGATTTACCAGAGAGCGGATATTAATTTTCTTTTGACATACAAGAAAACATATTATACTTTAGCATGACAACAGAAATACACAGATAACGTGAAAAAACCTTAATTCTGGATCAAGGATGGGGGCCCATTATTCATACAAAGACAAATACACGATTAACTGATCGCCAGAGGATTCATAAATGGAATTTTACATCCTAATTTCTTTGTTGTGCCATTGTTGGCGGGAGAGGCTGTATACACGAACTCAATGTTAAATTTCTAAGAAATGTAATTTCTGTTCTTTACTCAATAGCAAAACTACGGGGGAATTGGGCAACCTCCCCCCCCCCCCCCCCCACATCGAATTGAATTATTTGAAAAGACTAAAATGAACTTCATAAATAACAAGGAAAATGAGAGTTTATGAAACTTTCTGCCATTAGCAATTTGGAGAAAAGCTCGCATTATACGTCACAGTGTTACAAATTTCTCGAGGGGTAGTTGTCCTCGGGGGTAATTTTTCGGGGGGGGGGGAATTTTCTGGAGGGTAATTGCCCAGGGGGTAATTGTCCTGATACGCAAAGCGGGTGACAGTAATCACCATTATCACTCTGTTGTTGCAGTTGTTTTCATTTTTAGTTGTCAGATTTACCGTTTTGTTCCTTCTTCATGAAGACGTAAACCTAGCGCGTTTCAAACGCATGTCCAGCGAACAAGCAGCGTATATGAGCGTGCTGAATGCGTGCTGAACGTGTCTCTAACGCACCCAACGTTCTTTTTGCATGCACCCTTGAGTATACTTGGCGTGTTCGTAGCTCAGTATGGTTCGGGGACGTTGGGTTAATTCTCTTGGGTGACATCTTGAAGAACTCAGTTGCATTGGCGTCTAGCACGCTCCGCGCATACGGTCTGACGTCCTTTTGGCGTTTACATTCATGCGTCGAGCTCCGCTCACATTTTTGAGCATGCTCAAAAACTCCCGACGCACACAGCGAATGACGACGAATGCATAGCCTTGATCCAGCGTACTCGACGAACGAGTAACGAATGATGACGCACACCTAACGCACGACAACGCACTGGCAAATATTGCAAATTTTAAATGCGTGGGCCGTGCGTGACCGGGCCGCGCGCGACCGGGCCTTATTACATAGCTGACAGATTCTTTCAAAATTCAAAATGAAGTGTGTATTTGGGGTAGTTCTGCTTTTACAAGTCACTTTATCGATGGCTAGGGTATAGAAAATACATGGCACGTGCCAATGTGATGAGTATAACTGCATACTTAAGTAGGCCTACCGTTTGGTTCTGAATGGTATAGAATGTATATTTAGTCAAGATAACTATTTCGATTATACATATTTTCAAAAAAACTTGGGGGATTTGGGATTTTATTTGTCTTCGGGTGGGGTTGTCCTTTTTTTTTTTGGGCGGTGTATTTTTCATATAAAGGGAATGTCCTCAGGGGGGGGGGTACTTGTCCACACGGGATAATTGTCCTAGGGGTAGTTTTCCCGAGGTAATTTTCCCGAGGTAATTGTTCTCGGAATTTTTTTTTTTTTATCTAGGGGTAATGTTCCAGGGGGTTATTGTCCTTTTTGGGTAGATTTCAGGAAGGTAATCTACCGGGGAGGCATTTTCCAGGGGGTAATTGTCCTGATATGAAATTATAAATCACCTAATGTTAGTTGTTGTTATTGTATTTTGAAATACATGTACTATAAGAGGCGTAATACCGGTGTGTTGGCTCAGTCAGTAGAGCGAACCCCGGCCGCGTCATGGACGTTAAAAGACAGGGGTTGCTGCCACCTTGTTTTGGCGTTCAACAATAAAGGATAGAGCAACGTCGACAAGAGGACATTTTGCTCCGTTGGGGGAGGGGGGGGGGAGGTAAGTTCACCTTTTTTTAAGGTCAGCCATGGGAGTATTTTTTGTTTTGTTTTGTAATAATTAATAATAAAAAAAAAAATCCAAAGGGGGGGGGGGGGGGGGGGGTTACACACATAAAATTACCAAAGGGGGGAGTTTAACCCCCCCCCCCCCCTGCGTACGCGCCTGTGTATATGGGACTACATTTGGCATACAAATCCGTCCTGATGTTAATGATCTTACATGCCATACTTAGAATATTAAGACATTTGAAGAGCCATGCTTTTCAGGGAAAAAAAATTCTCTGATGTTCTTCCACACTTGTATAATACAATGACAACGCTCACAAATTATTGTTCACCTCTTCCCACAACTCAACCTTCTCTTCAACCGAGGAAGAAAGAGTTACCCTGTTAACTCTTATGGTGCCAAGGAGATTGGTGGTCTGTGAGCATTGTGTGTATTAATTGGGGCATATTTGCACCTCTGGCACTGCAAGAGTTAACCAATATCATGCCTACACTTCATGCGTTAATTAGCTTACAGTGATTCGTGACCTACTTACTATACCAGGCTTTTTCCTGGACGGAAACCTGTCGGACGAATTGCCCTCTTGCCCTCACTTCCTATATACGCTAGTGAACATCTCCAACGCCTTCTGATCCCGGAAATGAGGAAGGATGTACAGTGCATTAAAATTGAAATTAAAGTAAATTGTTAGGTTGTTCGTCTTATTTGAAAAGATATCTGTCATGAGGAAGGATGTCGATCACAGACGAGGAGGGACTGTAAGCTTCTTATTGCTAATATTTCACCTGATGTAAAGAGGATTCTTAAAAGCGATTTAGTTTTTCTTTCTTGTATAGCTTTTTCCTTTCTCTATTTTTCCTGGGTAATCAGGAACATTTTTTTTTTATTGGTGATATTATCAATCATGTAGGCCCAGTTCTGTTTTCGTATAGTTATTTTGAAATCTGTTGTTTGATTATATTAACGTTTTATGCACATTGTTTTAATGGAAAATGTATAATACTGAATGAAAGAGCAAATAACAAAACATATTTCGTGTTTTAATTTAGTATCACTGTTGCTTTTTAGTAACCTTTCAATTCGAAACGAATCGAATTGATTAAACGAAATTCAGTATTAATGGGGTGGGTTAGATAAAAAGAAAGATGGTGTCTTGAATAATATTTTGAATATGAAGGCTGAATATTATGTTTCTTGGCCATGTGTGCTCTGTGTATACATGAGTCTTTGAATTGTGTTATTATATAGTTTATGTGGTATTTATGATAGGTCAAAGTGTCGGATTGCAAAATATTTAATGTTCTATTGCAGCTGCTTCTCACAGTCAGAATATACACCTTCAGGAAAAAAAAACATAAATACTAAAGGAATACTAGCATTCTATTTGAGTTGCTGTCTTGCTAAATAGATAAATAGATAGAATAGATAACATTCGAAAATACTCTGACAAAATTATGACAAATAATTTGCATCAAGCTGAAGCATCACGAATTCTTAGTAGCAGCCCCCAAATATTACTATCTATGTACGTTTTCATAATTAGCATTTCAATGAATTAAGATTTTAAAAGCAAATCTTTATTTATAATGGACTCACTTATCAGAGTTGCTTCTTTTTGTCATGTACATGTAAACGATACGGCATACCTTAAGCCCTTTCCACACAGTCTATGTGTATGGGATGCCGTTGCTGCATAATGCTATGGTCACATAACCCAAAAGTAGCCTGCTCGGCTGCCGAGCGGCGAGTTTTTAGCCAATTTTGCCCAGGCATCGCTCGGTCGCTGCTGAAGTTTTAGCGCGGAGTTAAAATTCGGGCGGCGCCTGCTCACTTTCACTCGCCGCCCAGACTACGCTCGGTGACCGCCCGGTCGCCGCCCGGGCGCCGACCTAATCGAGCGTTCACCGTCGAGCGATTTAGGTCAAAAATCCCCTAGAAGCCCCTAGGTGAAAGGCTGTCGAGCAGTCGCCGCCCGGTCGCCGCCCGGTCGCCACTGGGAGATCAGTCGGTCACTGGGCGGCGAGTCCAAAATCGGTCGGCAGCCTTTGACCTAGCGGCTTCGATTTTAGACCTAAATCGCTTGGCGGCGAACGCTCGATTAGTTCGGTGCCCGGGCGGCGAACGGCCAGGCATCGGGCGTATTTTGGAGCCCCGCCGATTTCTGGCCGGCCGCCGGGCAATTTCTTTACAATCAGCCGGTGGCTGGTGGGAGACCGCCCGGCAATTGGAGGGTCACCGGTCGGTCACTGCCGGGACACCTCGGGAAAAAGCTCCGCGATTTCGTCCAGTGTTGACCTAAAATCGACCGGCGACCGACGGGTAATCGACAGGTCACCGCCCAGGCATCGCCGGGGCTCTACAGCCTGCTCGACTTCTCCAAAAATCGCTGGGCGATGCCTAATTTCCGGCAGCGACCGAGCAGGCTATTGATCGGTCGGTCGCTGCTCTGATTTGTGACCATAGCTTTAGACATGAGTGCGGTTGCAAAAGTAGAACATTTGTAAAACAGTATTGCCTAACAAACAAATGAAGAGTTTAATTCCAAAAGGAGCTAAATCCAGTTTTGATGTAAATTGACTTATTGATATCAAAACATTGTTTGCTTCAGAGCCCGTCTTTCAACAAAAGTATTTACCTAAATTTTGCGAACAATTATGAAGATATGCACCTTCTAATATCACTTTTCCATAGACGCCTGTACAAAATCTGGTAAACAAACTCTTTTTTCTCTGAAGCTACACAATGGATTTAGCTCCTTTTGGAATTAAACTTTTCAAATATAGAATGGAAAGTCTTGCCGGCCCATAATTGATAAAATGGTGTCATTTTACTCTACCCAATAAAACATAACAAATATTGCATTGTGTCAATGAAGTAAAGAGTTTAAATTAAATGCCCAAATAAGAATAATAGTGCATTTGTATGAGTTGAAATTAGACTGCCAATGTAATTCCATCAAAATGCATGACATTTGCGTAAATGAGCATTTTCGAAATGGAGGCTAATCGCGGATTTCGTGGCACCACTTTTTGATACATTGAGAGTGAAACCTGATTATAAAGACTACCCAAGGGAAACAGGAAAACGGATCTTTACACATATGTAGGCCCGAATTCACAAAGGAGGTTTGTCGACAAACCGAGGTTTATGTGCGTCATACGACGCGTTTCGACGCGTTTTTACAAACCTTGGTTTGTAAATAACAAAAGGAAGTTTGACGAAACAAAAGAAGGTTTGTCGACAAACCTCCTTTCTGAATTCGGGCCGTAGTCTTTGTGTACAGAAGCCGAAATACAACTGTATCACTGTGTTGATTATTTCAAACGCTTGATAAAACGTCATTTCAACTGAAAGGTCTTTAACAGATAATACTCATCTCGATTTTGTTACGTTCTATCAAAAGCACAAAAGTGAAACTTTTAGTCAAATAATGTGCGTAGAACCAACTACATCGTATTTCTTAGTATTTCTCAAGAGATGGATGTCTCAAGCATGGATGTCACGCAATGACCCAGATTCCCTGCAAGAATAATTACGTTTAGGCTAGTCTACTATTATAGAGACGTGTATTAGTGATGGGTTTTTATAGTTTTACAGTTGTATTTTCTTGAAATAAATTAATTAATGTATCTTTTTATTCTTTTCAACTTTAAAGCAGGGCAAGTGCCAGAATCTTATTAACGCGCAAGTAAACACAAGTGCCCCAACTCACACACACACGCACTTACATGTAAACGCCTTCAATCGGGGAGGTAGGCAAAACACCATGAAACTGTGGAGGTAATAAATATAGGCTTTATAAGCAATATTTTATCAAATTTAAGGAAAGAAAATCACAATAAGCCCATTCAAATGTCAAAAGATACTAAAAAACGTTTACTTCTTCTTACACATGATTCGTCTGAATTTGAGCTATGAAAGTGCGGTGTCTGCATCTAGTCATTGTCAATCGGGGAAGTAGGCATAAGACCTAGCAAACGTGGAGTTTGTCGATTTTTATCTTTTCCTTGTAAACTTCGAACTAACTCATGCAAAAAAGGATATTATTATGTTTGCTTGTATTTAAAACAATGAAGGCAATACTGTCTTTCAAATCTTAATTACCACAATATAATATCAATCTTAGAAACAAGAGTTATGGTCAACAGTTGACCATTGTGTATCATGTAAAAAGTCTTGATAAATATGATCTTGATTTACTGTATGGAAGCCAGTGGCGGATCCAGCCGGCGGAAAGAGGGGGGGGGGGGGGCCCAATCCGTGAGAAAATATTAGTTGCGACTCAGCCGTCGGTGAATAAGCGGGGGGGGGGGGGTAGGAAGCATTTTTTGGGGGTGCAATTTTTCAGGAAATATTTTGCGCCGACTTAGTCAGCCGGTGAATATGAGACCACTATTTTTTTTGTGTGACCTAATTCGTGAGATTTTGTTGTTGTTGACCCGTCACCCCCCCCCCCCCCCCCCCCCCCCCCCCCCCCCCCCCCCCCCCCCCCGTGGATCCACGCCTGCAGAGGATCCAGCCGGCGCCAATGGGGGGGGGGGTAGCCAAATCTTAATACAAAATTTAGTGCCGTCTCAGCCGGCCGGCGAATAAGCGGGGGGGGGGGGGATGGGGCGCTTTTGTTTTTTGTTTTATAAAGGTTAACTTTACGTTATTATCCTATTTTTTTTTATCGTTTTGGGGGGCTGGGGGGGGGGGGGCCGGGCCGGAAAAATCGCTACGTGGATCCGCCCCTGATGGAAGCCATTACAAATGTAATCCTAGGAATCCCAACATCAGTTCCACTTACTCAGGTTCAATAAAAATGTTGGCTTAGCTTTTATCAGTGTCAAGAGATCAAGGTAATTTAAAGGGATTGCCCATGAACTGTCACACTATATTGTGTGGCTCAGAAAGAAAGAAAACCGGATATTTCCAATTACAATGACATAATGACTCAAAGTTGATGATCTTGACATCATATTTTATCATTTCGAAAAAGAATGATCTTCTTAATGAAGTAAGAATTAGGTCAATGATGAAGTTGTAATTGTAGATCGCAGGTGTTCCGTTCTTTCTAGCCCCCCCCCCCCCCCCCATGTATATAAAAACCATTATTCTATCATAAGGATATTTATATTTCTTTATTTTTGTTTTCGGGGGGAGGGGGAAGATTTCGGCAATTCAAGGAAAGAATACAATTCATATTTGTAAATGTTTTTAAATTAATCGTTATCACTAGTGGTATAGAGTTTGGATTAATATCATTGCTTCTTTGTATGAGATTCCTTTTTGTTCTCTTACTATCATCAAAATATGTTTGTAACATTTATTCTTTTCTTATACATGTTTGCATTTTGACGTATCGACTTGTGAAAATGTTATGTTTTGTGAATAACGTTTATGTCTTTTGAAGAAAGAAGACACATATACAAAATAAAGATTGAGCTTGTTTGTACTATATTGCGTACTGATATGTCTTCATTATTTTAACTGTAAGGAATCACTATATCGCAAATGATGTTACAGTGCTTGCACACGTCGAAATTATTAATAGATAAGCTGGGAAAGATATAATGAAGGAAATTAACTTTAATAATTCCACTGTACGTACCAACGGAACTTAATGACACCACCACACAAAAAGTTTGCAAAACTTTCTCCTGTGCTCCTCTCTTTCTCTCTCTCTAACTATATCTTCATTCAATTTAAGGACGAAACTGTCATCTTTTTCAACATGTTTTAACAATTCCTCGATCAATGTGGTATCAAACCACTTTCCCTGAATATTTTCTTTCCTTTCATCCTCGAATTCTATTAAATTCTTTAACACACCTCCTGCAAACATATACATACTTGCCACTATAAAATTGGATATAATTACAGTTTTAAAACTATGCAGTATTATCTAGCAAATCATTTTCTTTCTTAATTTTAAAATATGACTTATGTTAAAGAGGGAAAACAAAAATCACAGAATTATCATGTTATTTCTATAAATATCTCATACACCAGTAGGTGTATTGTACTACAGAGGAAAAAGACGAGATAGAATCAAATAAATGCCAATTGTAATAAACAATAGTTTATCTTCTTTGAATTTCTGTAAAATATACTTTATTTCGATACAATTATTTGACAGTCTTCAAAGGCACATGCAAATCATGAAATTTACAAGAGACAAGTTAAACACGTCCAGCGATGATATGCAATTAGGAGTTAAGTCCGAACGTGTACATAAAAAGGGCATTAGTACCAATCAATACAATTGAACCACAGGCATTGCACCACATTTGCAAAAATCTACAGATTAAACATGCATGTAGTAGAAAAATGTCTTATAATTGGGATTACGAATAAAGAATTATTTCTAACATCACCTGGGTAAAAGAATGGTGCAATATTGTGAAGTTGACATTGCCACAGAAAATGAGGTTAGAATACAAACGAAGGCAAAATAGATGATATTGATATCATTTACTTGAAGAATTGATCAACTCAGCCTACGCATATTTCATGATTTCTTTGAGGTCTTGTTAAAATAACAGATCATATTACTGTTCATTCTTGGCCGGCCATCCTTAATTTATACACATGTATAGTATATTTGTGTGTTTGGAATGATATGAAAGGTTGAGGCATAAAATGAATTCTGCCACTTAAATAAATGGGGTTTACTACCGCAAAATCCCCAGGGATTCTAAAAAAAATCTAGAATTCTAAAACCTAAAAACAAAACCTACCTCAAACCATAACAAGAAATTAAGTAACCAATTAATGAAAACAAAAGATAACATCTGTAACAACTTTGAATAACATAACTCATAACTAGAAATGAAGAAAAAAAGAGCCCACTGCTGTAAACACACAGCAAGAAAGCCAAAAGCCCTCTCTTGGATCCAGGCAAACAAAGTCTCCTTGAATATTAAACAAAAAAAATAATTAAATGTTATTTAGCAATACTCCAACATAACTCATAACTAGAAATGAAGAAAAAAAGAGCCCACTGCTGTAAACACACAGCAAGAAAGCCAAAAGCCCTCTCTTGGATCCAGGCAAACAAAGTCTCCTTGAATATTAAACAAAAAAAATAATTAAATGTTATTTAGCAATACTCCCATCAGCCATGATTGAACGCTTTACAAAAAATGATACTTTACACACATACCAAACACGACATGCAACACGTACAAACTATCATCCTCCCTAACCAGGGCAGTTTACGTCATAAAAACTATTTCATACACAGGACCAAACTACTGAAGCACCATTGATCCGAATCTCAAATAGCTTAAGAACTGTTGCAGCTTTAAAAAACATATCAAATTGTTAGTATTAAATTTGTACATGTAATGCACAAGTATACTATTTTTTTCTGGACTGTGACTCCCGACCTTGAATATTCTATTCTAAAAACTTCCTTTTCTCTCTCCTCATTCTTCTCCTGACCCCCATGCTTTACCTTCCCTTCCTAGTTCTCTTCTTTCTTACATCCATCATCCATATCATTTCATTGTTTTATCTGTATACTCTGATTTTGTATCATCATACTTCTACCTTATAATGAATGACACTGTGTCAACATTATTTTGAGGAACTTAAATTCTACAAGCTATATGCTTTTGATTAAGTTCCTTTTTTCACATGTAATTTCGAAATTATTTAGTGTGAAATAAATGAAACTAAACTGAAACTGAAGGTCAAGAGTCACTACTGCTCTCTAAGAAAATAGCAGCCCCTAGGTAGAGTACTAGCACACCACACAGTTTGCTAGAAAGTCCTGATTTATATACCATTTTATTTTCTTTTGTTGTAAAATCATGTGATACATATAAATATGAATGCGTTAGTATTTGAGGGATAATTCCCTTTTCAGTCTGACAAAATTAATAATATCCATTTTTCCAAGTTTCTCAAATATTATATATGAATATTTGTCAGTGGTAACAATAGTACATTCCAAAGATACCATTTAACATGATGGAGTTTGATTTGGGGGCAAAATGGATGTAAAAGATTCCAGATATTAGTTTGATGAACATAATTACGTAGAGTTTAACAGTACCTAAGGTTAAAAAAGCTACACAGCATATTTGTTTTTTCCATTCCTATCATAGCATCATCATTAGTTGTGTGCTATACATTTAACACAAATCTGACGCAATACAAATTTGTTGGAGAAGCCAACTTTTGAACAATGATGAAGAATGAAGGAGAACTCACTGACATCACAAATCCCCCCCCCCCAAAAAAAGGGACCAGGGATGAAATTGAATCAGCAAGAAGTAAGGTGAATCATATTAATATTGTAGGTTTATATGATTATACTGGAACCAACCCTTTATTATAGCCCTTTTTATTTGTTTTGTTGCAAAGGTATTACAAAAAAAAAAGGTTTTGGGTCCCCGACCCCCATCACAACTAATTATTCACATTACAACCATCATCTATAGTCTAGTGCTTAAACACTAAATTAACATATTTTATGTATGTGGGAAATCTGAGAATAATATTCAGATCTGTTCTTATTAATTCACAACAAACATACATTCGGTTTACTTTTTAAAGGGGGCACTGATCATTGACTCCCCCTCTATTTTTTGCCACAATTATACTAAATCTGCACAAACTACTGCATTGCTAATTAAACAAAAGTGTACAAATTCTATCTCTACACTATCCCATATTAATGGCTTGTACTAAACACTCAGGTCGCGGCTCGTTTGGCCATTTAAACAAAATGGTGTCTTCAAATCGGTTTTTAAGGGGGAAAATATTATTTCAAATTAGTGACTGTTTTTACACTCAGGTCGCGGCTCGCTGGGCCATTTATTCAATGATGTCTTCAAAGGGGATGCGTGGGGAAATTTTCTTAAAAAAGAAGTTGGAAGTTGTGATTATTATTTTTTTAATGATAGACAAATAAGAAGATTAGAATTAAGGCTGGCATTGGGAAAGACAAAATACTAGGTGATTAAAGTGGATTTTAATCCACAATAACAGCCTATAGATGTGAAAAATACGTGTAGGAACCAGGAGGACACGAATATAACAGCTGAATGTTAGATATTGATATATACTGATATAATTATATAGTTTGAAGTCTATGACTGAATTGAAATTGGAAAGTATATTTTGTGTCAATTTTTATCAAATCAATTACTAAATAATGAAATTCGATGCTACAATTGTATTGTCAACTACCAAAATATATACTTGGACATTAATTCTTTTAACAACAACAAACAAATCAGTGATTTTAAACTTAATCGAGTTTATCATCAATTGTAAACTATGAATAAACTATAAATGTAAACTATGCAATGTACCTTTTATAGCAACTCAAATGTGTGATTATTTAGAAGCAAATGACCAAAATTTTTACTACAAAATTCATGAGAACTCTTTAAATAATGATAAGTCAACTTTTATAACAAATGTGTGTATAATACGATACAGCTTATTCTCCGTGAGATGCAATCAAGAAATCTGTTGTAAATTCATTCTCTCCGTCTCTCTCCTTTGCTATGTCTCTCTTCCTCCCTTTTCCCACTTCATCCTCCTTCTCCGCTAAACTTTACCATTACGTTCTACATTACATAAATATTATTATATTTTTAGATTGAACGAACCCCATAATTAATTTTTCATATTATAACTGATACTTCTGACTGCTAATGATCTTAGAACAAGTATATATGTTTGTATGTATATGTTTACATGTTAGGCCCTGCCTGAGTAATGTCAACGTCCTGGGCCACGATTTTCACGTCTTTATAATATGTCTATTCACTATGTGAAGGAAAGATTCCTTGTTATCTTATTTTGTATTGTTATATTGTTACATTGTATATGCTTTTCTATGGAAATAAATACTACTTGAACTACAAGGGAAATGAACTGTATATTTGATAGAAACAAGGAATAATGGATAGAGTGAGAAGATGAATTGTGGGAAATTAAGAACTAACAAGAGAGGATTACATAAACAAAGAATGAAAGAAAACAAATATTTAATAAAAAGGGAATTGAAAGAATTCATTGGTCAGATTTAACAGTGATAAAGATATAAAGAAAAGAGTGGAGGAAATAAAGATTTACATGATAGAAAAAGATGAGAAATAAAGGGGTAGAATAAAATTTAGAAAGAATATTTTTTAAAGACTGACAAATATGAAAATAAAGCGAGGAATAAAACTTGATAGGATATTACAAGGAATGATGGAAATATTCATTTCATTCTTTCATTCTTTGTTTTTGTATTCCTCTCTTGGTAGTTCTTAATTTCCCACAATTCATCTTCTCACTGTATCCATTCTTCCTTGTTTCTATCATATTAATAGATCATATACCTATGTACTATTACACTTTATCTAAAATCCACTTTACCCACCTAGTATATTTGTCTTTCCCGATGTCAGCCTTAATTATAATCTTCTTATTTGTCTATCATTGAACAAAAAACAATCACAACTTACAACTTCGTTTTTAAAGTAAATTTCCCCACGCATCCCCTTTGAAGACATCATTGAAAAAATGGCCCAGCGAGCCGCGACCCGAGTGTAAAAACAGTCGCTAATTTGAAATAAGATTTCCCCCTTATATTAAAAAGCCGATTTGAAGACACTTAAAAAAAGATGGCCAAACGAGCCGTGACCCGAGTGTTTTTCAGCGCGCCGCGACCCGAGTGTTTAGAACAACCCCATAATAATATCAGAAACAACACAAGTTCTGTCCAAAATGAAAAGGGGCACCCTTTACACATAATAAGGGCACTCTCCCTTGATGATGATATTAATACACTATACTGAACGTGTTCTCATAATAAATGTTGTTTAAGTTTTAATTGTGTCACAAATGTACAAGCATTACACTAGTCAATTCCCCTACTGCCTTCTTATGCTGCCATTATGGTATGTAAATACAAATACTTGACTGTTTGATTACAACTTCCACTGATTTATTTCGTTAAAAAATCTATGGGTTTTTTTCTTGTTCAAATAGGATATTTCCAACTCATGCTGCAAAATTCTCATTGTAATCAGTACATGTTGCCTAAACGATATGCTCCCTGTCATTGATATCTGGGAGTGGCCAAGCATAGGTCCACTAAGACCCTAACACAATTACAAATTGCCGGATGCCTACAAAAATGATAATAAAACCTCAAAATAACAAATCCTTTGCCAGTAGAGTGGGTAAACATTTTATGAATACATGGAGAAACCAAATATAAAAGAATACACATTTTAGACTGTAATAACAAGAACATGCCTTGTAATTTATGAGCATTTTCAGCAGTTTGGTGACTCAAAACAAAAGCATGTGTGTATTCAATGTAAAAATGGTGATTTGATATTAAAGGGAATGTTTTTACCAAGGCTGTGTTTTTCTGCTTTTGGTAACCTTCGAGTTTCTTACGTAGTCTTTGATGTTGACCCACGTTCTGTGTTTCAGCACAGCTTCAGCTTTCAAGCATTCGTCTATCGCTCTCTTGCCAGGTAGCTTAGAATGAACAGTCATAAAGGCTCCTAAACGTCTCTGGACAGCCGACTTTTCCGCATCGCTCCATGCTGTCTTTCGTTTCTTCCTTATTGGCTGTTCATCAACCTCTTCCAGTACATGTTGCGTTTGCCTTTGCCTTTTGGTACCTAATGAAAGACAATAACAAAAAAAATGTTGCAATTATACTATGCAGAATAATAAATGCAGTATCACATACTGTTTCTCTGAGTCTCTGACCCATGAACTTGAAGAGTGCATTACTGTTATGAGGATGGAAGGAGAGGAAGAATATTTAAATCCTCTTTTGCAGTGATGCAGAATAGAGTGTGATCCTGGGAGGAATACACTTAAACGATTTTTTTTTGCGGGAAGAAAGCCATCATATAATTTTGTAAAGCTCATATTTCGTGAAATTATGGGCATCTACCGTTTAGGGGAGTCGGGCACAAACAAGTCTTTAAATTATCTGACAGTGTCATGACAGATGGGGTTATGTTTCACATATTCTACCCGGTTTCTATTGGTCATTTATTTTGCTAATCTAGCTCAGTTTTGGGTTTATTTGGGAGGGGCTCCTGGCTGCCTCCATTTTCATCCATTTCCTAGTATATTGTAGTGATTGCTGTGTGCATGAAAAAAAGTACATTTTGTATTACCTTGACAACCCCTGACTCCCAGTCTAGAACAAAAGGGCCACGATCACATAATACTTTCTGAGTCTATATTATTGTATGTACACAATTTTTTTTTAGTTTAGAGAAGTTTAGATATAGAGACCAATTAAATTCACTAATAGATTTTCTCCGTCATTGGCAACAGCCTTTTCGTGAGGCTACATTACAATTATAATTGTGCTATAATTTTTAACAATTCAAAATGCACAAATATTGGTACGTGGTGATTTCAACAGGAAAAAGTTTGGTTTCACTTTGGCTTTTGAGGATGATTGAGAGTGCGGTACAATAGGCAAAATTAACATTTAGGTTTGCAAAAAGAAATTTTTTAGATGCTCTCATTGGACTTAAAGTCATACCTTTTTGGGAGCATCCAGGTAGCTGACGTTCGACATCATGATCACCAGAATCAACATCGCTGTCACAATTGTCATCACATGATTCAGGTCCCTGTTCTCCAGTGTCGATCTCTGTACATAAAATAATAATCAATAATATTCACCAAAAAGAAAATCTGGGTCAACTGCAAAGAAAACATACTTGTAATTTAAAACAAAAGAATATAATCAATTATTTCTAAATACAACATGGTAGAATTGGCACCAGGTATATGCCACATGTGTGGATCGAGTCAAACAAATGCCTTAATTACCCCTAATTTAAATAAATTGAAACAAACAAGTGAACAATATAGTGAGGAATATTTAACTGCATGGTTCATTTGAAAACAACACTTTTCATTAATTCAATAATGTTGCAGCATGTTTATCAATTTACATATTTTGTATTTGATAATTGTCAAGTTGAGTGGAAATCAGAAATACTTGATTCTTAAAATGAGTACATGCTACATGGTTTGTTATTCATCCCACTCATCCCTCGCCATGATGTTTCTCATCTCATTAGGGTTTGGATTGAGATCCCCACTGTATAATTCTACCCTCATCACAAATTTACCTTCATCTAACTTGATTTGAAGCTCATCCAGACTTTTTGCAGTGCCAATCAGCTGGACCGGGTTCCCAGCTTTTCCCTCCATGGCGAACAGGATCTTTGATATTTTGGCCACCTGCATAGCAGCATCTGGCAGTCTATAATACTCCCTATGTATCCTAATATCGTGGCCCATGAAGTTTGCTAAGGCGTCCATCTCATGGTCCCTCAAGCTCATTAGTTGTGACATGGTAGCTACATGCTTCCGTAATTTTGTGGATCGAAGTGTTGAAGGATTTTGTGCTCCACATGCTTCTGACAGCTCACGGAGAGCATCTGACCCTCGAACATGAGATGTAGTGTCACTATTGGCTACAGCGAACAGGTATTTGTTGCTTGGGTTTACACCTGCTTCCTCCCTGTGGGATACAAGGGTGTCTACACATGATTTCATGGAGTCTGTCACAAGGATCGGCACTGTCCTGCCACGTTTTCCTACTACCTCAACTCTCCAGAGAAACTTTACAAGATTTTTTTCCCAGTCTTTCAGCATCTCTAGTTGTCCTTCCACCATATGAGATTCACCTTTCTTGATTTTATTGTAGTCATCAAGAGTCATCTTGCTGATTTCCCCTTGTCTCCTCCTATTAAACACAATGAGATGAGCCAGCATGGTCTTGTTGAGTTCTCTCCATGTGCTATGGTTTTCGATTGCGGTCCCAGATGACAGTTTGTCTACACAAAGTTCAGCCTGTACCTCTAGGTGTCTTGACAAAGCCACAACATCACTCGTTAGGGGTAGGAGTTTGGGCTGGTTTCGTTTCCTCTGGTACAAAGTTCGTAGAGCATGAGTAGAGATTTCAGATCCCCAACAAGTGTCCAGCAGCTTGATGAACTTTTCTACAAGTTTCTGCATGTCATCCCCATCTCTGTCCATCAAAGCCTTACTCAGGAGCACAAAGGCAGCCTTTCTTAAGGTATGTCCCAGCTTAAGTGCTAGACTTGGTGTATTGAACAAGTGGTTCTCCTCATCAAAGCCTGCCACTTTCTTGACAGCACTCAAGACAGTCATAAAACCATTTGGTGATATCAGGGAAGTCAGACTTGCCTTGCCATTGCAGCTGCAACGTCTGAACTGAAGTACAAGTCTTCCTAGTTCTCGTAACTTGCATCTGATGTGGTTGTGCTGTTCTTCGTCATGGCCCAATTTCTTAGAGTACACCTTGGCCAATTCTAGAATCAACTGATCATTTAGAATGCAGGCCTTGATTTCATCATCGCTGAGACCACTCAGTACTTTGTGTGTTATAGAATCTCTTGATGTGCAGGGCACTGGTGGAAGCAAGAGTCGACCTTGTGCTAATAGTCTTCTTCGTTTTTTCTTTTGCTCCTTAGCCGGCTCTTCTTGCTTCAAAATGCAGCGGTGTTTCCACAATTCGGCTTTCGCAAACCATCCCAAACAATCTTTGCAAGGCTGATAATCACGGGGCTTTGCTTCACAAGAAGGTCTATATACGACCACAAGCTCTCCATGACCCTTTTCGAAGACCCTGTAGTTGTGCATGTGATTTCCTTTATTTCTTATCAATGTCAATAGCTTATCCTTTTCTTTTCGATTCGTTGCTGCCATGTATTGAGCCACCTTTATTTCATTGGAATGTTGTGACCGCAGGTGATCAGGAAGTTTTTTGTGGGGCTTCTCACACATCATGCAATAAGCTACCTTGTCATATTTTCGCCCTCCTTGATTGTTGGTCTTCATCACAGTTATCCCCTCATGGTCAGCATCAATGCCTCCATATCTTGATGATGCCTCCAATGACTGATCTGATGACAGAGATTTCAGTGATCGAGTGATGCCATTTATTGATGTACATTTAGCCTTAGGCAATGATGCTTGAGAATTATTTAATGAAGTCTTCCCTGAAGAGTCAGAATCTCCTTGAGAATCACAGACATAGTCTGGATCATCATCACTATCATCATTATGGTCAGATAATGTGTCCTCATTATCACTTGAAAAAATATTTTGTGAAAGGGTTCCATCTGGTACCATCAATGCTTGTGTGGCAGGCTCAGGGAATGGTTCCCAGTGCTCTCGGTTATTAGGGGGGTTTCTGCATAGATCATCAGATGTGTCATCATTATCAGCAAGAAAATTGGACAGTGAAAGGTTTCCATCTGGTTCCATTAAAGGTTGTGTGGCAAGCTCAGTAAATGGTTCCCAATGCACTTGGTTATTAGGGGGGTTTATGCATGGATCATCACATGTGTCATCATTATCAGCTGAAACATTAAACTGTGAAATCTTTCCATCTGATTCCATTAAAGCTTGTGTGGCAGGCTCAGGGGATGGTTCCCAATTTGTTTCGTTATTAGGGGGGTTTCTGCATAGATCATCAGATGTTTCAGCATCATCAGTTAGAACATTGGAGAGTGGAAGGTTTCCATCTGGTTCTATTAAAGGTTGTGTGGCAAGCTCAGTAAATGATTCCCAATGCACTTGGTTATTAGGGGGGTTTATGCATGGATCATCACATGTGTCATCATTATCAACTGGAACATCAAACTGGGAGAGCTTTCCATCTGATTCCATTAACGCTTGTGTGGCAGGCTCAGGGGATGGTTCCCAATGTTCTTGGTTATTAGAGGGGTTCCGGCATGGATCATCACATGTGTCATCATTATCAGCTGAAACACTGAACTGTGAAATCTTACCATCTGATTCCATTAAAGCTTGTGTGGCAGGCTTAGGGGATGGTTCCCAATTTGTTTCGTTATTAGGGGGTTTCTGCATCGATCTTCAGATGTTTCATCATCATCAGCTCGAACATTGGACTGTGAAAAGTTTCCATCTGGTTCCAGTAGTTCTTGTGTGGCAGGCTCGGAGAATGGTGAACAAACTTTTTCTGGGTCTGGTGGGAGGTTTGCAGAATTTTGCAGAATTTCAGGTTTTTCATCTTGGACTCCACTGTGTAATTGAGTAGGACTTGGGAATACAAAATTATCTCCCACCCCATAATCATATAACACTTCTTCACCTTCTTTGATTTTCTTCAATGAGAAGAGAACCAGTTCTGGTTCATTGTGAGGGTTCTCTCTAATCTTCATTCTGCTGTTGACTTCACCCCTCCAACCATGGTTGACGAGTCGTCCCAGTTGTTGTTTAGTTGGTTCGACTGATGCATCCCTACTGGAAATGAAATTGAAAAAAAATGAAAACATTAGATTCATCAATGTTTAAAATTACAATGAATCACTGAAACATACAAGTATATGTGGGTTACAATTTGTGATTTCACTTTAGGTTTTCTCTGTTGTCAGATATTATTTGATTAACTGTTACTTTTCAAGTAGGGTATCACTCAAAGAAGAATCGTTACAGTCATGATTTTTGTTAACGCATGGTTAATTTTAGGAGGAAATTTGAAATACAAGTAACATAGGAAACAAATAGGTAAAATTACATGTAGGCATTGGAAATCATAACCAATATCATGAACATTAAACATGCATATGTTTACTTTTCATTTGCCTTAAAATTGTAATGCTACAAAATGTCACCGTGCATCAGACAAGAGTACCGAGGCGAAAAAAGACGACGAACTAACCGTGGAAGATTTTTTCAATATAAATACAAATAACAAAAAACAAAACAAAAAAAACACAAAGGTCGAATAACGACACGCCCTACAAGCCACGGGCAACAGCATTGCGAACAAAATATATCCTCTCAAGACCCTCTGAAATACGAGAGCCAAAGACATTACATGGTATAACAAAAATAACAAAAAAGAGAGAGAAGCGACCAAATTGGGGAAAGGGCAAGGAGAGGCAACAGACTAAAGGGAAAATGTACAATTTCGGACATATCTATCCACAAGATGTTTACACCGGGTGGGA
Source organism: Strongylocentrotus purpuratus (assembly GCF_000002235.5). Classification (NCBI taxonomy): domain Eukaryota; kingdom Metazoa; phylum Echinodermata; class Echinoidea; order Camarodonta; family Strongylocentrotidae; genus Strongylocentrotus; species Strongylocentrotus purpuratus. Next base: position 22,645,154 of record NW_022145606.1, read on the forward strand.
GAGATGGAAGAAGGCTTCGGCAGGGGAGAAGGAACATGCGGAGAAGAAAGCTGAGTCCAAGGAGAAGAAGGGAGGGAGAGATGAGGAAAGATTAAAAAATAGCATGGGAAAAAGGAAAAAAAGCATTATGATAAACAAGAACAGACGTGTAGAATGAGGGGGGAAAGAAGAAAATAATCTATCTAATCTTTAAAAGTGGAACGTAGCTCCAAAAAGCAAATAAAGAATACAATATAAAAAGTGGCTACTAGCACAAACTTGAATTCATATCAAACGGACCAAACATGTATGCAGTGTTATATTATTTTAGAATGAGCAAAGAAAGCAGGAAATCCAATGCAGGGTTTGAATTGTGCATTGAAAACTACATCCTCAATGAAGATTATGTTTACCAACTGTATGATTTTTGTTCTCAAGTTTTCAAATGATTTTTCAATAAATCTTACCATTTGACATATGTTGGCCCATCTCAGATCATCTTCCCAGATTATAAAGAAGAGGAAATTTGGGAAATTACAAAATGAATGATGAACATTTAACAAAGAAGGATAACAGAAATTAAAAGCAGAAGATGTATAAAGACAACAAGCAGGAGTAGCGAAATGAGAAATCCAGCTACAATGCGAGGATGACGCTGGACAACAGACATTGAAAGAAATGAATTAGGAGGATGGGAAGGGAGAGGAGGAGACAAAGCAGATGAAGAAGTTGAATGAGGAGTTGATGAGCGAGGGGTTAGGAGAGGGGTTGAGGGAGGGGTTGGGAGAGGGGTTAGGAGAGGGGTTGAGGGAGGGGTTGTGTGAGGGGTTGATTGGGGGGTGCGGGGAGGTGTTAGGGGAAGTAATGAATGAACAGATGAAGTAATATCAGACTGAAGTGAAGATGAGGTGTAGAAGAAAGGGGGAGTAGAAAAAGAGTCTTCCGATGACATATTGCAGGGAACTGATGAACCAGCATCATTTAAAACTTCACTGGAGGGAGAGGGAGGTGGTGCAAGCTGCGTAGAAATTTCCGAATCTGTTTCATCATTTAAAACTTCACTGGAGGGAGAGGGAGGTGGTGCAAGTTGCATAGAAATTTCCGAATCTGTTTCATCTGTAAGATGAAATGTGGAGTGTACAAAAAAAAAACATGGACTTTTCAGTGTAATGCACCTTTCTTTTATATCCAATATTTGTACCAAATATTGTTTTATATTCTCATTTTATGCTCTCCAAAATGGAATATGATCTGTTGGACTGACAAGGTTGAATAATTGTCATTGGTAAGATTGTGTGTTTTTTGTATGATAGCTAAAACAGGTTTGAATAGATAGAGAAGAATATAAGTTGCATATTTGTTCTATGCTGTCCTTGCCGTATTGATACTTTCTGCAGAAAAATGTATGTGTACTGTATGTGGTCAGTCCACGGGTTTATTCAAAAGCACGGAATAGAATTTGACAGATATGACTAGCTTTCGATCTTTCTCTAGGGAAAAAACAAAAACCACTGGTAGAAAATATGTTGCCCTGTCAACCCACATGTTTACGACTACGTCATAAGCATATAGCCTTAGGTTTGTTTTCAACACCTATCATTACAAAATATACTTTTCAATAAATCAAGTCGTCATAGTATGTAGACTTACCACCATTTCGTCCCTTTCCATGTGAAAAAGTATCTGAAGCAAGTTTCACAGTCTGCATCTCTTCTTTCCCCCACATCTCTGGTTACCAGATCTCCTCTGTACCACAAAAGGAATTCTCCCTCTTCAAACGTTTTGGTGGTAAAGACTGCTCTACCTGTGATTGAAGAAATACATAATCTTCATGAGATCAATCATGCGAGTTTAAACATTGTGAATATGATGTTACAAGTATATTTGTCTGTCATTTAAGATAATGCTCAGGTGTGATAAGTAACTCAGACTCGTACTTGTAAGAAGGCACTTATTTTCAAAATTGGTTGAGTTTTAAATAACATTTGTGTGTCTTTTTGGTCACATTGCCATCAAGCAGACTTGTAAGCAACACATTGTATTTAATATTAGTATGCTGCAGATATTAAATTACAGTGTCATGCATGTCATGATGAACATGACGTTTTCTCTAGATTTTCTAAAAACTTTTTGACATTCAACCCCATGAGGAGGCATTAAAATTCATTTCAAGGTCTAACCTTTAAACACTTAACCAAATCAAGTTTAATACCTCCTGCTTTACAAAAGAGCCCTGTACATACAAATATTTACAAAAAAATAGAATACATTGTAGAAAACATTTTAAAAAAAAGCTTTAAAAAAATAAAAACTAGATCAAAATGAACAAAAGGCCTTAAATATTAAACATTTAAGATATTATTGATACAAAGAAAAATGACCAAAAAAATATTTTAAAAAATACACATGCCGTAAAAATAGACTACACAACTGCAAACAGACAAACAAACAAAACTAACTTATGGTAAAAGTCATGATATAACATTAGGTACCAGTGCATGCATTAAAGTGATAGAGGGAGTGACTTAATTTGGTTTTTTAACATTTGGAGTGAAGTTTCCGTGCGAATATGAGTCGGTAGATTGTTATAGATGCTTGGAGCAGTGAAAGAAAAAGAACGTTTTTTAAATTCAGTCTTTGGTTTCAGGATAAATAAGGGATTTAAGGTAGAATGACAAGTAACAAAGTAAACTGGACGATTATGACCAAAAGATTCTAAATAAGGGGCTAGATTATTGAGTATTTTGTAGACGAAAATGCAGTAGTGGTAATTGATTCTATTTTCAACACTTTGCCATTGAAGACTGCTTCACGCAATTAAGTGTTGAATTAAGATTATAAAAACAGAAAAATATGAGGGAAAGCATATCAAATATTCTACTGCATGAAATTAATGAAATATACAGAAAGGGTATAGATTTTACTAAAGAAGTTGACCTGTTTAACTGCGAAGGGTATCAAAGTTACTCTGAAAAGAGCTGGTGATTTTTAGACAATAGGCGATGAGGTGTGATCAAAGAACCATACCAGGCGTTCCTTGCATAGTCTAGCTCTGAATCAATATTTTATTGAGCATATTAATGTTAGATATCTATGCTACAGTGAATTTTCACTATTAATACAATCTACATGTACATGTATGTAACCTCACTCACCTTTGTCAGGCAGCTGTTTCACTGTAAATCCTTCAGGATCAACTTCACTAAAAATATCTGGAACTGTCTGTCTGGTTTGACTTCTGAGAATCCGATTCTGAAACAGGTCAAGTAAATATTAGTAATATTATGCAGAAACACAGCTGTGAGCAAGCTGGAAGAAAATATCTAAATATTACACCCCCCCCCCACATCCTCCCCCTTATCATACTGGAATTTGCCAAAATATTGCTACTCATATCCATGCTCAATTTTATTATATTATTTGTTAAAATCATGAGGTATTATGAAACACATCCATTATGATGTACATCAAGGGGGTCATGTAAATACATGGCTCCACATTTCCCATGCACACATCTTATCATATTTGACTCATTTGCAATAGATATAGATTGCTCCACATTTCCTATGCACACATTTATACATATCTAGCCCATATGCAATAATAAATGTGGCTCCACATTTCCCATGCACACATTTATACATATCTGGCTGATGTGTAATATATATAGATATGGCTCCACATTTCCCATGCACACATTTATACATCTTCAATCCACCTTAAATAGTTGAGATAAACATGGCTCCACATTTCCCATGCACCCATTTATACACATCTGGCCCATATGTAATATATAAATGGCTCCACATTTCCCATGCACAAATGTATAGACATCTGGCCCATGTGTAATATATATATATATATATGGCTCCACATTTCCCATGCATAAATTTATACATATCTGGGTCATGTGTAATATATATATAGATATGGCTCCACATTTCCCATGCACACATTTATACACATCTGGCCCATTTGTAATATATATATATGGCTCCACATTTTCCATGCACACATTTATACACATCTGGCCCATGTATAATATATATAGATATGGCTCCACATTTCCCATGCACACATTTATACAAATCTGGCCCATGTATAATATATATATATATATATATATATGGCTCCACATTTCCCATGCACACATTTATACACATCTGGCCTATGTGTAATATATATATATATATATATGGCTCCACATTTCCCATGCACACATTTATACACATCTGGCCCATGTTTAATATATATATGGCTCCACATTTCCCATGCACACATTTATACACATCTGGCCCATGTGTAATATATATATGGCTCCACATTTCCCATGCACACATTTATACATCTGGTCCATGTGTAATATATATATATGGCTCCACATTTCCCATGCACACATTTATACACATCTGGCCCATGTGTAATATATATATATGGTTCCACATTTCCCATGCACACATTTATACACATCTGGCCCATGTATAATATATATAGATATGGCTCCACATTTCCCATGCACACATTTATACAAATCTGGCCCATGTTTAATATATATATATATATGGCTCCACATTTCCCATGCACACATTTATACACATCTGGCCCATGTGTAATATATATATATGGCTCCACATTTCCCATGCACACATTTATACACATCTGGCCCATGTGTAATATATATATGGCTCCACATTTCCCATGCACACATTTATACACATCTGGCCCATGTGTAATATATATATATGTGGCTCCACATTTCCCATGCACACATTTATACATCTGGCCCATGTGTAATATATATATGGCTCCACATTTCCCATGAACACATTTATACACATCTGGCCCATGTGTAATATATATATATATGGCTCCACATTTCCCATGCACACATTTATACATCTTCAATCCACCTTAAATAGTTCAGATAAACATGGTTCCACATTTTCCATGCACACATTTATACATATCTGGGTCATGTGTAATATATATATAGATATGGCTCCACATTTCCCATGCACACATTTATACACGTCTGGCCCATTATATATATATATATATATATATGGCTCCACATTTCCCATGCACACAGTTATACAAATCTGGCCCATGTATAATGGCTCCACAGTTCCCATGCACACATTTATAAGTCTTCAATCCACCTTAAATAGTTCAGTTAAACATGGCTCCACATTTTCCATGCAATCATTTATACATATCTGGGTCATGTGTAATATATATATATATATATATAGATATGGCTCCACATTTCCCATGCACACATTTATACACGTCTGGCCCATTATATATATATATATATATATATATGGCTCCACATTTCCCATGCACACATTTATACACATCTGGCCCATGTGTAATATATATATATATATATGGCTCCACATTTCCCATGCACACATTAATACACATCTGGCCCATGTGTAATATATATATATATATGGCTCCACATTTCCCATGCACACATTTAAACACATATTGCCCATGTAGATCTATATATATATATGGCTCCACATTTCCCATGCACACATTTATACACATCTGGCCTATGTATAAAATATATAGATATGGCTCCACATTTCCAATGCACACATTTATACAAATCTGGCCCATGTATAATGGCTCCACAGTTCCCATGCACACATTTATAAATCTTCAATCCACCTTAAATAGTTCAGTTAAACATGGCTCCACATTTTCCATGCACACATTTATACATATCTGGGTCATGTGTAATATATATATATATATATATATATAGAGATATGGCTCCACATTTCCCATGCACACATTTATACACGTCTGGCCCATTATATATATATATATATATATATATATATGGCTCCACATTTCCCATGCACACATTTATACACATCTGGCCTAGACCTATGTATAAAATATATAGATATGGCTCCACATTTCCAATGCACACATTTATACAAATCTGGCCCATGTATAATAGCTCCACAGTTCCCATGCACACATTTATAAATCTTCAATCCACCTTAAATAGTTGAGATAAACATGGGACCACATTTCCCATGCACACAATTATACACATCTGGCCCATGTGTAATATATATATATATATATATATGGCTCCACATTTCCCATGCACACATTTATACACATATTGCCCATGTAGATCTATATCTAGTTATGGCTCCACATTTCCCGTGCACACATTTATACACATCTGACCCAGATTATTATGGCTCCACATTTCCCATGCACACATTTATACACATCTGGCCCATGTGAGTTAAATACAGATAGGCCTAGACCTATGGCTCCACATTTCCCATGCACACATTTAGGCTAAATCTGGCTGATGTGAAATAGACCTTCGAATCTAACGTTACTAGATATTCCTTTAGTTTAACTCTAAAGTTAGGCCTAAGAAGAACTTATACTAGACCTAGATCTACTACTACTAGTAGCCTAGACTAGTAGTACTAGTCTAGGGCTAGGCCTAACGTTAGGCCTAGATCTACATCTTACTTAGATCTAGTCTAGATTAGATCTAGATCTAGATCTATGTATGAGTTTTTTGTACCCAATATCATGAATAGAACTAGATCTATAGGCCTAAGGAATTCTTTAAAAAGTTGATAGAATATTAATGGGCCTAGAGGCTAGACTGGATTAAAAATGAAAGTAAACTTTCTAGATCTAGACTAGTTCTACTTACTTTTGCCAGTTGTGGCTGTACTAATCCCGCCATGACATGTCCATATACGTTAACAGGCACGTCGCAAGGTGCACTGCACCAGCACTGCGCATGCGCTGCATCTAATAAGATACAGACTGTGCAGTGTGTATCCTCATGCTGGCGCTCTTCACTTGATATTATTCTTGAGATCGGAAAATAATACACATATTCAGGCTGCAAGCTATGACTCCAAAGTGGGAAACCGGGGATGGAGTTAAATCGCAGCCGAACGTTGATGGGGTACTACTGAGATGTCCCAAAGCTGATTTAAATCTCGTTTTAATGATTCTGCAACTGTGGAGCTCCACGGTTTGCTGTGTCTCCACAGTTGGAAGTTGTGTATTCATATGAACCTCCCCGATTGACGGTCATTACAAGTGCACACACACACACACACACACACACACATACAAAAAAGAAGGGCGCGGGCGTGTGTTCGTGTCAATGTGTATGTGAGGAATGCATTAATATTTTTTTCTGGGCAGAACACATGGGCAAAACGCTGCCATTTCGATCATTTCCGCTGTATCCGAAACCAGGGTGAGTTTGTTGAATTAGAAGGTATGAATATTAAACAAAAAAACAATCAAAAAGAGAGAGAGATAGAAAGTGAATGAGCGAGTGGGAGAGCAAAACAAAAGATATAAATGTGTTAGTGGGTGAGAGCAAAAGGGTGATTAAAGGTATTACAAAGTTTTGGGAAATTTTGAAAACTGGGTAGATAGTGATTCTTTACAATTTTGATATATTTGGATGCCCCTGCGGATGTATTATAAGCACAAACAAAATTAGCCCCTTAAACACTTCTGCTTTCGAGAAAAATTGAATATAAAAATATACCGGTGCTCCCGGTAAATTTTGATAAAAATAAAATAGCGCCTACGGCCGTTTAATGGTAACTGCCACCGTGAAAATCTCAGAATATGTAGTTGTGATAAATTATTTCCACATGGGAATTGCTTATCGGTCGATTTTAGTCAAGAAACTTTTTTGTATAGCTTAATTGATATTTTGACCTTGAGAGGGGGCTTAACAACATGAAGAGTTATTATTTTCAATTGCATACCTTTAGACTCGATTTCAACCGCGACGACGATCAATGAATATTGTCGAATCGTAAAATGCTTCCAATATGTTCATTTGAACCAAATTCATGACCCCATACCAAAACATTGTATTATCTTTAAGTTATATAGTGTTTGAGTGAATGTGGGTGATAAAGAGGGGGAGAACGAGGTTTACTAAGAGGGAAATTGAAATATTAGGTGAAAGAGAGAGAGAGAGAGAGAGAGAGAAGGTTCGGGAGACAGACAGAGAAAATAGAATGACAGATTTGATGGTTGAAGGAAGGAGTGAGAGAAACATTCATTGTCATTGTTTAACAGTTATTTTGTAAAACAGCAATGCCTGACAAAAAATATAGAATGAAGAGTCTTACCCATAATTGATGATAATGGTGTCATTTTACTCTACCCAATAAAACATAACAAATATTGCATTGTGTCAATGAAGTAAAGAGTTTAAATTATATGCCCAAATAAGAATAATAGTGCATTTATATGAGTTGAAATTAGACTGCCAATGTAATTCTATCAAAATGCATGACATTTGCATAAATGAGCATTTTCGATGGGGAGATTAATCACGGATTTTGTGGCACCACTCTTTGATACGTTTACAGTGAAATCTGTAGATAAAGACTACCCAAGGGAAACAGGAAAATGGATCTTTTAGATTTGTAGTCTTTATGTACAGTAGCCGAAATGCAACTGTATCACTGTGTTGATTATTTCAAACTTTTGATAAAAATCATTTCAAGTGAAAGGTCTTTAACAGATAATACACATCTCGATTTTCTTACGTTCTATCAAAAGCACATAAGTGACACTTTTAGTCAAATAATGTGCGTAGAACCAACTACATCGTATTTCTTAGTATTTCTCAAGAGATGGATGTCTCAAGCATGGATGTCACGCAATGACCCAGATTCCCTGCAAGAATAATTACGTTTAGGCTAGTCTACTATTATAGAGACGTGTATTAGTGATGGGTTTTTATAGTTTTACAGTTGTATTTTCTTGAAATAAATTAATTAATGTATCTTTTTATTCTTTTCAACTTTAAAGCAGGGCAAGTGCCAGAATCTTATTAACGCGCAAGTAAACACAAGTGCCCCAACTCACACACACACACACACACTCACACACACACATACAAAAAAGAAGGGCGCGGGCGTGTGTTCGTGTCAATGTGTATGTGAGGAATGCATTAATATTTTTTTCTGGGCAGAACACATGGGCAAAACGCTGCCATTTCCGTAGATCATTTCCGCTGTATCCGAAACCAGGGTGAGTTTGTTGAATTAGAAGGTATGAATATTAAACAAAAAAACAATCAAAAAGAGAGAGAGATAGAAAGTGAATGAGCGAGTGGGAGAGCAAAACAAAAGATATAAATGTGTTAGTGGGTGAGAGCAAAAGGGTGATTAAAGGTATTACAAAGTTTTGGGAAATTTTGAAAACTGGGTAGATAGTGATTCTTTACAATTTTGATATATTTGGATGCCCCTGCGGATGTATTATAAGCACAAACAAAATTAGCCCCTTAAACACTTCTGCTTTCGAGAAAAATTGAATATAAAAATATACCGGTGCTCCCGGTAAATTTTGATAAAAATAAAATAGCGCCTACGGCCGTTTAATGGTAACTGCCACCGTGAAAATCTCAGAATATGTAGTTGTGATAAATTATTTCCACATGGGAATTGCTTATCGGTCGATTTTAGTCAAGAAACTTTTTTGTATAGCTTAATTGATATTTTGACCTTGAGAGGGGGCTTAACAACATGAAGAGTTATTATTTTCAATTGCATACCTTTAGACTCGATTTCAACCGCGACGACGATCAATGAATATTGTCGAATCGTAAAATGCTTCCAATATGTTCATTTGAACCAAATTCATGACCCCATACCAAAACATTGTATTATCTTTAAGTTATATAGTGTTTGAGTGAATGTGGGTGATAAAGAGAGGGAGAACGAGGTTTACTAAGAGGGAAATTGAAATATTAGGTGAAAGAGAGAGAGAGAGAGAGAGAGAGAAGGTTCGGGAGACAGACAGAGAAAATAGAATGACAGATTTGATGGTTGAAGGAAGGAGTGAGAGAAACATTCATTGTCATTGTTTAACAGTTATTTTGTAAAACAGCAATGCCTGACAAAAAATATAGAATGAAGAGTCTTACCCATAATTGATGATAATGGTGTCATTTTACTCTACCCAATAAAACATAACAAATATTGCATTGTGTCAATGAAGTAAAGAGTTTAAATTATATGCCCAAATAAGAATAATAGTGCATTTATATGAGTTGAAATTAGACTGCCAATGTAATTCTATCAAAATGCATGACATTTGCATAAATGAGCATTTTCGATGGGGAGATTAATCACGGATTTTGTGGCACCACTCTTTGATACGTTTACAGTGAAATCTGTAGATAAAGACTACCCAAGGGAAACAGGAAAATGGATCTTTTAGATTTGTAGTCTTTATGTACAGTAGCCGAAATGCAACTGTATCACTGTGTTGATTATTTCAAACTTTTGATAAAAATCATTTCAAGTGAAAGGTCTTTAACAGATAATACACATCTCGATTTTCTTACGTTCTATCAAAAGCACATAAGTGACACTTTTAGTCAAATAATGTGCGTAGAACCAACTACATCGTATTTCTTAGTATTTCTCAAGAGATGGATGTCTCAAGCATGGATGTCACGCAATGACCCAGATTCCCTGCAAGAATAATTACGTTTAGGCTAGTCTACTATTATAGAGACGTGTATTAGTGATGGGTTTTTATAGTTTTACAGTTGTATTTTCTTGAAATAAATTAATTAATGTATCTTTTTATTCTTTTCAACTTTAAAGCAGGGCAAGTGCCAGAATCTTATTAACGCGCAAGTAAACACAAGTGCCCAAACTCACACACACACACACACACACACACACATACAAAAAAGAAGGGCGCGGGCGTGTGTTCGTGTCAATGTGTATGTGAGGAATGCATTAATATTTTTTTCTGGGCAGAACACATGGGCAAAACGCTGCCATTTCCGTAGATCATTTCCGCTGTATCCGAAACCAGGGTGAGTTTGTTGAATTAGAAGGTATGAATATTAAACAAAAAAACAATCAAAAAGAGAGAGAGATAGAAAGTGAATGAGCGAGTGGGAGAGCAAAACAAAAGATATAAATGTGTTAGTGGGTGAGAGCAAAAGGGTGATTAAAGGTATTACAAAGTTTTGGGAAATTTTGAAAACTGGGTAGATAGTGATTCTTTACAATTTTGATATATTTGGATGCCCCTGCGGATGTATTATAAGCACAAACAAAATTAGCCCCTTAAACACTTCTGCTTTCGAGAAAAATTGAATATAAAAATATACCGGTGCTCCCGGTAAATTTTGATAAAAATAAAATAGCGCCTACGGCCGTTTAATGGTAACTGCCACCGTGAAAATCTCAGAATATGTAGTTGTGATAAATTATTTCCACATGGGAATTGCTTATCGGTCGATTTTAGTCAAGAAACTTTTTTGTATAGCTTAATTGATATTTTGACCTTGAGAGGGGGCTTAACAACATGAAGAGTTATTATTTTCAATTGCATACCTTTAGACTCGATTTCAACCGCGACGACGATCAATGAATATTGTCGAATCGTAAAATGCTTCCAATATGTTCATTTGAACCAAATTCATGACCCCATACCAAAACATTGTATTATCTTTAAGTTATATAGTGTTTGAGTGAATGTGGGTGATAAAGAGAGGGAGAACGAGGTTTACTAAGAGGGAAATTGAAATATTAGGTGAAAGAGAGAGAGAGAGAGAGAGAGAGAGAGAGAAGGTTCGGGAGACAGACAGAGAAAATAGAATGACAGATTTGATGGTTGAAGGAAGGAGTGAGAGAAACATTCATTGTCATTGTTTAACAGTTATTTTGTAAAACAGCAATGCCTGACAAAAAATATAAAATGGAGAGTCTTACCCATAATTGATGATAATGGTGTCATTTTACTCTACCCAATAAAACATAACAAATATTTCATTGTGTCAATGAAGTAAAGAGTTTAAATTATATGCCCAAATAAGAATAATAGTGCATTTATATGAGTTGAAATTAGACTGCCAATGTAATTCCATCAAAATGCATGACATTTGCATAAATGAGCATTTTCGAAAGGGAGATTAATCACGGATTTCGTGGCACCACTCTTTGATACATTTACAGTGAAACCTGATTATAAAAACTACCCAAGGGAAACAGGAAAATGGATCTTTACAGACATGTAGTCTTTATGTACAGAAGCCGAAATACAACTGTATCACTGTGTTTATTATTTCGAACTTTTGATAAACGTCATTTCAATTGAAAGGTCTTTAACAAATAATACACATCTCGATTTTCTTATGTTCTATCAAAAGCACAAAAGTGACACTTTTAGTCAAATAATGTGCGTAGAACCAACTACATCGTATTTCTTAGTATTTCTCAAGAGATGGATGTCTAAAGCATGGATGTCACGCAATGACCCAGATTCCCTGCAAGAAAAATTACCTTTAGGCTAGTCTACTATTATAGGGACGTGTATTAGTGCTGGGTTGTTATAGTTTTACAGTTGTATTTTCTTGATATAACTTAATTAATGTATCTTTGTTTTCTTTTCAACTTTAAAGCAGGGCAAGTGCCAGAGTCTTATCTACGCGCAGGTAAACACAAGTGCCCCCACTCACACACACACACACACACACACACACACACGCACATACAAAAAAGAAGGGTGCAGGCGTGTGTTCGTGTCCATGTGTATGTGAGGACTTCATTAATATTCTTTCTGGGCAGAACACATGCGCAAAACGCCTGCATTTCCGTAGATCATTTCCGCTGTATCCGAAACCAGGGTGAGTTTGTTGAATTAGTAGGTATGAATATTAAACAAAAAAACAAACGAAAAAGAGAAAGAGATATAAAGTGAATGTGCAAGTGGGAGAGCAAAACCAAAAATATAAATGTGTTAGTGGGTGAGAGCGAGAGGGTTAATAAGTTATATAGTGTTTAAGTGAATGTGGGTGATAAAGAGAGGGAGAACGAGGGTTACTAAGAGGGAAACTGAAATATTACGTGAAAGAGAGAGAGAGAGAGAGAAAGTTCGGGAAACAGACAGAGAAAATAGAATGACAGATTTGATGGTTGAAGGAGGGAGTGAGAGAAAGATTCATTGTCATTGTTTACCAGTTATTTTGTAAAACAGCATTGCCTAACAAAAAATATAGAATGGAAAGTCTTACCCATAATTGATGATAATGGTGTCATTTTACTCTACCCAATAGAACATAACATTGTTGCATTGTGTCAATGAAGTAAAGAGTTTAAATTAAATGCCCAAATAAGAATAATAGTGCATTTGTATGAGTTGAAATTAGACTGCCAATGTAATTCCATCAAAATGCATGACATTTGCGTAAATGAGCATTTTCGAAAGGGAGGCTAATCGCGGATTTCGTGGCACCACTTTTTGATACATTTAGAGTGAAACCTGATTATAAAGACTACCCAAGGGAAACAGGAAAACGGATCTTTACACATATGTAGGCCCGAATTCACAAAGGAGGTTTGTCGACAAACCGAGGTTTATGTGCGTCATACGACGCGTTTCGACGCGTTTTTACAAACCTTGGTTTGTAAATAACAAAAGGAAGTTTGACGAAACAAAAGAAGGTTTGTCGACAAACCTCCTTTCTGAATTCGGGCAGTAGTCTTTGTGTACAGAAGCCGAAATACAACTGTATCACTGTGTTGATTATTTCAAACGCTTGATAAAACGTCATTTCAACTGAAAGGTCTTTAACAGATAATACTCATCTCGATTTTGTTACGTTCTATCAAAAGCACAAAAGTGACACTTTTAGTCAAATAATGTGCGTAGAACCAACTACATCGTATTTCTTAGTATTTCTCAAGAGATGGATGTCTCAAGCATGGATGTCACGCAATGACCCAGATTCCCTGCAAGAATAATTACGTTTAGGCTAGTCTACTATTATAGAGACGTGTATTAGTGATGGGTTTTTATAGTTTTACAGTTGTATTTTCTTGAAATAAATTAATTAATGTATCTTTTTATTCTTTTCAACTTTAAAGCAGGGCAAGTGCCAGAATCTTATTAACGCGCAAGTAAACACAAGTGCCCCAACTCACACACACACACACACACACACTCACACACACACATACAAAAAAGAAGGGCGCGGGCGTGTGTTCGTGTCAATGTGTATGTGAGGAATGCATTAATATTTTTTTCTGGGCAGAACACATGGGCAAAACGCTGCCATTTCCGTAGATCATTTCCGCTGTATCCGAAACCAGGGTGAGTTTGTTGAATTAGAAGGTATGAATATTAAACAAAAAAACAATCAAAAAGAGAGAGAGATAGAAAGTGAATGAGCGAGTGGGAGAGCAAAACAAAAGATATAAATGTGTTAGTGGGTGAGAGCGAGAGGGTGATTAAAGGTTATACAAAGATTTGGGAAATTTTGAAAACTGGGTAGATAGTGATTCTTTACAATTTTGATATATCTGGATGCCCCTGCGGATGTATTATAAGCACAAAAAAATTAGCCCCTTAAACACTTCTGCTTTCGAGAAAAATTGAATATTAAAATATACCGGTGCTCCCGGTAAATTTTGATAAAAATGAAATAGCGCCTACGGCCGTTTAATGGTAACTGCCACCGTGAAAATCTCAGAATGTGTAGTTGTGATAAATAATTTCCACATGGGAATTGCTTATCGGTCGATTTTAGTCAAGAAACTTTTTTGTATAGCTTAATTGATATCTTGACCTTGAGAGGGGGCTTAACAACATAAAGAGTTATTATTTTCAATTGCATACCTTTAGACTCGATTTCAACCGCGACGACGATCAATGAATATTGTCGAATCGTAAAATGCTTCCAATATGTTCATTTGAACCAAATTCATGACCCCATACCAAAACATTGTATTATCTTTAAGTTATATAGTGTTTGAGTGAATGTGGGTGATAAAGAGAGGGAGAACGAGGTTTACTAAGAGGGAAATTGAAATATTAGGTGAAAGAGAGAGAGAGAGAGAGAGAGAAGGTTCGGGAGACAGACAGAGAAAATAGAATGACAGATTTGATGGTTGAAGGAATGAGTGAGAGAAACATTCATTGTCATTGTTTAACAGTTATTTTGTAAAACAGCAATGCCTGACAAAAAATATAAAATGGAGAGTCTTACCCATAATTGATGATAATGGTGTCATTTTACTCTACCCAATAAAACATAACAAATATTTCATTGTGTCAATGAAGTAAAGAGTTTAAATTATATGCCCAAATAAGAATAATAGTGCATTTATATGAGTTGAAATTAGACTGCCAATGTAATTCCATCAAAATGCATGACATTTGCATAAATGAGCATTTTCGAAAGGGAGATTAATCACGGATTTCGTGGCACCACTCTTTGATACATTTACAGTGAAACCTGATTATAAAAACTACCCAAGGGAAACAGGAAAATGGATCTTTACAGACATGTAGTCTTTATGTACAGAAGCCGAAATACAACTGTATCACTGTGTTTATTATTTCGAACTTTTGATAAACGTCATTTCAATTGAAAGGTCTTTAACAAATAATACACATCTCGATTTTCTTATGTTCTATCAAAAGCACAAAAGTGACACTTTTAGTCAAATAATGTGCGTAGAACCAACTTCATCGTATTTCTAAGTATTTCTCAAGAGATGGATGTCTAAAGCATGGATATCACGCAATGACCCAGATTCCCTGCAAGAAAAATTACCTTTAGGCTAGTCTACTATTATAGGGACGTGTATTAGTGCCGGGTTGTTATAGTTTTACAGTTGTATTTTCTTGATATAACTTAATTAATGTATCTTTGTTTTCTTTTCAACTTTAAAGCAGGGCAAGTGCCAGAGTCTTATCTACGCGCAGGTAAACACAAGTGCCCCCACTCACACACACACATACACACACACGCACATACAAAAAAGAAGGGTGCAGGCGTGTGTTCGTGTCCATGTGTATGTAAGGACTTCATTAATATTCTTTCTGGGCAGAACACATGCGCAAAACGCCTGCATTTCCGTAGATCATTTCCGCTGTATCCGAAACCAGGGTGAGTTTGTTGAATTAGTAGGTATGAATATTAAACAAAAAAACAAACGAAAAAGAGAAAGAGATATAAAGTGAATGTGCAAGTGGGAGAGCAAAACCAAAAATATAAATGTGTTAGTGGGTGAGAGCGAGAGGGTTATTAAGTTATATAGTGTTTAAGTGAATGTGGGTGATAAAGAGAGGGAGAACGAGGGTTACTAAGAGGGAAACTGAAATATTACGTGAAAGAGAGAGAGAGAGAGAGAAAGTTCGGGAGACAGACAGAGAAAATAGAATGACAGATTTGATGGTTGAAGGAGGGAGTGAGAGAAAGATTCATTGTCATTGTTTACCAGTTATTTTGTAGAACAGCATTGCCTAACAAAAAATATAGAATAGAAAGTCTTACCCATAATTGATGATAATGGTGTCATTTTACTCTACCCAATAAAACATAACATTGTTGCATTGTGTCAATGAAGTAAAGAGTTTAAATTATATGCCCCAATAAGAATAATAGTGCATTTATATGAGTTGCAATTAGACTGCCAATGTAATTCCATCAAAATGCATGACATTTGCGTAAATGAGCATTTTCGAAAGGGAGGCTAATCACGGATTTCGTGGCACCACTCTTTGATACATTTACAGTGAAACCTGATTATAAAAACTACCCAAGGGAAACAGGAAAATGGATCTTAACAGACATGTAGTCTTTATGTACAGAAGACAACTGTACCACTGTGTTTATTATTTCAAACTTTTGATAAACGTCATTTCAATTGAAAGGTCTTTAACAGATAATACACATCTCGATTTTGTTACGTTCTATCAAAAGCACAAAAGTGACACTTTTAGTCAAATAATGTGCGTAGAACCAACTACATCGTATTTCTTAGTATTTCTCAAGAGATGGATGTCTCAAGCATGGATATCACGCAATGACCCGGATTCCCTGCAAGAAAAATTACCTTTAGGCTAGTCTACTATTATAGGGACGTGTATTAGTGATGGGTTTTTATAGTTTTACAGTTGTATTTTCTTGATATAACTTAATTAATGTATCTTTGTTTTCTTTTCAACTTTAAAGCAGGGCAAGTGCCAGAGTCTTATCTACGCGCAGGTAAACACAAGTGCCCCCACTCACACACACACACACACACACACACACGCACATACAAAAAAGAAGGATGCAGGCGTGTGTTCGTGTCAATGTGTATGTGAGGACTTCATTAATATTCTTTCTGGGCAGAACACATGGGCAAAACGCTGCCATTTCCGTAGATCATTTCCGCTGTATCCGAAACCAGGGTGAGTTTGTTGAATTAGTAGGTATGAATATCAAACCAAAAAAACAATCGAAAGAGAGAGAGAGAGATAGAAAATGAATGAGCGAGTGGGAGAGCAAAACAAAAGATATAAATGTGTTAGTGGGTGAGAGCGAGAGGGTGATTAAAGGTTATACAAAGATTTGGGAAATTTTGAAAACTGGGTGGATAGTGATTTTTTACAATTTTGATATATTTGGATGCCCCTGTGGATGTTTTATAAGCACTACAAAATTTAGCCCCTTAAACACTTCTGCTTTCGAGAAAAATTTAATATAAACATTTACCGGTGCTCCCGGTAAATGTTGATCAATATAAAATAGCGCCTACGGCCGTTTAATGGTAACTGCCACCGTGAAAATATCAGAATATGTAGTTGTGATAAATAATTTCCAAATGGGAATTGCTTATCGGTCGATTTTAGTCAAGAAACATTTTTGTATAGCTTAATTGATATCTTGACCTTGAGAGGGGGCTAAACAAGATAAAGAGTTATTATTTTCAATTTCATACCTTTATACTCGATTTCAACCGCGACGACGATCAAAGAATATTGTCGGATCGTATAATGCTTCCAATATGTTCATTTGAACCAAATTCATGACTCCATACCAAAACTTTGTATTACCTTTAAGTTATATAGTGTTTGAGTGAATGTGGGTGATAAAGAGAGGGAGAACGAGGGTTACTAAGAGGGAAATTCAAATATTAGGTGAAAGAGAGAGAGAGAGAGAGAGAGAAAGTTCGGGAGACAGACAGAGAAAATAGAATGACAGATTTGATAGTTGAAGGAAGGAGTGAGAGAAAGATTTATTTTCATTGTTTACTAGTTATTTTGTACGCCAAAAGCGAAAGAAATTGAAATATGTAATGTCTCGAAAAGTAATTAAAATGAGTGTCAATATCAATATTTTATTATTACCTGACTACACTACACAAGTAATCCATTATGCGTGAACCATATCAAGTGCTACTCTTTTTAGAGGACATTTCTTCTTTTCGTATTTTTCCACACAATAGCCAAGTAGACCTAATACAATTATTCATAGTTTCTCGTCTCGTAAGCATTGTATTTGTTCTCGTCCTTTGTGTGTTTTGTTGTTAATATATTTTAGTAAAATATAAACAATAAAAACCTATAATAGATGTAGATCTAAAATACATTTGAAAGAAAAAGCGTAGTATTCAAAACTTAACCAAAATATCAAAGTTCATCTTAGGTAGCAGGGAACTTATTTAAAGTAAACAAACATGCTTGTAGCTTATACAAATGTCATGAGTGGTCATTCCCATCAGTATCAAATGGTGAGGGTGTGTTAGATTGATTTATCTGTATTCTTATATTATTATTTTTTTTAGTGGAGTTTATTTTGGTCATGAGTGTCGTTATTTTAACTGGAAAATAGTAGAAAACTAGGTATGTGAACTTAATCTATCCGAGTTTCCTACATAAGTATTTTGACAAGTGGTAAAATGTCACAAATTTTAGTGCAGCGCGTTGCCGACGAATCGCCAGCTGAATAAGCTGTATGTTGTGCGCAAGATAGCAATACGGCCAGAACTTTGGAGAGGAACCCTACCATACAATAAACGGCCACCACCCCATCCCAGCTTAGCTGGTTGTTGCAGGGTTGCTTGGATACCATAGATGCCGGAAGTGGGGTGGGGAGGGGGGCACTTGCACCCCCAACCAAAAAACAATAATAACAACCTGAATTAAATTATACAAAATTCCATTTAAAGTAAAGGAAAGTTAAAAGGAATTAAATTTCCTAAACATTCCGCATGCCATCTAAATATATCAATGGAGGTTTTTATATTAGCGATACGCTCGTATCGTGTAAATATTGTGACAGGATGGGAAAGCGTGTGTGTTCTTTGTTATAGGGGTGAGAAGACATGAGCCCCTGAGCGCTGGCGTACTGATGGGGGGGGGTATTTCTTATTCGATACCAGTGATTTACAAATGTTGCTGAAATGATAACATTTTCCGGTATTTTTTCTCCATTTTTTTGGTAAGTCATATCTTTTTATGCGTTTGTAGGAAAATTAGAAATTCCCAAGTTTAAAGTCGGGCGAAAAATATGCTTATTTAGAGGCCTTCATGTCAGGGCCTGAAGAACGGCTGGGCTCGGGGGCTCGAACACCTCATCTTTCCCTTCCGTCGTGTTTGCAAAAGAACTCTATATACAGGTTACAAATGAAGACGGGAGCATAGTACAGGACGATCTCGGTTGAGTGGTTTATCCCGTCGTCTTTGCCTTCCGTCACGTTGCTAAAGCGCCCTAATAAATTACAGACGGACGGACGGATGGAAAACGCCAAAACATAATGCCTTTGGTATTCGCTACATATATGACAAATGTTCATACATAGCGAATCGACTTGGAAAATACTTTTTGGAACTTTGTTCTGATTTGTTATGCTTTGATTTTCTCATATTCATTAAAACACAACCGCCTCCTAAAGCCACATGTACAAGCCCGCACACAACACACAAGCAACAATTATATTACAATAACAAAGCGCTCTTATCTTTTAATAGACATTATGCATATAAAATACTCAATTGTGGTTTTGTTATTATGTTTTAGCTACTTTTTTAAACCTAGAAACTACTCAACAACATAATTATATCTTAATAGCACAAACAAATTATTTTAATTTAATTTTAGTATAAACTCTATAGATCTACTTAATTTTCAATTATTTTATTCAATGAGCTATCATTTCCTTCTTTATTATTTTTACCCCAAATACTTTGCTGCAGACAAGAAATATTAAATATAAGGGGTTAGAAGTATTTCCACAGGAACATAAATTAAAATGGAGCCCTGCCTATTATCACGTTTATGTTCGGTGGCCATTTTAGCAACTAGGAATCGGATTTACATAGCCTAATATTAACAGACTAGATGCTGGTGTTTTTTTAAATATTTTACCTTTAATACACACTAAGAAAGAATGGTGCAAATATGCACCGTTAGGGGTACAAACCGATGCAACACTGGCAGCACCTTTAGGGGTTAAATCCTGCACCCTTTTTAAAGGTGCAATCCTGCACCCTTTAAAAGGGTGCCAGATTGACCTTTTAGGGGACATGTTATTACCCTTTTTGGTTCAATCCTGCACCTTTAGGGGTGCAAACCGATGCAACACTACCCTAATAAGGCCGGGCTATTTGAAGTCTTACTACGGCCGGGGGAGGGGCATTATGGCCCCCCCCCCAAAGATCTCGGCCGTGAAAGGGCCGATCTCCGCGAAAATTTGCACGCATGTCAAGTGAAGTGTACAGAACAATATGATAATTTCAATTTTTTGAAAAAAATCACATATTTGCATATTTATGGTAATTTGTGCAAATAACGTCATAAAATCACATTTTTACCCATAAATCATATATTATTCATATTTAAGCATTCTTTTTCACTACATATATTCATTAGACCATTTGAAACAATAATACGACAAAAAAATTTGGAAGAGCCAGCTTATTCCTTATGTTATCTCTTGTTTTGATAATTTCTTATGTATTTCATTGTTTTTTAACTTATTTATGTTAGTGTTTTTTTGTTTTATTTCTTCCTACAATTCAACTATTTTGACTCCCAAAACAACCACCTAAACTTTAAACAAGACCCAATAACCAATGTTTGATCTATTTTTAGGAAAAATGACATTCCCATATGTTTTGTACACAAATCACAAAATGAGCGATTTTCGGGCTGACATGCAAAGACAAAAGGTCACGTGACCTTGTAACTATAGGTCCGTTTTTTTTAAAGATGCGCAAGACTCTTAAGAAAAAAGTCAGCGAGCGGCGAGGCGCCATCCATATGCGTTCTCGAACAATCAGAAAAATCGTGGAGGGGGGGGGGGGCCATAATGCCCCCCCCCCCCCCGGCCTTATTAGGGTTAAGAGGTTGCCAGATGCACATTTTAGGAGACATGTTAGTACCCTTAATGGTTCAATCCTGCTCCAGTAGGGGTGCAAACTGATGCAATAGCAGCACCTTTAGGAGTTCAATCCTGCACCCTTTAAAAGGTGCAATCCTGCACCCATCATCGAGGAATACTCATGAAATTTGCTCGTACACAACTACATATTAAACATGCATGATGTTTCTTGGTTAGTAATCATATAATCAATAAATCTATTGCTAAAACGTGAATGTAATTGTAACATGATCAGACAACATAATCTATCGGTTAATGATTTCCGAAGGAAAATACATTGTCATAATCTGCTTAACAAATCATGATAAATATATTTTTATGTGAACACGTGCAAAGTAATCATGACTATGCATGCAATATGCAAACTTTTATTTTGCACCCTTTTTTTGTCGATAGGTTTCATTTTTGTGGGAAGGGTGCTAAATCGTATATTGCACCCTTTTTTAACCCCTTTTCCTTCAATAGGGTTCATTTTTATGTAAAATTTGCAAACTCTTATTTTGCACCCTTTTTTCTTAGAGTGTAGAGTGTTTGCAAACCTGCTCAGATAACAAATTCACCAGAAAAGAAGAAGAAGAAAAACGTCTATGTAGTCGAGCCTTCTCTTGAACATATAGCTATTACTACTACACGTCAATAATTATTATGCTATGACTCCTGAGTGCATATGATTATTTTTTCCTCCAAAATATGAAACAGTATGAACTACTCACGTTTTGTGTATAATCAATCAGTAGGTCATTAAGTCCAGGTCAATTGCGTCATTTAACGCCTTTGTTTTAGGTGCATGATGAGTTATTTCGACGTAATGATAAGAGAATAATACATGAACTATAAAGAACTGGATAAGGTTGTGGTCCGTATTAATATTCCGTGAACTTAAACCCTGCTCAACGAGTAAGACGTTCTATAAACGGCTCAAAGTGGTGTAAACTGTGAGAATGAAGAAAACTTAAACAACAAACTTTCGAATCACGATTCCAGCCAAATTCTGAAGTGTCCGATTTTGCTTCTTTTGAAATCTCCTCGCTCGCCAAATGCGATGTAACTTGCTCGAGTTTAGAAAGTATGACAATTCTAAAAAGCCACTCCCTGAGACAGGCAGCATGCGCAAACGAGGAAGTAATAACACAAAGCGTCAGCAAGTCTAGTAGAACGCAAACAACTTCAGGAAATCAAATGAATGTAACCATGCCTTGCTCGCATGGAATAACATTACAGAGATACGTATTCGTGACGGGTTTCAATGTTGCACTGCAGGGGCTGTGGATGGATGGGATGCACTAATAAAAAAGGGGTACTTTCTGCAAAAAAGGGGGCCATACAACCATGCAACTCCGTTAAAGGTACTATGTCCCATTTGCAGGCCCAAAAAATGAAAAGGTTAAATTCCAACGGCATTTGAAAGATAATAATAATTTAGAACTTCCATAAAAAGGGGGGCTTGAAAATGTCTTTAAGTGGGAAAATAACGACTATTAGTTGTCGAATGGACTTAGGAGCTATAGAGCCAATAAGTAATAGTCTTGATTTTCAGACCATTGTACCGAATGGTCGTACGTTTTATGCTGCGCAAAGATTCAATCAGTTAAATTTTGGCCATTACAAGAAGTGGGTTATTGATGTAGACAATTGCTATGGACCCTTTACAGCTCATTTTATGTATGCTATTACCAAAGAAGAAAAAAGCCAGTCAGTCAATAAATAGTGTCTGACAGTGAAGTCTAGCAAGTAAACGGATTTCCTTGCATGATATGAATATTAGGACACTACTAACATTTAAATTTCACAGATAGCACATACATGACATATTCATAATTCCTGCAAAGTTCTACAGAATTTGAGGTTGGCTGCAAAAGGGACATAGTATCTTTAAGGGGCAATGAATCCTCCCTATATAGTAGGCCCTAAATTTAAAACTTGAATATGTAACATAATTATTTTGTATTTTTTATGGCCACTATTTTGGATCCATTACTAGTTTTGCAGTTATGATGCTTGCTTTTCTTGTTACCTTCAAATGTCAGACAGGGATACATTGCCTTCGTTTTTTATGTTTGTGTTTAGGTTTTGTTTTGGCAATTGTCCTTGCTATAAGCATATATAATTTTTAATCGACAATTACTTTTCCCAGAACTTAGGCATTATATTCTTCCCATGATGTGAATATTTCTGGTATTTGTGCATCAGGCCGAAAGTTCAGATCGATACGTAATTATTCTGACGATTTGAAAAAAACTGTTTAACACAGTTAAAGACACAATGTTTGTCTGTAAACAGTTCCCCGCAAAATATAGGTAACTTTTTGGAACTGGCGGGGGCACAGCCGCTACGTGCCCCTACCCTCCACCCCCTCCCTTTAAGCGGTTAACAAAAATCAAAACAAAATGGGGAAAATAATCATGCATATGGCACCTGTCGTGAAAATGTAATTGACTTTATCATTAACTATGTCTATCATGTGATATAAAGCGAACAAAATCCATACAGAAAAGTGGAGAAAAATAGAAAGATTCTGACGAAATCAATATGTGCTCTGCTACGCTAAGCGGCAGATCACCTACAAAGTTAGATTCTTACGAAATCAATAGGTGCTCTGCTACGCTATACTTACAAATGACAAAACGGCTGGTTCATTCTCATCGCTTCCCTTTCTTCTCTTTCTCATTCTGAACTCTTCTTTTTTGTTGTACCGCTCTTGTGTGTTTGTGTGTGATTGTGGGTGTATGTATATACATGCACGGTTGATTTACCTGCTGATAATTGATGGGCGCTCTTTTTCTGTCTTCGTCTTAATGAACATTTATTTACATAATAAGTTCGCTATTTAATTGAATAATGTATTTACCTTGGCAGGTACCTCATGTACAAGCGCAAGTTGCTTGTTAGTGGTCCTGGCCTTTTATTTATTCTGTACTTATGATTCATAATGTGTTTTTTTATGATGTAAAATAAACTGAATTACCATAACACTCAATATTAAAGGAATATGACCAATATTAATTTGTTTTGACTACGTAGACTATGTCAGAGGCAATATTTCATTACTCTTTCTCTCCCCCCCCCCCTCTCTCTCTCTCTCTCTCTCTTTAAATATAATGTATAGCTCGCTAATAGTTCCCTGGAATTTTTGTAGACTTTGTTGATCCCTAGATCATCTAAGGTGACCTCTACTCCCGGATGAGGAAAGAAAGATCATGAGAGTTCAAATTAACAGGAAATAACACCCAGCTCTCATTTGGACTTTGCCTACTTTGTGGAAATATGGGGATAAGTCTCCAAACGTGATCTCGCAAACATATCATACTGTCTTTGCCGCAGGCCTACTTGTACCAAGCAGATGTCCTGATAGTTTGCAGACAAAAAGCCTTGCCAGTCGCTGTGCGTAACAATATCTGCACAGTGAGACAAGGCTGAGGGCATACTGCAAAGGCTTTACTTAGTTGATATGATGCAGCAAGAGAATGGTAGAGCTTTATTATTTGTGGTTATGTTTCAAATCGGAGTCTGCGCGAGCAGACTGGTTTCCTTGAGTGGATTCCATGACCATAACGAAAGTAGGAAGGGCATTAATACTCCGTTTAAAGGTAAAGACCAGTTTTGGAAATGTCCCCCCCCCCCCCTCTTAAAAATGAAATGGAAGCTCTTATTACCAATCATGTGAAAGAATATGTTTTGACTAATACGTGATGATACAAATTTTGCCGAGAAGCCGCTAACTTATTGATATATTGAGTAAATTAGTATATCTATTAGGACCTGATAGATATAACGCACGTGTCGCGCACGTGTGCGTAGTCCCTTATACATCTTTCTGTGTACGGTGCTTGTAACTTTACCAAGATTGGGTCAAATTTCTTATCATTTTGATGATTCCAGAACCTTGCAGTACACACCAATACTTATATGCTAGATGATCAACCTTTTCTGATCGATTCCGCAATGTTTTTTTCACAATGCAATCGCATGACAAGAACTGATCTTTATCTTTAAATACGCCTATATAAAGTTTTATTTTAATAGACTCTCACACTTTTTCAGACCATCACACTCAACTGTAAAGTATGGTGGTGAAGCTGTATTTTGGACCTGGGCAATCACCCCTATATAGACAATTCATTGCATTGTGACGTTTTACATTCACCTGAAATGTAATCTTTCTGTGTACGGTGCTTGTAACTTTACCAAGATTGGGTCAAATTTCTTATCATTTTGATGATTCCAGAACCTTGCAGTACACACCAATACTTTTATGCTAGATGATCAACCTTTTCTGATCGATTCCGCAATGTTTTTTTCACAATGCAATCGCATGACAAGAACTGATCTTTATCTTTAAATACGCCTATATAAAGTTTTATTTTAATAGACTCTCACACTTTTCAGACCATCACACTCAACTGTAAAGTATGGTGGTGAAGCTGTATTTTGGACCTGGGCAATCACCCCTATATAGACAATTCATTGCATTGTGACGTTTTACATTCACCTGAAATGTAATTAAATTGTAATAATTTAGTTGGGAGAATTGAGGAATCGATCAGATTAGTTTTTCCCAATTCGTATCATTAATAATGGTATGTTTTCGCTCAAATTTTCAGATTATCTTCAATTGTACATCTACATCATTGTATGTCAAGTTCAGATCGAGTAAATTTGCCATTTCCAAGCAGTCCAAGCCAGTCCGTAGTCAGTTTAAAACCGTTATTAACTACTTCTACTTCTTCCCTATACGACCAAACCCCGGGCCAAACCCATTCTAATTACTAGTTTGGGGACAGTTCAGCTCGCGTAGCGTAAGTTGACCGTGCCAATGCTCTCACTTGGCATTTAGAGTGCTTCTGACCTTTCTCAAGGGTTTAGTTGTTTGTTTACAATCTAAAATGAAAATTAGACTTCGCGCGGTTTAGATGAGGAAGCTGGGTTGATGTCTACTGGCGCGGGCGCAACCACTTCAGGAAATTACGCTGAGTAAGACTGGGTCTTCTGTAAGTAAAATGTTTATCAAATATATAATGCATAAAGAATTAAAGCCCTCATCGCCCCCTGTCCGCCCAAACGGTGTACACAGGTACTAGTGAACACACTTGGAGACCCGATAACTCAGTGGCGTACGCAGGATTTTTTTCAAGGAGGATGTTTGTTTTTTTAATTGGGGGGGGGGGGGGGAGGAGCGTTAATTCATTTTTACTCAGCACACTCTGACTCTGGACTGATACATGTGATGTCCATTTAAGGCAGTACGTTAAAAGGACGTCGATCGTAGCAATCCCCATTGTCTTCGTGCGAATCTAAAAGTCCCTATTCCCACTTCGCAGAGGACTTGATGCGAGAACCAACAGATAGAACATGTAGCGACTAGGGCACATACTTCTACAGCTGTCCTCGGAGAGCTCTAGCAAGCACTTTGTGGTTCATGCAGTGCTTCTAGTATGTTTCGTTATGCTAATTCACAAATCCCCCTTCTTCAACATAGTCCATTATACCATGCATCAAAGCTTTTTAATACCGTGCCCAACGATCTCAGAATTATATATATTTTTTAATCTTACAACATTGAGATTAGTAAAATTCAAGATATTTGCTCATTTCTTCCATCTCGTAGATACTTTTGTTTCCTTTTTTTCTCCCTTTGTCACTATGATTCGATTTTGTACTTAAATTTATGTAAATATGTTCATTTATTATAACTTGCATATTTGTTTGTAATTTGTATTTTCATTGTTTTATATTCTATTCGAATCTTATGTAATCACGGCCTCGCTGAAAAACAGCTTTTGCTGAATGCGGGTACAATTGTTGTATTTGTTTTTAACCGTGTATTAATAACATATACCATACCATACAGTATGGCTTTAATCCACACTTTGCGGATTACTACAGTTATAATGTGTGTGGTAGTTATTTTACATTACTGCTAAGAAAGCAAAAATGCTTGTTAGTTGGGCAACAGAGGACCGACTGTTTTAGGTCCTCTCAGACGGTCTTGGTGATGAGGATAAGTTACCACAGGGCACTAGCGCATCCAATTCAATTTAAATCATTTTTTTCCAAATTCCACATTTAAAACAATGTGTAAAAAAAAACAATTAATGGACAATAAAAACATAATAAAACTATGACAATTCAATCAATAGCATTTAATGAGTATAAATTAATTCAGTATTAACAGACTACAAGATAAACAAAAGTGGATAATTGGAAAATGGTGAACACAATGAAAACCAGGTTTGTGGCTTGTTAGGGTGTGTTCACCTAGTTTATGTATTTTTTTTGTCTTTACATGATTATTATACAATTTAGACAATGAACATAAAAGATATTTAACAAATTGGAAGTTATTAATATGAACAAATTAAATGTTTCTTATATTGCCTCCTGAATGTGTTATTTAATGAAATATTAAATTGGATACATTTTACATTATTCCAAAGAAGCAGACCCGAATGTCTCAGTAAGTATCTTGAATAATCATTATTATATGTTATTTATTTGCATTTCCTGTAGGATAATTATGAATCTGAGGATTTAAAGGCCCACTGCACTACTTGTACCTTATTGCTCCCTCTATATAGAAAACAAAGCCCGATCCGTGCCTGTTGGTACCCCATGATCCTCTTTTTCTTATGTTAATTGAGAGCTGAGTTGATGATTTAATTCCTCCTGTTCACAATAGTATAGCCGCGTTTTAAAATAAACATATTCATTAAATATAAAGGCAAAGTGTGAGTATTGGATCTTTGCAAAAGGAAACATATGTGTAATTTGTTTATATAATAACTTAAGTGTACATAATTTCTTAAAGGTACTATGTCCCATTTGCAGGCCAACAAAATGAAAAAGTTAAATTCCAACTGCATTTGAAAGATAATACTAATTTAGAACTTCCCTAAAAAAGGTGGGGCTTGAAAATGTCTTCGAGTGGGAAAATAACGACTATTAGTTGTCAAATCGACTTTAGGGCTATAGAGCCCAAAAGTAATAGTCTTGATTTTCAGACAATTATAATGAATGGTCATACGTTTTATGCTGCGCAAAGATTCAATCAGTTTAATCTTGGCCATCACAAGAAGTGGGTTATTGATGTACCCTTTACATGTACAACTCTTTTCATGTATGTTATTACCAAAGAAGAAAAAAGCCAGTCAGTCACTCAATAGTGTCTGACAGTGAAGTCTAGCAAGTAAACGGGTTTCCTTGCATAATTTGAATATGAGGACACTGCTAACGTTTAAATTTCACAGATAGGACATACATGACATATTCACAATTCCTGCAAAGTTCTACAGAATTTGAGGTTGGCTGCAAAAGGGACATAGTACCTTTAAATAGTGGGGATGATATATAACTTGAATCTTTGCATAAGGGAACATATTTAGGTGATACGTACGTAGACGTATCACCTTTTGATTTCGTCAAGATTTTTATTATTTATTTATTTATTATTATTTATTATTATTCTTCCTCGAATTTGTTCGCAGGATATCTCAAGACTGAATAAAGCTATTATCATGAAACTTGTAATGATGATAGATATTAGTCTAACTTAGAACTGCGTGACTTTTCAGAGACTCAAGATCATCATGACGTCATCCAGGCGCCATTTTGTGAAAATCAACTTATGATCATATCTTCATAACGGAAAGTAATTTATCATTCATATTTACCATGATTAAGATCAATATCCGTCCGGTCAATTTCAGGTCAAAAAATGCGCGCAAAAATGCGCGTACGCTTTTGTCCGCGCGTTTACGCGCGCGAAATTTTTTTAAATGCTCCAAATCATCCCAAATTTTTTTTACATACGTTTCAGGACATATGGAGCATTTGATAAAAAAAATACGCACACGCGCATGCGCGCGCGTTTTCGCGCGTACTGGCATTTTGCAACATAGAATCGCCGATTTTTTTCTGTCATCATATTTGGTACATTTTTCCAAGCGTTTTGATAACTTGTTCACTTTTTAATAACGCAATGAGCGTCCGTCAAAGTTGACAGCACGCGCGGATTTGCGTTATCTTTATCCACAATACATGGGCAAAAACATGCCTATATAAAATTCATTATAACTCTTCAGAAAAGATAGAAACTCCTAATATTTTTTCATATTTGGATAGATTATGAGTCGGAGATATGATTTCATGTCTCATTTGATCCTCAATTAACTCATGACGTCATCATAATGGCCTCCAAACTCAAAAATTCAATTTGCATATTATGACGTCAGCATATTTTTGGAAATTTGATTGTATCTCTGTAAATATGGATCAATTTTTTTTCGAATTTTGATATGTTCTAGCTGAGACAATTTATTACAAATGCAGTATCCACAATTTTCCAGTTTGACAAAGGTATCATGGCATATTTCTGCGATTAAAGGAGGCATGTCAATTTTTCACATTTTGCGTGTATTCTCTATGGGACATGACTATTTCTCAAAACTGGATTCTACATTTCCCTCTTTCGCGAGCAATATCTCTGTTGTTTTATCTTTGTTTACGCTGAGCTTCAAGTATGTTGTAGCGGAGACAATAAGCTATCTCAAATGTGTATTTTATTTTTTGATCAGATGCCGGGATCATGCTCATATTGCACTTGCAAAGTGGAATTTGAGAATCCCATTTTCCGTTTACGTGTAATCGCTATGTGAATTGTTTTGGTATATCGTTAACGCACTTGAATTCTATCCTCGAGGTCCCTGGTTCGAGTCTGGGCGTCTCCAACCACTTGTTTTCCTTTACTTTTTTTTTTCTTTTTGACCTTTTACTGTACCATCTCCTTTGATTATTAAAACACGTACATCTGCGAATAAACTATTTGCTTTATTATTACCCTATTTTCACTTAAACGATTACTTTTTGTGTCTAATCCCTATGGGAGATGACTTTTCCTCAAATCTGGATTCTACATTTCTGTCTTTTGCGAGCAATATCGCCGTTATTCCAGCTTGGATTTTGTTGATATTTGAGGATGTTGTAGCTGAGACTATATGCTATCTAAATCACCCCTCATTTTTTCAATAAGATATCAGGATCACGCTCATGATCATGACCATCTTCATTATCATAATGATGGTAATCGTTTATCAATTACATTTTCATTTCTTTGAATAAGATAAAAATCGTCAAAAGGTGTTCTTTATGATGTAAATTGAAGTCAAATGTGTAACTGGTTACTGCACAGGGTCAAAGGTCATATATTGTTTTAATCTATCTTCCCTAGATCCATGATGATAAAGGAGACACAATTTAATCTTGACATATGGATAGATCATAATGGGAGAAGCATATAAATGGGAGAAGCATTTTATAAAATAATATATCGTGTAATGCATTATTCGTTATGTAAACCATTATCATACGTATCACCTAATTCGTCTAAGTGACGAATTAAAGTCTAGTTGTAATTTGTTTATATATGATAACTTAAGTGTACCTAATTTCTTTAATAGTGGGGATGATATATAACTTGAATTAGTACACATACGTATTGCTTTTTTCTGTAATATAGTTTAATTCTTGTGAGTGAGTACAAGAAGTATTTCTCCAAAAAGTATTGCAGTAAGAAAAAGTGGATAAAATAAACGTTTTGTGAATATTAAATAAGACATATGCAGTTAAAATATTTTTCAATGGTTTCGAATGGTTTCGAATGGTTTTGAACCCGTATCGCCAGAATACGAGACCATTGCTCTACCAACTGAGCTATCACTCTCGACTAGTTGATCTTTAAAATGTCCAACAACAAAAACTGTTTTTGCAGCTGGGCCGAGTTGTCTTTGAGCCGAGTTAGCCCGGATTCCCTCAGAGAGCTCTAAAGAGGGCGTTGTTGTACATGTAGTTCTTCTAGTACAGTATGGCTTAAATGCACACATTTCACTCTCGACTAGTTGATCTTTTTGATGAGGGCGAAGGAGAAAATCAAGATCAAAATTGCGGCATCCATACAGGCCAGGACCTGGAAGCGACAGCAAATGAACCCGTTAACTCGAAGATGAGTCCTGTAGAGAAAGTCAATATAGAATGATCATAAATGTTATAACTAATGTTCTTTTTCCTACTTCTTCTTCTTCTTCTTCTTGTCATTCATTTTCTTCTTTGTCGTCTTCATCTTCTTCTTTTCTTCTTCTCCTCTCTCTATCCATCAGCTTTTTTTTCGTCTTCTTCCTCTTCATTCTACTTTATTTCTTCTTTCTTCTTCTTCCTGCTCCTCTTGCTCCTTCTTCTAGTTCATCTTCTTTTTGTTCTTCTGCCTCCTGCATGCTCCTCCCCCTTTCTTCTTTTTTTTTTGGTTTTCAAGTGATATTTAATTTGGTACTAAATACAATATAATATGATAAAATATAATACAGAGTTGTGACATGATTAATAAAAAAAATATATCATTTAGACATTCTATAACAACTTTTAAAATTAAACAGAGGAAATCAATATTAAATTCTTCTTCTTAGTATTATTATTATTATCGTTGATATTGCTCCCTTTCTTCATTATTTTGTCTTCTCTTTTATGTATCGAAACAAGGCGTTTTTCATTTGTACGAGTATTTGATTCCCGTGCATATTTTTACATATTATGCACTTAAGTTTACATGGACGTTTCAATATGCAAACATTGGGTCCTTAAACAATTTTGTATTCACTTAAATAATCCACTTAATTGGTAAATTATTTAATTTCAAATGAGATCAGGTCAATCTGTATTTCATTGCAGAACTGATTTGTAGATTAGAAAATTTCCATTTTAAAGCGTTATAATAGAAATTTATGCCGCAACTTAGAAAGAGAGAGAGAAGGGGTGTAAATTTAGGTCAAATAATGGATTGTAAGTATAATATTTAAAAACGAAGAGATATTCCAGTTCTATTGATGCTCTTTCTTTTTTTTTGTTCCTTATATTTTTAATTATTCTTTCTTTTACTTTTTCTTCATTTTGTTTTTTACTTTCGGCTTTTTTCTTTTCTTTTTTGTTGTTTCTGTTGGGTTTTCTCTTTTGTATGTCTCTTGTGTTTTTTTTAATGTTTTTTTTATTTTATTTAATTTTTTTGAGGGGGAGTTGATTTTTCATAGTTTCGTTTTTCTTTTTCGATTAAACAATCATGAATAATACTGACCTGTTGCATAGCCTCCGGTAGCCACACCGAACCCCCTAATAAACGACGTGAAAGCGATGATCCCAGAAAAGTTCTCTTTCGCAACCGAGTCATGAAGGATAGCGTAAAAAGACGTGAAGGTCGCAAAGAGACCAAAACCAGCGAAGAAAGTAGAGATAAACTGTGATATGTGACTGTGGAGTAGTCCGAATATTAGTAGCCCAACCGAGGAGATGATGGTACCGGATACCAGAGTCCGTTTTCCCCATTTGGGGCGGAGGTAGAGGACGCCGCCAGCGGTCAATCGCCCAAAGAGACCACCGATAGCTCCAGTGACTGGCAGGTATGCTTCACGAGAGGGAGACATCCCGAACGAATGGACATAAGGGACCATGAAGAGCGCCCATCCGATATAGGCAATTTGATGTAAGAATACGGAGGGGAGAATTAAAGTACAGTATACTTTCTCAGCTCTCAATGTCTGAAAGTATGTCACATCTGCAAGCCAGCTTCCGGTTCGCAAAAGGTACCCTTTAATCAACCCCTTATGTTTCGGGCCAGCTGTCTCGTCTCGCGTTTGAATGTTTATATTGCGAGAGGGATGATTATCGACCGGACACGACGTATCTACTGCTATGGCGTCTTCTTCAACCCCGGTTACACGCACCTTAATCGGTCTTAGCAATGATGCAATCACAACAAAGTTCAGGAATATGACGCCTAGGCAGAGCAGAGCGCCCTCTACGCCATATGCAATTAGTACGTGTGACGTCACAATAGGGAGAACGATGCCTCCAGCCTGTGCTCCAGTAGAGGCTAGGGCGTTGGCGGCGGCATACCTATGATTAAAGTATTCGTGTAGTAGAACATGCGATGTTTGAAACACCGGTGATGAAAGAGCACCTAAAACAAGCAGAAAAATTGCAAAAAATACATTAATGACATAGGGATGATGTTAGCACAACAAATTATGTTACAATACATACAGTTAGCAAGTGAACTATTCATACCCCTCGTTAATTTGATTTTTTTTGTGCACTTTTCGTAACTGTAGAATCAAAGATGGACCGGTCGAATGTGGACCTTTTTCGGACATCTTTAGATAAAAGCTTGAATATGACAATGACAATACCTTCGGGTTTGGTAATTCGTATGGGGACAAATTCATCTGTTAACTGTACATACATACATATACATACATTTTTTATCAATTTTCTCCATTAGTAATTGAAATTGTATCATTATTAAAATTAATATTACTATTTCCATTGTCATTGCTTTTTTATCGTTATTCTCTTAATTATTGTTATTTTTTTCTTCTAATTATAGGTATCGTCAATATTAATTTAATTTTGTATTGTTCTTATTATTTTTATGATTATTAATTTCAATATTATTATTAGTGTTTTTATTATAATAATTATCCCATTATCATTATTATCATTATTGTCATGATTATTATTATCATTATTACTATTATAATTATCGTTATTATTTGTATCGTTATTATCTTTATCATTATTGTTATCATTAATACTATTATTATTATTATCATTATAATCATTAATATTATTATTATTATTCTTATGACCTGCTGCCATAAATAAAGCACCGATGACCCAGACTGATCGCACAGCAGAGGTGAGCATCATGCACACCGAGGATAGGAGGGCGCCCACAACGGCTAGGGATCGGGGTTCGAACCTCTGCGACAGTAGATGAACAAATGGACCTAGGGATAGCAATGTATGAAGAATATAAACACGGGTAAGTATGTGTGTGTGTGTGTGTGTGTGCGCGTGCGTGTGTGTTTGTGTGTTTGTGTGTTTGTGTGTGTGTGTGTGTGTGTGTGTAAATATATATATATATATATATATATATATATATATATAATCACATGTGTGTATATGTCTATCAACCAAACGAATCCGAGCTGACTCGGCCCTGGGGACAACTCGGCCCAGCTGCCAAAACGATCATTTTTTTGGTCATTCTACCCTAACCCTAACCCTAACCCTAACTCTAACCCTAACTCTCCCCTACCCCTAACTCTAACCCTAATCCTACCCCTAAACCTAACACCAACCCTAACCCTAAACCTGAAAAACTGCCGTTTTTTGCAGCTGGGCCGAGTTGTCTTTGGTCAGAGTAAGCCCGACTCCATATATATATATATATATACGAGGTAAAAGAAAACCCACGCGTTGGAAGATGAATAAAATAAAGCAAAGAATTCTTGCTAGTTTTATGCTTATATTATTGAATTGGTTATTATTCAAGCAAAATTTTGTTTGGATGACTTCTACCTTCTCAATACAATATACGCGGAACAATAGAACAATGAGGCAGAGAGAGAGGGTTGTGGTGGTGGAGGGGTGAAAAAGAAAGATGAATTTTAATTCCATGTCGACATTTTCTTATCCCACGTTTCACTCGGTCACCAAATAGATTCTATTTTTTCTCTGTGGATGTAAAACCCTATGGTAAATGATTCACATAGCTCTTAGTGTAAAGGTTGGAGATTTGCCAGATCCCAGCCTATGCATTAACGCCATATATGGAAAGACATTAGTCAACATTTGCCCTTCTCTACTCAGGTGCCAAATGTGCCATATGGGTACCCGATCATGTCGGTAAAATACGGTAGTCATTGTAGCTATCAAATGGTGGCTGGCTTGAAGTGAAGAACGTTCAAAAAATAGATATTGTTTGCGTGGAAAGCCTGGATCCGATAAACGGGTTATTAAAAGCGCTTAAAGACATCGTCGATGGATTAAGTGCCTTTTAAACCCAGAAATAGTGTATTTTTGCTATTTATATCATTATTATTATAATGACGATGATGATGACGATGAAAAGGAATATTATCACTTTAATTAGTATCATTGTGTTTGTTATCATTGATACTATTTTTACTGTTAGCATGTAGAGGTGTTGTGGTCGAGTGGATACGTCACCGGACTAACGATCACAAGGTCCGCGGTTCGAGTCCCACCACGGCACTAATGTCCTTTGGCAAGACATTGATCTACATTTGCCACTCTCCACCCAGGTGTTAAATGGGTACCCGGTAGGATGCGAAAGCCAATGCGGTATGCTTAGCAATTCGAGCCTAGTAGCTCTTGTTGGAATGCTCCCCAGGGAGTGGAGAAAGTGCATACATTGTGTGCGGGCGAGCCAGAATCCGATGACCGGGGGTAATAATGTAAAGCGCTTAGAAACTCGTACATTCCCGACGTATTAAGCGCTATATAAGCAATATTATTATTATTTATTATTATTATTATCATTGTCACCATTATTATCTGTATTTGCGTTTATGATGTGATGATAAAAAAAGATGACTTTTAAAAAAACATTGACAGTTTTCGTACTCACTCGTCATCATGAAAGCGACATACTCCATGGACAGAAACTATCTTTCTTGATATCATATTCATTATCATAGCCACCATTATTATCTGTATTTGCGTTTGTGATGTGATGATAAAAACAGATGGAATATTGACAGTTCTCGTACTCACTCGTCATCATGAAAACGACATACTCCATGGACAGAAACTATCTTTACTGTTATCATAATCATTATCATAGTCACCATTATTATCTGTATTTGCGTTTATGATGTGATGATAGAAACATTGACGGTTCTCGTACTCACTCGTCATCATGAAAACAGCATACTCCATGGACAGAATAAATCCAACCGTCTGGTAATGAGAATCTAATCTAAGGACGAGAGACGGCATGAGAACACCGAACGATTTCACCGCGCCTTGCTGAAGCGCAGACAGGGTAAACCTCGACAGAAGAATCACGAAACGCCACGGATCGGTCGCTTTGTCGCCGGGGTGGATCCCAGAAACCGCCATGCTAGGAGCTAACTAGTTAACAATAAGGTCGGTAGCTTCACAGTAAAGCTCGTGGTGTTAAACTCTCAGGTTGTTTTGTAGTTAAGGATCGCGGGGACACGTTGGAGTATGTACTTAAAGTAATAAAAACAACGTGTTATGATTATCACAATAACTTCAATGCTGACTACAGACGGTCTTCCTTTGAAGTTGATGTGCTGCGCGGACGCAATTAACTTCGGAGTTTCGCAAGGCCTATGTTACAATTAGTGACCGTTTGATTAGCTTCATTGAAGGTTAAAACTTTGAATATTCTTCGTTGGGATCCCTATGTGAACTTGCGTAGTTGTTCATATATCGTTAGAGCTTTCAAAAATTAGTTAACGAGTACGACGTTCACTTGGTCAGCTCAAACTGGCTCAGATGACACCGGTTCGAAGATAAGTCACCCATTTCGTTAAAGGTCGGTCCCCAGACTTAAATAATCATATCTGGTTGATTCACTTCCACAAAAACCCAATTACATACACAGACACACGCGCACACACGCGCACACACACACGCACACACAATCTATCGTAGGAGCCTAGCTGCTTGACGTCAATCAGCTCCTTACCTGTCTGTTGGTGTCATTGGAAACGGCATGTCAAGTGGAGACCTTTATACGAAACCGTGTTGACCTCTTAAGACGGTCACTCTTGACCCATGCATTGACATCTAATCTTCATGTGGGGGAGACACTGGACGTTGGTAAGTTTAATAGAGAAATAAACTCCTTGACCTTGGAGGAAAAAGTACTTCAGTTTCACAGTAAACGATAATCCTCATTTCGTTTTCCTATTTTTTTCTTTAGTTTAATTACCTTGATGAAATACGATACAAAACGTTCTGAAAGGATATTTCGATGCGGGCAATTCAGGGATGCCCTTGAATTATTCTTAAAATAGTCTTCAAGCCTGGACGACAGGAACCTTTTTGACAAATTAGTCTAGGATACAACAGCATTATAATTATAATAATAACTGTGATTTATATAGCGCATAATAATCATCGATGACAATCGTCTATGCGCTTTAGATTATTACATTCATACAAATTACATTATTACATACATTAGGCCTACATTATTACGTACAAACTATAGATAATTGTATTATCACGTACAAATTACAAATTAAATTATATCAAATGGTATTCCACTACAACAAATAATAGTTACTTTTAAAATAGATAAGTTTTGACAGCAGTCTAAAACATTGCAAATTAGTTAATTTTTCTTATTTATATAGGTAGAGAATTCCAGAGTACAGGAGCTGAGACTGAAAAGGATCTGTTGCCATGTGTCTGTGTGTTAGTAAGCATATCAGCGCCTGTTATGAGCCTTGCTTCTGTTCTCTGGATTCTCTGAACACGATTCAATTGCTTTTGGGTAGACCATAGAATAGAGCATTTTAATTATCAACTTGGGATATGATTAAGGAGTAAAGAAAGATTGCAAAAGATTTAAGATTAAGATCATCCCTAATTTGTCAAATTTTGTGAATAGCGGAGACAGCGGATTGACAAGTCTGGGTGATGTGATCTGACATTGACAGATGCATGTCCATGATCACACCAAGGTTGCGGGCTGTTGGGACTGCTAACTCCATCAACATTGACAATTAGAGCATGTAGTGTATTAGGAAACAAGTCTAGACATAACATGTATCGCCTCAGTCTTAGAAGCATTGACAAGTCACATGTTTTTAGTGGACCGTAAAACTATTATTTCTGTAATGCAGGTATTGATGCGACAAACAGCTATCTTTCTACAACTTGAAGGGAAAGAGAGATAAACCTAAATATCACCTGCTTATACCATGGAGAAAAGACCAAGTGCCTTGATGACTTCATACATTGGAACACTATACAAGTTGAACTAAATGGGCTCCATAACTGAACCCTGAGGGACACCTGCATGAATCATCTCTTACGTTATGAGAATAGTCATTTCCAATCTTTACTACACATGTGATATTTCCAAAAGGTACGAATACAACCATTTGTTAACAGAACCCTCAAATCCGTATCGTTCATTAAACCTCTTCAGCATTATGGAATGGTAAATGATGTCGAAGGCCGAAGTGAAATCCAATAACACCAAGAGGCTGTTCACACCGCAATGAGATAGCGCGATCTATAGCACCCCCCTTTTTCTAGCGCGCGCTAGACCGCGCTATCTCTCGTGGACCACCCCCAAGAGGTGCTCCAGTGGCACGCCGTTTTTGGCTCGCCGTGGCTCGCTGTTGGGCGGACCGAAACGACGTTGTACCTTCCACATCGCAGAGATAGCGCAGTCTAGAGCGTGCTATCTCTGCAGTTGTGAACAGCCTCCAAGAGGGTTTCCTTCCGCTGGTCAAGGGGAAGTGCGGTATCATTCTGCCCTCCGATGAGAGTAGTCTGAACACTATGTTGTTTTGGTATGCTGACTGAGAGTAGGAACAAGCAAATTGTTTTCTATTAGATAATCCCAAATTTGTGTTGTTTACACTTTCTCTGTCACCTTACTCTTCCTGTAAAGACCCAGTTTCCTTTATAAGAGGAGTAACAATAGCTATTGTTGACATGGCACAATTCCTGAAGATAAACTCGCATTCACCATAGCAGTTATAACTGGGAGTAGTTTACTGACACATTGTATTATGAGACTTCCCTCGGCTAAACTAAATTAGGAGTACATGTAGTAGTAGTAGTAGTAGTAGAAGTAGTAGTAGTAGTAGTAGCAGCAGTAGTAGTAGTAGTAGTAGTAGTAATAGTAGAAGTAGTAGTAGAAGTAGTAGTAGCAGTAGTAGTAGTAGTAGAAGTGGTAGTAGTAGTAGTAGCAGTAGTAGTAGTAGTAGTAGAAGTAGTAGTAGTAGTAGCAGTAGTAGTAGAAGTACTAGTAGTAGTAGTAGCAGTAGTAGTAGTAGTAGTAGAAGTAGTAGTAGTAGTAGTAGAAGTAGTAGTAGAAGTAGTAGTACTAGTAGTAGGAGTAGAAGTAGTAGTATATGTAGTAGTAGTAGTATACACCCACAACAAAAAGTGAGTCATTTGACACATTTAAGCATAATTTTCGTGAGTCAGGTGTAAATTGACTCATTAGTAACAACCAATGAGTCTCTATTGACTCATTTATATTTCACCAGTGTGTCAATCATGAGCTGACGCATTTGCAAAATGCTTCGACTGACTCACATGGTCGTAAAAAATGAGTCAAGATCGACATAAGAGCATTTTAGAAGAAAAAAGTGAGTCAACTTGAAAGTGAGGCTGTATGCATGCGCGCGCATGCTTTCGTGACGTCATCCAAAATGCGCATTCTCGAGCCATATTTGAATTCCCGATCGACGACGCGACGTCGCCATCTTATATCTTGGATTCAGAAGAGTTTTGACTGCAGCTAGTGAAAAATTGGTACGCATAATTATTCATATGGTTTTAAACGATGATTTTTATGACTGGATTCGTGGGCTGAATCTTCTGATTATTATACAAATGATGCATGCGTTCATTTTACGATATCCGCACTCGAGTTGATGAGGCTGTGTGTAACTTAACTATCACTATGAACATGACTGACAATGAGAGCGGACAAAATATACAGTTCCTCAGGTAGACAAAGGAACATCCCTTACTGCTATTATGTAAAAATGTGTAGAACAGGTGTCACATGCATATTCACCTTTTTACATAATAGCTGTGAAGGGATGTTTCTTTGTCTACCTGAGGAACTGTATATTTTGTCCGCTCTCATTGTCAGTCATGTTCATAGTGTATAGATTCTACTGTATCGCACGAAGCCGTGTCGAATGAAAACATGCATGATCTTGCATCATTGTTTTATACAACGAAACTCCTAGATCCTTGTTATTTGATGTAAAACGAATTAATTCAAGATTGTTTCGTGACAGTATGGGTGACAAATAAATCTCAAGTTAAGGCTTAATTTAGTGCGAACAAAGTAGATTTTTCAGATTCGGGTAGCGGGACCACCGATTACATCGCTAAAATGTGATATTTTAGGATATATTTTCCATTGCAAATGTGGACAGTGACTCTGGCATGGTATGGTATGTGTGTGATAGGCCTAGGGAGTAGGGGGTCTATGTCATGATGCACCCACAACAAAAAGTGAGTCACCCTTACTCAAATTGATGAGTCACTGGTTTGTCCGTACAGCGAAACACTTGAAGGATCATGTGAGTCACTATGACTCGATACAAATGAGTCTCTTAGATAAATAAGACTCATTTGTATCGAGTCATAGTGACTCACATGATCCTTCAAGTGTTTCGCTGTACGGACAAACCAGTGACTCATCAATTTGAGTAAGGGTGACTCACTTTTTGTTGTGGGTGTAGTAGTAGAAGAAGTAGTAGTAGTAGTAGTAGCAGCAGCAGTAAAAGTATCATAATAGAGTGGTAATAGTGGTGGTGATGGTAGCAGTATAATTAGTAGTAGCAGTAGTAGTAGTATAGTAGCAGTAGCAGCAGCAGAAGTATCATAATAGAGTGGTAATACTGGTGGTGATGGTAGTAGTATAAGTAGTAGTAGTAGTAGCAGTAGCAGTAGTAGTCGTCGTCGTTGTCGCTGTAATAGTGGTATTATCACTAAAAGTAGCCATTTAATTTTGATTGTGGCGGTGGTGATAGTAGTAGTAGTGGTGGTAGTAGAAAATCATAATTATTAATTGTAGTATTATAGTGGTGATGGTAGTGTTAGAAGTAGAAGAGTCCTAAAAGTAGTGGTGGTGGTGGTGATAGTAGTAGTAGCAGTAGTAGTAGTAGTAGTAGTAGTAGTGGTAATAGTGGAAGTATCATAACAGTAGTGGTAGTAGTGGTGGTGATGGTAGTAGTAGTAGTAGTAGTAGGCCTAGTAGTAGTAGTAGATTAGAAGTATATTATTATTAGTGGTAATATAGTGATGAATGTAGCAGGAAAAGTAGAAGAAGTATTAGTAGTAGTTGTTACTGCATTAAAAATCCGTGTCAATCATCGATGTACCTTTATCTCCAAAACGAACTAGCTAGAGATCATTAAAATTGTTACAGAATTAAAGGTAAGTTATAGTACATGCTTTGATGGTATATTATAGTTCTTTTGTATTATAAGCGTTTATCCATTCCATTGTAACCCCTTTATTCTATACATTTTAATGTATCATTATATTCTCAATTTGGGCCAGTGTTCTCGAAGACAATTGAGACATAGTAACAGGCTACGTGAAATCAAGTGTAGGACAGAAAAGGTGCTTTACCTTAATATCTAGTAATGCTTTTGAACCAGCCATGATGTGGCATCCGGTTTGTTCAACTCTGTTGATAGCATAATATTGCCAAACTTTTGGAATTACATGTATTTTTTTCCAAACTTCAATTTCTTCAAAGTATCAAGATAAAAAATTAGGTCATTTTCAGTAAC
The DNA here is from genome assembly GCF_000002235.5 of Strongylocentrotus purpuratus. Taxonomy (NCBI): domain Eukaryota; kingdom Metazoa; phylum Echinodermata; class Echinoidea; order Camarodonta; family Strongylocentrotidae; genus Strongylocentrotus; species Strongylocentrotus purpuratus. The sequence continues at coordinate 22,686,741 of NW_022145606.1, forward strand.
CTCATTTCATTCCCACGATTTTTCTTTCTTTATATGAATTATTGCCAGTTATCTAAAGCCTCTTTTAAATCACAATTTATTCATTATAATTCATTTTAAAATTGAAATTTGTCTGAACACATCTACAATTTGCCAAATCTGAATGCATTATATTTCAGATTCAATTAACTATCTTGAATTGAGCAATTATATTATTGCTAAATGTAGAAACATAATGTAAATATTTACGATACGCTTTACCTCAATTTATCAGTTTTATTATCTTTACTCTTGGTACTGTAAACTATGTATGTCATAATTACATCTGATTATTGAATTGCCTTAGGTTGCTCGTTATTTTATCTTAACACTATTTTACGCAGGTCTGCAATTTCTCTTTTTGAATATTGCTTCGCTGCTATATCCGCCTGTATTTAATTTTGTTTTAAAGAGGTTGTTATCATACCATTTTTAATTTTTCTACTCCCATCTGCGTTAAAAAAGAAAAAGAAAAATCATTTTTAAATTTTTATATAACGTACTAAAGACTTTTTGGTGCGCCATACTATGTTAACGATGTATTTTTGTTCATCTTATTATTAATACTATTCGTAATGTTGCAATGCATACTTTTATCTTTTTATCGTCAATTTGTATGTAATTTGTCATTGTTGGCAAGATCCCCCTTCTCTCGTCCCCGTTCTTTACCTTTTGTCGCTCTCTCTCTCTCTCTCTCTCTCTTTCTCTCTCTCTCTCTCTCTCTCCTTCCTCTCTATCTTTCCTGCTCTTTCTCTCTCTTCACTATATCTCTCGGTCTCTTATCCTTTCTTTCTCTTTTTCTCACTTTCCTTCCCTCTACCCTCCTCTTCCTCTCTCCTCTCTCTTTCTCTCTCTCTCTTTCTCTTTCCCTTTTAAACCTCTTTTCTCTCCATATTTCCTTCTCTCTTCCTCAGTTTGAATTCATATTTTGTTTAGGTACATGTTCCCATTTTCCTTCTTGTTCGTATCTTTGCTTTTGTTTTACATTTGGTACAAAATAGGATAAACATGTGAAATATTCGTGTACTTATAATTATGTAAATGATACTGTTTTTAATTGTACACTTGTTTTTAAAATGCAATGTATCCATGTGCAATTCAGTATATGTAACTGCGATGCATGATTCAATAAATTCCATACCATACCATAATATATAAATAGAAATTTACATTTTTGTCAATAAACGGGACCAAAATGACCACATTGTTGTTGATGGGGATTAATTTGACCCCCTTTTCTAGCATCCGGGCACATTTTTACATAAAATAAGCCCATCACATCTTCTTTGCCTACAATACCGCCCGGGAAATTTACCCCTATCCAAAAGTGACCATAATGGTTAGTTGGGGAAAAAAAGTGGCCAGAATTACCAAAGTGATGTGAAGAGGGTCATAATATGATCGATATTTTTGGAAAAAGCGCAAAGTTGTACTCATTATAAGCTCAATAAACAAACACACCAAAAATTATAATTAAAGTCCATTATCTCAAAGGGCATCAAACAATCACACAGCTGGTATAAATAGACCAGTTCACGGTTATAGTCCGGCAGCCATCTCGATATACCTTGTTTTAGGGTCTATAGTTTTTTTTTCTTCGGATTATAGTTCCTTAGACCATCAATTTGAAGAATTCGATTGCTGACACTCTGTCAGCATTGAGCAATTTGAGATATGTGACGTCATACAAAATGGCCGCCAAAATCCCCCTTTTAACCAAAATTAATGATATAAAAAGTTTTAACAGCATTTTACTACATTAAATGGCAGTCAAATATCTTAATTTTTTTCTAGAATCATCACTAAATAAAAATTGCGATGCTGTATGATCACAAATGATATGCAAATTTGCATAATTCGGAATGGCGCCCTCTATAGACACATTAACTTGAATAGTTGTGGCGTGCGCCTGTAATCCAGCTAACAGTGGAAGTTACAAACTGATTTAGCCGAGGACGCAGGTTCGAAACTGAGTCACGTCTTTCGGATGGTGACGTTAAAGGTCGGTCCCCAGACGTAAATAATCATATCTGATTGATACACGTCTGTAAAAACCCAATCACACACACACACACACTCAAAATGATGGCCAAATACCAATTTCTAACTTGAGATTATCATATGTCATGAGTCAGATGCACTGGATACATTGAGTAAAAATTGTGCTGCACATTTATTTTTATTTTGTAATTTTATACTCGAAGAAAACATGGTTGAATTTTATGCTCTCTGTCCCATAGATATGAGGTGGCATATGGTGATAAATGCCCATTTTCAGTGACAGCGTTAAGAAACTAGATTTGTATTCTAAGGTACTAGATTCTTTTAAATTAACCTACAAATTACGAACTACCGATACGATACAGGACTATATCCGTTTATAAGTTTGCTTCAAAATCTTGAAATTTGTTTAAAAGCCCTCTAAAGTGTTGGGAGCCCTAAAATATTCCATGCGGAAGAGGGTGTCATTTAACACTTAATTCTGCAAAGTGAGGTCGTGACTGTAATGCGTGCTTCCACACGCATGTTTACAAATGAGCTCTCTTTTAATAACATTTTCTACAAACGCTTGAGGTAGTTTGAGGTAGTGAGGCAAGGTTTGGGGGTATTTGGAGCTCCTAGTCTTCGGACCCTTGATAGCCACACGTTGATACGAGCCTCTGACATTCAGTTGGTTGTTGACTGTCCATAACATGAAGTAAAGCATTGAGTAGGTTGAGTGATGACATATGACCATGCTGCATCAACATTGCCAACTGAGTCCTAAGGGAGTCGAATCTTCTGCTTCATCACTTTCAGCATTGTACCCTATCCAATGCCAAAGTATGCCCCAAGAGTGTCGCATCCCGTCAACGCATGTCCTGCCAACATCGATGGAATGATATCTCCTAACTTGTCTACATTAGCAGGAACATCAATAACAGTTCAATTTGTGAAGGGGCGTCTCCATGGTCATTGGCGTTTTATAAGTCCGTCATGTAGATAATGATCGATGCAAAAGTAGTACGTAGACGTCTGTGTCATCCACTAGGACCCTAACATACATCTTCTCATTAGCATCAATTCAAATCGCTTGCTGTACTTCGATGCTGCCTGCTTCATCATAACTATGATGTGGACAGACCTTTCCTTGCCATGACATCACTGCCTGGAATCACTTCAACAGGAACCTCATCTTGACGGTAAAGGCCTGCTTGTGCTTTTGCCTATTTCTGAGCACCCAATCATCCTGCAGACTCGCGCATATAATTACGATGTCGATCAACTTTAGTTTGTTGTCATGAAAAGATAGTGAAGTTAGCAACACTAGAGACACGTTTCAACAACTTCTCTCCCTAGCTTTATTGATCTTTCCAAAGCTTTTGACTGCGTACAACATAAACGCCTATGGAAGATTATGAGCTGGATGGGCTTTCCAGCATATATAATTCAACTCATCCAGTCGCTCTACCAATACCTAGAAGCAACAGTAAGAACAGAGAATGGCTACACCGAAAGGTTCACTATTGGTCAAGTTGTCCGTCAAGGCTGCATCCTATCACCATCTATGCTGTATTCATTATGAGAAAGGCATTTTATGGTCAAGTTTCTGTTGGTGGACGAACGATCACCAACCTAAGATACGCCGACAATACAACACTCTCTGGCGTATTGATGGGGAAGGGTTGGGGGGGGGGGGGTTGGGGACAGTTAAACCCCCAAACAAAATTCAAACTGTTTTTTCTATATATTCGATACCAGTGATTTACAAATGTTGCTGAAATGACATGATTTTCCTGGGTTTTTTCTCACTTTTTAGTAAATTATTATTTGTTAAGCGTATGTTGGAAAATGACAAATCCTAAATTCACAGTCAAGCAAAAAATATGCTTATTTAAAAGCCTACATGTCAGGGTCCGCAGAACAGCGGGGCTCAGGGGACTCGAGCCCCCTCACTTTTTGTATAAAGTATGTTGAAGAGAACTAGAAAGAAAGAAAGAAAGTGACCCGAGGTGAAATGAGGTATCAAAATATGTTCATCTTACAGATAATAAATGCCTGAAACCCTTGAGCTTCCAGGGGCTGTGCCCCTTGAACACCACGCCAATTTGCGCTCCTCTCTTCCTGATCGTAAATACTTCACCCCCCCCCCCCCCACCCCGATTTTAAAAAAGTTCTGCGGGGCCTGCATGTAACATGTATGAGTGGTGGTGATGCAGATTGTTTTTCTGCCCCTCTAAGTGTTTTTGCTCAGTATGCCACTGACAACACTTATAACAAGAACATCAGAATAACTACTAGAACTCTTTAAAAAAGAGTGAAGGATGCAAGTGAATAATTTGGACCCTACCTCAATGGGAAAAAGACCTAGATCATGATTGGTGGAAATTAACTACATGCAACAGAGCATGGTGGTTGATGGAGAAGAAGTTGATCAAGTGGACAAGTTTATATAATGTTCTTGGGTCAATGATTGTCAAGGAGGGTGGAAGCTCGGCAATATCTGCCTTTGAAATGTGGTGTTGGAGGAAGCTACTTGGGATATCATGAAGAGATTACAACACCAATGGACACAATTAATGTCCATCATCGGAGATGAACCGCCACTTGCTACCAGGATTGACGGTACAAGCTACAATAGTTTGGTCACGTTAGCAGAAGATCAGGAGACAACCTTGACAAATTATCATTCAAGGTACCTTTGAAGGAACACGTAACAAAGGAAGACTCAAGCTCAGATGGACTGACGACCTTCGGGAAATCACTAGCCACCCTCTAAATACTAAAGACACTCTACCGGATTGCAGGAGACAGATGCCGATCAAAAGGTCTCATCAAACGGGTCACAATGGTGAGCCATGATCTATATGACGACGACGACGACGACGAATAGTAAGAGATAGTTTCTTGGAGGGCAGCAGTGACGCGGGACTCAGTTGGAAGACTCTCGACCCGTTATGACCTCTAGATACTCTCGGATCTGTCAAACACCAAGCAAAAATCATCAGATTTTCATCCACAGCAGAGCACAACCATCAATGACTGTACAAGGTTGTTCCAGTGTCTCATGCCTGGCTGACATCTCAACTTTTGTCAAATTCTATAAGTCCGTCTTTGACATGGGAGTGCTCGTTTCCAGAATCATCAAAAAGTGCTGTTGGGACTGGTGAAAGCTCTTATGACAAAATGTCCTTGATATTGACCTCTCTTGAACTTGTCTGCAGTCCTATTACTCTGGAGTAGATCAACTTTTCATAGATTTTCGTATCCCAACATTGACTTCTTCATGGCAGCCATGGTTTGAACTTTCTTGGAAATTGTGTCATAGAATCCACCAGGTAATATCTTTTGAAATTCATGCATCTGTCTAGTATAGATGTCAACTGCTTTATCCACATTCACTGACGTTGGAGCAATGCTGGTCTAAATAAAGCCTATCAATTGAATAATAATGTGTGCCGTAAAACCACTTCTCACCGATTTGATGAAAAATGAATTCTTTCATAGCCATTTTTTTTCTTGACATATGTAGGGTAGGTGTAGGGAATTGGAGACCACCAAGCTTGAACCCATCACTGTCTGTCCGTGTTGGCTCCAATATTGATATAGCGACAAATGTGGCCTTAAACAACACTTCTGCATATATCCAATTCATTTCGAAGACTACAATGCGTTCTCTCTCCGAGAAAATTGGCAAAATTGACCAAGATATTAGCAATTTTGATCGTAAAAATTTGCTCTGATATAAAAACACAATATTCACTGAATGTTGTGGTGTATGCAGATATTTAGGGGTGGCTCTTAAAAATTAGTTTTAAAAGGAAGTTTATGAAATGTGCCAACCATCACAGAAAGCTTATGGCCATTGTATGTTGTGAATGGGTGTTGCAATTCACATTATGAATGGTGTCTGATCAGAAATGTGTGTAGGTTATTGGGGACACCAGGTCCAAGATGGGGGCCTACTTCTCCCCAGTTGTCCATTTCATGTTGAAAGGCACTATCATGAAACACATTTTGTCGTACGTGTCACCATTCTAATTTGAATGCATTCAATTTTAAGAAGTTGTTTCTATGCTGTGAGTTTGATCAATGTAAAAGTCATATTGCCAGAACATTATTCTGAAAGTATTTTAACATAATTGAGAACACCTTTATTACTGTAAACAAAAACTACAGAAATATTTTGGGCCACATTGTTTTGAAATCGTTTCAAAATTTCAGTAAGTTCATTGGCTCCATATATCTCTTTCAAAAAATGTTTGAACTAACTATAACAATCCCATTTTCATTCAAATTGTATTTAAAATGTCTTGATTTGTAACTGTCCCTTATTACCTACACATGTAGGTAATGAGAGACCTTTGGTGATGACGTCATTAATCATTGTTATCTTATTAATCAGTTACATCATGACCATAATTTCGTTACAAAATAAAGAGAAAAAATACTAAAGGGAATACAAAAATGTCTGTATGTGTAACATTGTTCATGTTTATGTAAATTATGCAAATGTGCTTAAGGGTCTTCCATTCCCCACACCTACCCTATCTAAATTTGTACCAAACACGATGAAAGATTATGCAGCACAACTGCAATTGTTGTCCCCAAAAAGCATTTAATATGATTTCAACGTGACATAGATTTAAGAAATTGGCATTTGGCTGGCACATATATTTTATTCAAATTAATATGTTTATAGAGGGCGCTATTTCAAAATATGCAAATAAGCTGGTCATCTTTGGCCATGCAACATCACAAAACATTTTTTTAGTGATGGTCCTAGAGAAATACAGACATTTGGCTGCCAAAAATTGTAGAAAAATCCTTATTATATATTTATTATTCATTTTTAAAGGAAAATCATGTACTTTGGCGGCCATTTTGTATGACGTCATATATCTTAAATTGCTCAAGGCTGACAGAGTGTCAGCAATCGGATTCTTGAAAAAGAAGGTCTAGGCAATCAAAATCCATTGAAAAAAAAACTATAGACCCTAAAACAAGGTTAGGCCAATAATCTGCATTTGGCTGCCGGACTATTAGCACATTACGGCAATGACCCCGAATATCCACAGATCTTCAAAACATGAAGAGGTCTCACTTGCTACATTTTGAAATAATCACTACAACAGCGATGGAGGTGTTTAGTATATATAAATATTAAAATAGCCTTTGCTTCCCCTTTTCAGAGAATACTTCCACCTGTGTATTATGCAGTTCACTGCTTGTGCATGAATGAATAATGATGACATAACTAATTTCATGAGCACGTAACCAGGATTTCGTCTCCGTGTATTTCAAAATTTGTTCTGCAATTACCTTTATCTGCTCATCATGCTCAGACTGCAACCGTGAACTGGTTGTCGACTTTTTCCCATAACGAATCACGTAAAAACAACTAAACACTGGTGGTCGCTAGATGGCGCTGTGAATTGTGAACCCACTGTAGTGGATGTTTCATTACAAACCACGAAGTCCAAATACCAATGCACACACTACATAATTACAAACAATTCTTTGAATAGTAACATCATAGCGATAAGAATTTTATTTTACTTTTCGTTTCTCATGATCTTGATTATACAAATTTATCTTAATGAATATTACATGATGCTGCTCTCTATTTCACCTATTCTAAGCATAATATTTAAACTTTTAGAAAAGTTGCACAATGACATAATAAGTAGACATGATTATACACGATCATCCGAATCATTGGCGCAATACACACACGTCCCGTTTACATTAATTGTATAGACTTACAATAACATCAGTATTATGGTTAGTTTAATATTGTAGGTCCTCTAAAGAGAAAAGCTCATCCCCGTCATACATTGTTTTAATGGAACAAATGTGAATGTTTTTCGGCACTATATCACAGTGACATTAACGATACTGCCAATTTGAAGCTTGAATGTGTACAATGATCACAGCTTTCAAAATTTCGTAACGTTTTAATTTTTGGTCCGATTCCCTACAAACTCTAACCAGTCTTCTTTTTTTATCTTCCTCCTATATTTTAGAGTAATTTGCTATTAAGGATGCATTTCCTTTTAACGCTTCAAATTGTATAGTAATTATAGAGGTTTTACATTAAAAATATAAATTTGATCCCCAGTTGAACTATCTCTCCTCGGTATAGGATTTTTGGTCAGTAGGTAAAAAGTGAAGAGCTGGGATTTCATTATAAAAGCAACTAAAACGCGAGTGGGGGTTGGCAACAAGACAAAACAAAAAGTCCAAAACAAAATTTAAGGGGAAATGTTATGTTAGTATTTACTAATGTTATCTATCTATTTGTTATTTTATCTCTTCTGCATAGAGGGTGACTATTTTAATAACGAGTAGGCCTATATACTGCCCTCAAAGGGGCCGTGTCTGTTCTTACCCACACAAACAAACACAATCTGTTAGGGCCAAGACCACTCAAAGAAGACAATAGCTGCTGCATTCATGTTAATGAATGGACGAATAAATGAAATAACAGTTAATCACAAACTAATTAAAAGTAACTTAAAATATTAATCCTAAATGGCCCGTATTCTACTAAAATTTTAAACCGACGCTGCGTTTGCCTAAAATTGGTTTGTAATTTAAAAAATAAAATAAAAGGAACTTTGAGGTCTAAGTTATCCTTTTGTTAAACATGATCGTAGACACGGGGTCGGTTTTATTCAAATGAATTAGAAGAATATACGGGTCATTATGTCTTTGACCACAAACGCCTTTGTAAAATTTCACCCTGGACATATTCTATTTTATATTTATTATTATTATGTTTAAATGTCCCGTGACATTAATCCCCCCCCCCCCCACTCTTCGATTCAAGATCAACTGCTCATCTACCAGAAATGGCTGACAAAGACGGCTAGGAAGCTGCCGCACATCGTAGCTAGAAGACTGACGGTGTAGATAGCCCCGACGCCATTACAAAAATCGCCGGTACAGCAGTGTACGCAGGCCGTCACACCGTCTGCACTAACACATGTGTTATAACACTGAGATGATGGTAATGTATTGCAATCACGGGCCCAGGTCTCGCTGCCACCATCGTTGAGTAACGATGTTTTCTGTTTAAAAAAAAAAGGTCAGATAGAGTAATAAAAACGATTAAAACAAATAAACAAAGTTAGATACAGAAGTAAGAAGCCACTCACAAGAAAAACTGAAACCAAACTGACAACGACCAATAAAAAAAAAAGGTAGTATTCATTCTAATTATCAGCCTTTGAATTGCACACTTTCATACCGTGGGGCAGGACAAATTCTGACCCTTGGATGGATTCTCAAAGTAATTGTGTAAAACAAAGGGAGAGAGAGGAGAAGAGAGAGAGAGAGGAAGAGAGAGAGAGAGGGAGAGGGGATTAGATACAAATGCATAACAAAAAATAACTCTATTCTCATCACAAATTGTTCAAAGTCATATTCATTTCAACTTTTGTTATGTTGATATTGCATTTAGAACTCGCGTTTGGATTGTGATTTTTATGTCATTGTACTCCGTCCAAAGCGAGCGAGAGAAGAAAAATAAATCATGAGACGCTTCATCGAAGTAAAGATAAAAATATACTCCGGCCGAATAGGGGGATTTTCTGGTATTGGTTGCCAAAGTTCATCCTTTTTATATGAATTCGTGAGCAAGTGACGCCAGCGAGCAAAAATGAACACTTTGATAATTTTGAAATGTTATTTCATCATAAAAATTCACAAGCTTGGGTATACAAATAGTATACTCGGGCATCTTCATTTAAACTGATATTTTAGCCACCCTAATATGTCGTTGCCCAAATAATGTGCTTTAATTAAACTGATATTTTAGGCACCCTAATATGTCGTTGCCCAAATAATGTGCTTTAATTAAACTGATATTTTAGGCACCCTAATATGTTGTTGCCCAAATAATGTGCTTTAATTAAACTGATATTTTAGGCACCCTAATATGTCGTTGCCCAAATAATGTGATGATTGCTCGAAAATCGAGACTCTAAAAATCCCGGGGGGAAGCGCGAGCCTCTCGTACGTCTTTGACAGTAGCATAGCAGTGGAGTTGCAAATTTTTGGCATAAACGGCTTTCTGTTCACTTCTTCTTCAACTGATGCTGAAATTAACGCACTTTGGAGGAATATAGTCAAAGAATTTAGCCAGGTTACAGAAGGTTAAGAACTCTTTCTAATGTTGAACCTTTAAAAACAAAACCTTGCATTATATTGCCTACATAAGCATTATAATCAACCGTATCCAATTCCTTCCCCCTAAAAAATCATGTGATAGTGTAATCATACTTATGACAGTGAATCAGCTTTATCATAAACGGATAAGGCCAAACATACTTGATCCCTAGATTTTCACAAATGAAGAGAGCCTAGGTTCCATGTTTTGTTTTTATTTACATAGAAGAGCTATTGGGTAAATTTCAACACACATTTTTGTTAAATAAAATGGCATTTGAACAGGCACTAGAGAGGCTTAAAACTTAATTAATTCATAAAAAAAATTGTTAGATAACAAATGAAAATAAATTAAAGCGGGCCTTAAAAAAGGATAGAGGACAGAAAGAAAAACTGGACTTACAACACAACCATTTTCGCAAGTGGTGACGTTGGTTACTCCTGAGCTTCTGTCAAATGGGTCCACGCACCTCGCGTCATTCGAATTTCCACCGCCAGTGATGTACACACATTGGTAGCATGATGTCGCAGCTTCGCCGACATGAGCTGGGAGTAATAATAACAATAGTAATAATGATAATGATATCAATAGAAATCATTATAATACTAATTTTGTTTACCCAGAAAAGCAATTACAAGTTACCCATTGACACCTTGGTGGAGAGCAGGCGCGGATCCGGGATTTATTAGGGGGAGGGGGGGGGGGGAGGCCCACCTTTGAAATCAGTTTGAAATTTAGTGTGTTGAAATTTGAAAATCGTGCCGGCCGATATTTCGCTCATTTGGATTGGTGGGGGGGGGGGGTAGTGAGTACTATTTTTTCTTCTTTTTTGCCCCCGGAAATTTGAAAATCGTGCCGGTCGCTATTTCGCTCAACACCCCACACCCCACATCCCACCCAGCCCCCCCCCCCTTGAGCCCGCTGCCCCCCCCCCCCCCCCCCCTGTATCCGCGCCTTGTGGAGAGTAACAAATGTGACTTGAGAATTGCACCCAAAACTGTTAAAATTATTTCAAGGAGTGGAAGTATCTTACCGAAAGAAAAGACTGCTGCCAGTAAAAAGATCAACGAAATCTTATCCATTCTGTAGCGTTTTTACCTTGTCTCAGCAAAAACAGTAGAGATTTCTGAAAAGACAACATGTGCAAATGATTAGTTTTTAAGGATCATTTCTAAGATCTATATTTTTTTCATTTAGTTTACTCTTCTAGTACATGGTTCTTTTATAACACAATATCAAACATAATGATACACTCCATATCTTTATGATGTGATTGACGTCATGCAGAACTTTATATTGACATCTTCCCCCCCCCCCCCCCAACCCGGCCCTCAAAAAAGTAAAGCAAAAGCCAAATATGTATAGAAAAAGAAATCAGTCATATTCTGTGTTCTATTCAAATTGTTATGAATTTATATGACAGAAGATGATTCTAAAAAGAAATTAAACAACATCAATACCAAAGGTACCACATTTTTACCATAGTTTTACAATGGCTTCCATGGTAATTTTTCTAATGAGGGATAAACATAAACACACACAAAACTGATGAAATAAAAACACATTTTCTCGAACTTGCTGAATTGTCTTCCACTTAGATTCGTTTCAGCAAGATATGTTTCCATTTCATATGAAACCATTTATAGCTCATTCAATATTGCCAAACAATGGTAAACAGACAGTGCACTTAGCAGAAAAAAAGAACATGTTCTTATCAACATCATAATACAAATGAGAGCACCATCATTACGTCAATGAAAAAACGAACAATTTCTTTTGATTTTTGAGCTTAGTCAGCTTGAACAAGATAACCCACGAAAGCTCGAGAGCTTGCTATCATTATAGAAAAGTAGCTCAGTACCATAGAACTCAGTGGGGGGGGGGGGGGGGGGTAGTGAGCATCATTTTTTTGGTATATGACCCCGAAAATGTGAAAATCGAGCCTACCAACATTTCGCTCAGTGGGGGGGGGGGGTAGTATGCATAATTCATTTTTTGTATTTGACCCCGAAAGCTTTTTTTTTTTTTTTTTTTTTAATGAAGAAGGGTTATTTGTACGTCATATTTGCATCCCTGAATTTGAGAGAAATGATCATTCACATTAAAAAATATATTTCACAAAGCGTGGTGTTCACATTATTAAATTCTTATTTTCTTTTTCGATCATAAAACGTACTCATTAAAGTTATTTTCGTTTCACTTTAGATATATCGAACTCCTTTTTATTCATTGCAATCATAAACTTGTATTTCAAATACAAATATAAAAGCATCGAGCTTTGAAGCCATGCGTGGCACCGAAAAATTAGGTTATGTTCAGTGAAGATGTATTTAGTTATAACATATAAAAAAACAGAATTCACAACATATGACTAATGCAATTTTGGTTAGTTATTAATTGCTTTTTCCGTCCTCGGATAGCTCTACTGAGCCATTTCAACCAGCGAAATCAACCAAGGAAATTGTGAGTTAGAGCAAATGAAAGGTGTTCATCATCATGATTTTCTCATCTAATTATTGACATTTTCCGAAAATTTCCGAAATTTGTGCATAGCTAGGAAGGTAGTCCAAAGGTTTATCTTCGTGAAGAACTAAATGAAATTGTATTATATGTTTGCGCATTTATTGATTGAGGGCTAGAAGTTGTCAAGTTATCACCACTATTCACCCCCAAGTACGGACCGGCAAAGCAAAAGCCGCCGTGCTCGCTGGGCTCGGCTGTGTGTGGAAAGGGAGGACTTAGTGCTACTAGGGAGCTGTGCGTTTTCGGAGGGGGATTAAGGGGATTATGGTAGGGGAAACAAAAGACGCGCGGTGTCACGGATGACTTCAACGGGGCCTCTTGGACGGGATCTCCATTCATTACAGCTTCCTGGTTCTACATACTTTGGTGTCGGCTGCAAAAGGGACAAAATATCTTTAAAGCATTCCTCTCGACTGTCTAGAGTTGCATATTATTGGGGCCCTAAAGGGGCTTTCACACCGGGCCTTGCGTAGAGTTGCGTAGAGTTGCGTAGAGTTGCGTAGCGACTACGCCGATCGTACGCAACCCTACGCCGATCGTACGCAACCCTACGCCGATCGTACGCAACCCTACGCAACTGTACGCGGAGGGACGCGAATGGGTACGCGAGATGAACGCAAAAAATTAAACATGTTTAATTTTTTTCGCGTACCTTCGGCGTAGACTTTACTACGCAACTGTACGCCAAGCCTACGCAACTGTACGCCAAGCCTACGCAAATGTACGCCAAGCCTACGCAACAATACGCTACCCTACGCCAGTCCGACGAAGCATTAAAAACGTATGGCATAAAGATTTTTTTGGGAACCTGGATGTAAACTTGGCAGATATTGATCATTGATCATTCTTGCTTGTTATTCTGTTTGTACCACTACAAGGTATTTCAGACTGACATGTTTTGTTTTGTTATGGTTTATTAAATTTGTGATAATTGACATCTCAGGCTGTTGATATAATAAACAGAGATAAGATTCATAAGCTGATGCCTCACGCGAAAATTTTATTATGTTTTGTGGAAATCTGTATGTATTTGTGTCGGTTTGTTTGCTTGTGTGTACGTTTGTGGTCCTGTTTGTATGTTTGTAATATAATTTTGTTTAATTGAAATGAGCAAAGAAATATTTTTTTCTCACTCTGTTAATGAGACTGAGTGAGTGTGTATGTCAAAAGTATTTCTTTAAATTTAATAAATGACTAACATTTATATCATTACATTGATACACACAAATACGCTACGGACCAAGGATAACAGATATCGTCTTCAAACTTTCAGGAAACTGTTATGGAATGATATATTACAAATGAGTGAAAAAAAGAGATATGGTCAACAAATATCAGACTTCTGTCCACATTTATTCACAAATCAAAATAAGCGCTCTCTTTTGTTGGCGTTTTGAGTTATCAAATCACATCACGTGACCTTGCAATGTTTATCAAAAGAAAGTTCATGTAGTACCCTTTTCAATGATACATAGTACAATAATGTAGTACATCAACAAAAATGTCTGCATTTTTTGGAAAATAAAATCTTGAACAAATTAACATTACTGCAAAATAACCTCAGCAGTTGCTAATACCTACTAAAAAAAACTGAAAATTTAACGGTCAAAAACGTGTACCAAATGCCACTTTTTACTAGTAAAACTTATGGCAGGTTTATAAATGTTATTTTCTGCACTCACTATTTTACGCAAATTGGCGTTTCAGTCCTATTTCACACATGCAAAAGAGACCCACTGCCCCTTGGATGTCACAGTTTGTCAGAATGTTATGATTATACTAAGATCAAGTTATCTTCACATGTAATAACATGTACAATTCTTTGTACACTGCACAGTTCATTTATACAATAAATTGAACTGTCTTTTTAACATATATTTTTATTATATATGTTTATAAAGCGCCAATAGCTATACTCGCGGCTCCTACGAGCGTCTATTGCATTTTTACTTGGCATTTTCTCCCAAAGTAAACAACCGTACGCAACCGTAAGCAACCCTACGCCAGGCCTACGCAACCGTAAGCAACCCTACGCCAGGCCTACGCAACCGTACGTAACCCTACGCCAATTGCCTACGCCGAAGGTACGCGGTGCCTACGCACAGGGTACGTAACTATACGCCGATCGTACGCAAGCCTACGCATAACCTACGCAGGGACTACGCCGAAGCATCAATTTATTCATGAGTACGCAGCTTAACTTCGGCGTAGTCGGTACGCAACACTACGCAACTCTACGCATATCCGGTGTGAAAGGGGCTTAAAGGGGCTTTCACACCGGGCCTTGCGTAGAGTTGCGTAGAGTTGCGTAGCGACTACGCCGATCGTACGCAACCCTACGCCGATCGTACGCAACCCTACGCAACTGTAAGCGGAGGGACGCAAATGGGTACGCGAGATGAACGCAAAAAATTAAACATGTTTAATTTTTTTCGCGTACCTTCGGCGTAGACTTTTTACGCAGAAACTACGCAACTTTACGCCAAGCGTACGCAACTGTACGCCACGCCTACGCAACTGTACGCCAAGCCTACGCAACTGTACGCCAAGCCTACGCAACAATACGCTACCCTACGCCAGTCCGACGAAGTATTAAAAACGTATAAAGATTTGTTGTTGTATATACCTGGATGTAAACTTGGCAGGTATTGATCATTATTTTGATTGGAAATGCTATTTTTGTTTACATGTGTGCGTTCTCACATTTATTCTGTTCATGAAGAAATAGTGTTTCTTTGACTTTATTTTGTATTCTTGCTTGTAATTCTGTTTGTACTACTACAAGAATGTTCAGACTGACATGTTTTGCTTGTTATGGTTTATTCAATTTGTGATGTTGACATCTCAGGCTGTTGATATAATAAACAGAGATAAGACTCACAAACTGATGCCTCTTCAATTCAATTCAATTTCAATTTATTATTTCATAAAAAATCACATACAATATATATACATTGAGAATTGTGCTGGATCATTTACACCCGATAAAGCCGATGGCTTGAGAGAAGTGGGTGGACCCATAACATAAATGACAGATGTGGAAAATACAAAACATTAAAATTCACAATAAAACAAAATGCAAGACGTACACAGGACATTACAAACTAAAACACAATAATAATAATAATACAGAACGACAGAATACAGAATCATAGGAAGTCATATTATATGTGGTAAGAAGACGCAACTTAAATTTGGACTTGAAAGAACTAAGAGTGGTTACATGTTTGATAGAGTTTTCAATATTATTCCATAATTTCCCCCCTTTTTGTTGAATAGAATTTACCTTTCGTAACTTTAAACGTGCATATGGCAAGAAAATGTTATTTTTTTGTGTTGTGTTAACATTATGTTTCTTGTCAACTGTAACAAAGTAATTATCAAACACGGGTGGTAACAAAAAATTTGAATAACGGTACATAAAAACTCCTGTTTTAATTGTTATATTATCAGAGAAATTTAGCATATTCAGTTTCTTAAACAACGGCGGGGTATGGGCAAGATAATGGGAGTTTGAGCATAGACGAATGGCTTTCTTTTGTAAAGTATGTAGCCTGTTTAAATGACACGGGCTGGCCCCTCCCCATACAAGACTACAATAATCTTGCGAAATGTTATTATGTTTTGTGGAAATCTGTATGTATTTGTGTCGGTTTGTTTGATTGTGTGTACGTTTATGGCCCTGTTTGTATGCTTGTAAAATAATTGTGTTTAATTTAAATGAGCAAAGAAATAATTTTGTCTCACTCTGTTAGTGAGACTGAGTGAGTGTGTATGTCAGGAGTAATAAATGACTAACATTTATATCATTACATTGTCACACACATATACGCTACGGACAAAGGACAACAGCTATCGTCTTCAAACTTTCAGGAAACTGTTATGGAATGATATTTACAAATGAGTGAAAAAAAGGGATATGGTCAACAAATATCAGACTTCTGTCCACATTTATTCACAAATCAAAATAAGCGCTCTTTTGTTGGCGTTTTGAGGTATCGAATCACATCACGTGACCTTGCAATGTACATTCAACAGAAAGTTCATTTATTACCCTTGTGAATGAGTATAAAAATGTAGTACATCCACAAAAATGTCTGCATTTTTTGGAAAATAATATCTTGAACAAATTAACATTACTGCAAAATAGCCTCAGCAGTTGTTAATACCTACTAAAAAATTGAACATATAACGGTCAAAACCGTGAACCAAATGCCACTTTTGGCAACCCTACGCCAGGCCTACGCAAGCGTACGTAACCCTACGCCAATTGCCTACGCCGTGGGTACGCGGTGCCTACGCACAGGGTACGTAACTATACGCAAGCCTACGCAAAACCTACGCAGGGACTACGCCGAAGCATCAATTTATTCATGAGTACGCAGCTTAACTTCGGCGTAGTCGGTACGCAACACTACGCAACTCTACGCAGATCCGGTGTGAAAGGGGCTTATGGAGTAACTTATAGGGTCCCTAGCCTGTAGTCTTCGGAGGGCCTATACCATAGTTCGTTGTATCGTTCATTGTGGGTTTTCTGCACCAAACGGAATTTTCAGCCAAATGTTTTGTTCTGAAATGCATAAAAACACTGGCGGGCCCCTAAAAGAAAAACAAAATGGGAGCTTTGGGCACTAATTTTCAAAATTCCATCGGTGACGCTCTTTTGGGCATTACATTTTTACTTATTATTCCGCATTTAAAAAAAAAGATGAACACCATTTCCCTGTCGAAGCCATATGTGTACCTAGCCAGACAGCTAGGTTCGAAACAATAATGTATACGTAATCTACTATTAACATATTAAAATGAACTTTTTCCTCTAATGTCTAAATTTCCTTCACGTTTTCTCCCCATAATACTGTATTTCTCTTTATACAATCGTTATATCAAGAAACGTAGGCATTAATCTTAAAGTCACGTGTCTCTATGTCCAATGGAGCGCTCGAAACACACGCCTCGCTTTTCGGGTTTTCAGCTCGTTCTACTTTCTGTTATCATTAACTGTGCGGGCCTACAGCTACTGATATCTCTGTTGCGGGGCGCCAAGAGTGACATGAGCGGTGCACAAGAACCCATTATCATTAACCACAATTGTAAAAGTAATGGAAAAGTAAAACAATTTGAATACATTTTCCAAATAAATTAGATTTAAAACAAATAATCTAGAATTCCTTACCTGGTTATGTAAGTTTGCAATGAAGAAGAGGACAGACAGACTGAAGCTTATTTCCTTCAAAACGAAAGGTTCCACCAAGACTGAACGCGCTCTATTGAGATGTTACATATCCATATTTTAATAGACTGCACGCAATATGATTTATGCAAATTCAGAATAGATCTCTTCGCCATGATTGGTTGGCAAGAAGGAGCTGTGGAGTGTATGTCATCACAAAGGCGAAGCGTAGGCCTACGTGATCCATTCATGAAAAGGGCAGTGGATCAAAAGGGGTGCCTGGGGCACCGATCTACCTCGGAAAATGAGGTATCCGGCGGGGAGGTGATCGATGCGTCTATCCTTTTTTTGTCTCCCCCCTCTCCTTCTTCCTTTCCATTTCTCTCTTTTCTCGCTTTTACCTTTATTTCATTTTGTCTACCCGTCGATCCGGGAGGGGGCACGTCCCTCTTTGCCACTCTATCTAGCTGTGCCACCATTGATATGAAATGATTGTGATTGGCTCGCTTACAGGCTAGGCCACGCCTCCATAAGACTATATTCGTAATGATTGTTTACCTCTTTTTTTAGCGATGGAGTAATATTTGTAAAGAAATTTTACTGATTTTATCATCTGTAGATTTAGCGCCTTTTGAAATAAAATTCCGTCGACCGTCCGTTTTGTACGTTCAACAAATTAAAATTGAAAGCAAAATACATAGAACTTAATAGCACAGCATGTGTTTTTTCATCTTTGTGGAACAAATTTGTGGAACAAAAAATGATTGAGTAATACAATAAAGAATGATCCCTAATGATTCCAAAAGTCGCTAACAAAAAACTGAAAAAAAATTAAAATGAATTTTTGGAAAGCTAAATACAAGCAATTTATGTTACATTTATTACAATTTTGCATTGATCATCATTTTAGGCTGGTAACTGTAATATATCTATCAAAATAATAATACATTGCCTGAGGAAAAATGTTTTTAATTAGCAAATTTGTAATCGCCTTAGAGAATGTAGTGCCTTTTGGAATGAAACATAAATTTGTAACCAATTGTCTTTTTACCTTTCGAAGAAGTGTTTAGTAACATGCAATATAACGATTTTGATTCCCATGTTTCAGATCCCCATATTTTTCTTTTTGAAAGTTATTTCTATCGAACTCGGAATAGCTCCTTTTTGGAATTCAGCTCTTCATATGTTGACCAAGATACAGATGAAATCATGGATAATAATAGCCTATCGGTAAACACGGATATATGATTATTAAAGCATACACCCCAACCTTTGTTTACCATCATATCATAATTCTCGCTATATTGTGTGTGTCTATAACAAGACGAACGGGGATCTCTGGGGGTATTATATAGAGTATCAAAAGTAATAGAAGAACGATTAACATTATTTTATTTGTTCGAGACATTTTTAATTCAATGTGTTTTACGCCCATTATATTAATTTATTTATCATTTCTTTCTCACAATGGTACCGTATGAATTTACTCAGTGTTATTATTATTATAATTGATGATTTCATACTTAAATTTAAATATTACATTTAATATTTCAATTCTCATTAATATTATCACTACTATTATTATAGTTTTTGTTGTTATTATTATTATTATTATTAGCATCATCACTTTTATTATTATTATTATCATTATTTGTTCCTTTCTTTCTTTCTCTTTGTTTCTTTCATGCAGAATGAGTAATGACCCTTTTCCAATTCTTAGGGAGGCCTAGGAGGATTCTGCCGTTTTACCCCGAATTTCCCCAAATATATGTTTTAAAAGCGTTGTTTTATTAAATAGAAAACTCAAGATTACTCAAAACTTGTTTTCCTTAAGAAGAGATAATGGATCGATATTCTCTGATTTTTTCAAAGATTTTAGAGGACCCTGATGAGAAATAAAGCCTTTTGAATAACAAGGAGGTAATCAGTTTTTTAAAGATTTTATTGGATTGGAGCTCTTTTATCCATGCGCGGTCGCCGAAAGTACCTCTGTCATTTCTGAAAAAATATGCCAATATTTGAAATAAATTACAAATTTAAACGTGCAATCGTGTTCTCATTAGGCCTAAAAATGAAAGTTGTATTGCCCTTTGCGACCGACCCCAAAATCTTGAAATCTAATTTTTTTTTTTTACCGTTTTAAAAAAAAATGTATTAGAGCATTCAAAACTGAAAAGTAATATCAGCCCAAAATGGAAAAAATAAATAAAAAATCCGACCGACCAACCCATGTTTTGGCGCCTGAAGGGCAATACAACATTTTTTTTGGCCCTATATAGAACCAGCAGAATTTTTGGTTTGAAGACACGCATGCTGACTGAAGTGGAAAATGAAGACGATGTATCTCACTATTTCTTTGTATTTAACTTTACCAAATGTTTCATATTGGGTTTTCCTATCACATTTCCCGCCTTCATTGTCAAACTACAAATAGGACATTTTTGACAAGACACGTGAACATATTGACACGGTTGAAAAGTGTATTTATAAAAAGGCACCCTCCAGGCGCGCCGAAAGCAGTTTGGGATTGGGGGGGGGGGGCAAACATTCCAGGGGGCTCACCTTCCGGAGCAGTGACGTAATGAGCAAAAAACGTTTGGAAGGGCTGGGGGGAAGAAAAATATGCATCACCACCACTCTTACACGTTACATGCAGGCTCCGCGGAACGTTTTTTCAAAGTGGAGTATTATACGATCAGGAAGAGCGTAAATTGAAGTAGGGCCCAGGGGGGCGGAGCCCCCGGAAGCTGAGGGGTTTTGAGCAATAAGTTAAGGTCAGATTAGCATATTATGATAC
The DNA here is from genome assembly GCF_000002235.5 of Strongylocentrotus purpuratus. Lineage (NCBI taxonomy): Eukaryota > Metazoa > Echinodermata > Echinoidea > Camarodonta > Strongylocentrotidae > Strongylocentrotus > Strongylocentrotus purpuratus. The sequence goes on from NW_022145606.1 coordinate 22,707,405, forward strand.
CTTATTTGTGACAATGGCAGGTTACGAAGTGGCGTGGGGTCCACAGGGGCTAAGGGGTTTTAGGCAATAAATTACGGTCAGATGAGCAATCAGGGGTCCGCCTTAGGGCCTTTGGTTGGGTTCAGGGAGCAGAGCCCAGGAAGCTCAGGGGTTTAGGCATTTAATAACGGTCAGATGAGCAAATTTTGACACCTCATTATTTTGTGACAAAGGCAGGTTACTTTTTTATATCTTTATTCAGGAATTTGCCATTTTTCCAACAAACGCATACAAAAGTATTACTTAACTAAAGATTGAGGAAAGATCTCGAAAAATTATGTCATTTCAGCAACATTTGCATCGAAATAGAAATAAACCACGTTTGAATTATATTTGGGTAACATCTGCCCCCACCCCAAACCCTCCCCCCTCCCCCTATATGCTTCTTTTGTCTTAAATCCTTTTAAAAGGTTAAGTTGTGCCGCGTGCTATGCTAACTTCTTGTTACATGTTATAGTTCTCTCTGCTCATGTGTCCACTGCACCATTTCACACGCGTAAGGAGCATAAAGTGTGTTTATCTCAAATAGCGAGCAAAAACTCAAACACCACTTAACCCAAATGCAAGAAAGAATTTTTATTACGATAAATATATCGACAGCAGATTGTTATAAAAAAGTTAACATCCCTATACAACATAATTGTATTCATGAAGTATTCATGAAGTAAATGAAAACCCTGATACGTTGATATACAACAACGTTTACATAATTAGCTATAGTATGCTATACTTGAACCTAAGAGGGAATTTAACCATTAAGCTGATGTTGAATACATTGAGAAAACCTTATGTTTACGGATCTTTTGTTTGTTTGACAGGATTCTACATTGCTAAAAGAATAACAGAACTAGATAAAGTATCTCAAAAGCCCCCATCACACCAAACTAGTTTTCACTACGTTCTCGAAAATGTTGCCAAACGGGCTCAAACTGTGTGCGAACGGAGTTGAACGTAATAACAACTGTTTGCGACCTGTTTAAGGACTTTATGGAAAGGCTCGGACTGGACTAATGTCTCTAATACGATCCTAGTTCGTTCATTAACAGTCCACAATACGTCCAACTCGTCTGTACCCCGTCCACAGTCAGTTCATATCAAGTTCAAATCGGATAAATTTGATATTTCCAAGCAGTCCAAACCATTTTTACTAGTTCGGAACTTGTTCTAACGAGTTTATAACCCAACCACCCCGTTCAGAGACAGTTCAACTCGTCCTCATCTTGTTCTTAGTGCGTTCGAACGCGCTTTTATCGTGCTTTGCAATCCCGTCCTGGTTCGAGGGCTATACAAACCCAGCGCGTTCTTCCTCATTGATGCTCGACCACATCACGTGGTAACACGTTCCTAGTAGGATCGAAGTACGGCAATTCCGTTCATAGTACGGCATTTCCGTTCGTTGTACGTCCATCTCGTTTTAAGTACGTTGTCACTCCGTCCAATTGCAGGACGGGGATAATTTTGAACAGGCTCAAAGTTCTAGACCACCCTTCCCGTCCAAGCCAGTCCGAGCCCGTCCTGAAGTCCTTAAAAAGATCGTAAATAGTTGCTAATACGTTCACTCCGTTCACACACAGTTTGAGCCCGTTTGGCAACATTTTCCAGAACGTAGTGAGAAACTATTTTGGTGTGATAGGTGCTTTACTTGGACGTCTTGATCTGCAAAGCCGAAAGCGTTGAAGTTAAACGGGAATGAGGAATGGCGAGAACGCTCTGGGTTTTTATAACTCCCGAGTCAGGACGGGATTGCACACGCTCTAGGAGCGCGTGCGAACGCACTCAGAACGAGATGAGGAAGAGTTGAACTGCCTTTGAAATGGATGGTCGGGTTAAAACTAGTTAAAACAAGTGGCGAACTAGTTAGAATGGGTTTGGACGTATTGGGAACGAGGTATAACTAGTTAATAATGGGTTTAAACTGACTACGGACTGGCTTGGACTGCCTAATCTAATCCACCCGATCTGAACTTAATATGAACTGGCTGTGGACGGGGAACAAACGAGATGGACGTATTAAGGACTGTTTACGAACGAACTAGGATCGTATTATATACATTTTTACCCATTCTGCCCCGACCACAACCCGTTTTACGATTGTCTGCGACGGTTCCAGAACGTAGTTAGAACTAGTTTGGTGTGATGGGGGCTTAAGCATACATATCATCTATATGAAGAGAAAAACATGGGTCCGTATTTGAATTATGAATGTAAGGTGGGTGCGTGTGTAGTTTAAACGGGACATTTGTGTTTGCTGTTCCAAACACAAAGCAAACAATCAGCGAATTCAGACGTCCTTTGGCATTCTGATGGTCATTTTTTAAAACTCTTATGGGGAGGGTCAATCAACTAAATATTGTGCATAAAGAAGATCATTGCTATAAACAACATGGTAGGATTGACTATGTTGACGTGCAAGAGGGAGTATAGTAATATTCTTCAAAATTACTATAGCCACTGAACGATTATGTCATTATCTGACCATGTAGGTAGGAGGCTCTATGTGTTGAGTTGAAGACAAAATAAACACCCTACATTTGACAATTTTACAAGTAACCTTGCTCGCAGCCCAACTAATTCCATTCTCTAAATTAAAAACATTGTTTCTTCTTATTCTTAGTGTATATCATGTAAACGGTATAGGTTTACTCATGGACCCTGGATTTCTTCAGACAAAGAGAGAAAGAAGGAGAGAGACAAAAGAGTGACTTTGCTTGGAAACCACACAAATCAATGTTCGATCCCCATTCTTAGTCATACCATGATATACGGACTGGCACACCTTTTTATCATGTCACAGTGACTCGTAGGTAGATATTGCATACGAATGGGCTTGTAACACGGTAAACAGAAGAAGGAAAAACACACATGAAAGGAAGTTTCTGAAAGGAAACGTACCTTGATTGAAATCATTTGTAATGATGTTCGCGTTGGTAGATTTTACACCAAAAGAAAAAAAATCATTTTGCAATATTTTATTGTCACCGGAGGAGCGTGGGTGATTAGAAGCTCAAAAACATTATTGTCCAATACAACCTTTTGAATAAAATTACAATGGAAAATTATTTGAAGTGTAAGCATGTCTATATTCGGGTATTACTTCGTTTCGTTTTGATAGAAACATTCCTCGCTAATACAAATAACGAGAAAACTCAGACCGACATGATACTGAAGTGAAAAATGGAAACAACATTTTGGTTTTTGTTCATGACACTTTGCATAATATTAAGGTTCTTCTTTAACAAGATTTAACATAAATATATGGAACATAATGTCATTAATGACATAAGTGAAAACCCTAAAATCTAAATACCAAAGTACATTTATGCATTTTGCCATAGTATGCTATACTTCAATCATAAAGGAAATTAAATCGTTAAGCTGAAGTTGAATAGATCGAGAAAACCTGAATTTTACAAAGACAATTTTGAAGTGGAACGCATTGCTGTGGAGGGTGCCAGTGTGTGTGTGTTGTGTGTACGCGCTTGTGCGTGTGTGTGTTCTTTACCACGTGTATGGTGGTGTGTTGTTATGGTTTGAGTAGTAAGGAAATGGGTCATAATTTCATAATATAACTGATTTCATTTTTAAAATGATCGATAGTAACTTGTGAGTTGTAAAAAAAAAAAAAAAAAATTACGGAAAGCAAAGAGAAGAATGTATGGGTGTGTGCGTGTCGAGTTTATACGGGAAATGTGTTATGTTTGCTGTTCTAAACACACCTAGCAAACAATCACCGAATTCAGACGTCATTTGCCCTTTTTTCAAGATGGGAATTCCTTCAAGACTCATGATATTTTGATCGGTCAATAACATTGTGGGCAATTACTTCTTTCACTTGAAGCGGAAGGGTAAATCAACTCAATATTATTCTTAAAGTAGATCATTGATATGAAGGAGATGGAAATATTATCCATATTGACGTTTAAGAATGATTATTTTAATAGTCTTTAAGATTATTATAGCCAGTATATGATCGTTTCATTATTAGGTCATGTCGAAAGGAGGCTCCCTGTGAAAATCTGAATAGAAATTTGACGATTCTACAAGTAACCTTACTTCCATCCGAACTATTTTTTAAACCTCAAATTAAAACATTGTGTTATGAAACTGATTGTATTTTTGTTTCCTTCTTTTTAGTTGATATCATGTAAACGATATGGGTTTCATCGACCCTGGATTTGTTCAGACAAAGAGGGATAGGGAGAGAGACAGAAAGAGAGAGAGAGAGAGACACACACACACACACACACATACACACACACACACAAAAAAAGTGACTTTGCCTGGAAACCACACAAATCAATGTTCGATCCCCATTAGTCATACGGACTGGCAGGCACTATTTAATTCATGTCACAGTCTGATAGGTAAATAAGATATTTCATACGGCTAGGCTTGTAACAAGGTTAACAGAAGAAAGAAAAAACACATTTGAAAGGAAACGTACCTTGATTGAAATCATTTGTAATGATGTTCACGCTGGTTGATTTTAGACAAACACATATTTTGTTATTGTAATCTATGATCGTAACCTGATGAGCGTGGGTGCTTACAAGCTCAAAAACATGTTTGTCGAATAAATTCTTTCTGGTAAAGATACAATGGCACACTATTTGAGGAGTAAGCATGTCCAAATTTGGATATTAATTCGTTCCGCTTTGACACCAACATTCTTTGCTATACAAATATACGAGAAAACTCAGACAGACATAAAACTGAAGTGAAAAATGGAAACAAACATTATGGATTTTGCTAATAGGACCCTTTACCTGATAATAAAGTCCATGATCCTTAACAAGATTTCAGATGTTTATGAAACATAATGCAATTCATGAAATAGGTGAAAACCCTACAACTACATACATGTATGCATTAATACATGGTATGCTATACTTGAACTAAGAGGGAATGTAACCGTTAACTAAGCTGATGTTAAATAAACTGAGAAAACCTGCATTTTACACAACAATTGTTTGGCGGCGTCCTACATTTAGTAAAAGTAAACCAGAACTAGAGAAATATAAATACAGGGCGAGTCAGAAAAAATGTCCCACTTTTTAAAAGTTTTATTGTTTGAAGTTTGACTATCTAATCAGGGGCGTCATGATATGTCTTGATAGAGTTATCCTCCCAGGACATTTAGATACCATTTTCATTTGCATCCCTTCACGCATGACTGAACATCAGACAATCTTTACAAGACTGCCATATTTCACTTGCGCCAACTTACTGGGTGAGGAATATAACAGTGCATTGAACAAAGACAGTCATACAGACAGACACGCAGACACACACACACACACTCATACACACAAACACACACGCACACACGCACATACACACACAAATACACATGCACAAACACAGACAACACACACGGTTACAATTGTCTCATAATTTTCCCCTTTTTTTTTTATTAAGCATTGCTTTTTATCAAGATCCCTGAATGTTTAAGTGGCATTTCCCTGACAATCTTTCCCTTTAATACACATTCACTACCACCATCATATCATCATCTTAGTCTTAATCATCATCATCATCATCATCATCATCATGAAGTGCACATGAATCCTCTCGACTTCTTCTTGTGGGGGCACTTGAAGTCAAGGATCTTCAGCAGCCCACATGTGAACATCGAGGAGCTTCGGAGGAGAATCGTGGACGAGACAGACGTGGTATGCCAAGATGGGGACATGATCCGGCGAGCTTTTCAAGGAATGCCTCACCGTGCACAACTGTGCATCAGGAGGAATGGCGGCCATGTCGAGGATTGAGTACGGAGGATAGAGAACTTTGGGGAAACAGATTCATTGTTGTACCACAATAAAATAGCTCAACAAATACAAAAATTGTTTGTATTTTTGTTCACCGACGTTTGCGGTATTTGTGTGCGAGTGTGTGCCAGTGTGCGTGTGCGTGGGTGTGAAAGTGCGCGTGTTTGAGTTTGGGTGCGTGTGTGTGGGTGCGTGTGTGTGTGCGTGTGTGTCTGTCTGTCTGACTGTCTTTGTTCAATGCACTGTTTTATTTCTCACCCAGTAAGTTGGCGCAAGTGAAATCTGGCAGTCTCGTAGAGATTGTCTGATGTGCAGTCATGCATGACCTTAATGCCAATATTAATCAAGATGAATGTGACTAGATCAGACTGGGGTAAAGTGATCCATCATTACTCTCTATTTAATGCATACATTACAGACGCAACCCTTCAACGTAAGACCTGTCAATACAGCAAATCACTAATAATTAACACAATTTTGATCTATGAATATCTGCTGAACTCCAAATATTAAATGGAAGAACATTCGGTGATACAATGGAAAGCAGTGGCGAATCCAGGTTTGGGAAACGGGGGGCCCGCTCCCCCACCCCTGGAATAAAAAAATAAAAAAAATAGAAAAGAAGTAAAAAAAAAATTAAAAAAAAACTACGATTAATCTCTCGCCTTCTCTCTCTCTCTCTCTCTCTTTCTCTCGCTCTCTTTTCCATTCAGGTTTGCATAAAAGAGGTGTCTCAATCGATGATTACTGTATATGTACCACCTTACTACTTAATCAAGTTATAGCTTTCTAAGTTTGAGAATTCTGTCCTCTACTATCCGATCTTTGCCATATAACGCTTACCCTTCAATCATTTGTATTCGCAATTGATGACAAGGAATTACATGACATACAGACATTTAAATGGACTCGAACAATTGAAATAAATTCATAACAACATTAAAGAAACACAGTTTTTAAACTTATCAGATTAGATTTTTCTAAAATTTGAAAAATTATTTAAAAAGAAAAGAAAAACGAAACAGTAGACACCTTTACTCAAAGCGTTAGTCAAAATACGAGAGTTAAGGTCAAGAAAAAATACAAACCATAGTCTAATTCGATATGTAGATCCAAACTAAGACTGATAAAGAAACTATGTAGAGATCTGAGAAAAACACCGTGGAATTACGTAATTCGGTTAAAAGTTGTATGTTAACAAAAACACCTTCGGGGAATAACACGTACAAATCACAGAGCTTACAAGAACCACATTTTTGATAAATTACTCTTGCTAGATAACAGAGACTCTTCCTCTTTTGGAGACTTGTTGACAGAATGAAAGAAAAAGACACAGATTATACGTCAGTAAATATAACAGCGACAGAATAGGACGATCACTTCATAAAGCTAATGAACAAAGATTACAAACTTAACTTTGATACTGAAGAAAAAAATCTTAACACACAACCTTTGTTACACAAAATCTTAATTCTACTAACACAATTTAGAAGCTTTAAATGCAATTAGTACTCTCAAAAGAAGGAAATCGGCTTGTATTCATAATAAGATGATTATATCCTCAGAGAATTTCCACGTTAAAACATATGTATATATATTTCCAGCTATTTAAAACAGGGGTATCTACCCAAACATTTGGAGGGATAATATCACTAAAACCAATATTCAAAAGAGAAGACAGTAAAAACCTCTCCAATTAAAGAGTGATATCCCTAACAAGCCCCCTCACAAAACTATTTTAAAAAATAATGTATGATATACATTCATTGAAGAATACAACATAACAACCACGAATCAGATAGGTTTAAGAAGCAATGACCATATTCAATCTCAAAACACTGGTAAATAACTATGAGGCGCCGTTTGTAAAACAATTATATAGACAAATTATATGTTATATAATCATTATTTAACAAATAATAACCATTATTTACATATAATGCAAGAAAATGTACATTTTTATTTGTATATAATTCTTAACACATTTTTATTATTTATAAATAATTACAATTCATACTTCATTATTTATAAATAATGACAAAGTACGTTTCATTATTTATAAATAATTACAATTCACACTTTCATTATTTATATATAATGAAAAGCGTATTTCCATTATTTATATATAATTGACATTATTCATAAATAATTACAATTCACACTTTCATTATTTATATATAATGAAAAGCGTATTTCCATTATATAATATATAATGAAAAGCACATTTCCATTATATAATATATAATGAAAAGCCATTTCCATTATATAATATATAATGAAAAGTGTATTTCCATTATATAATATATAATGAAAAGCACATTTCCATTATATAATATATAATGAAGAGCCATTTCCATTATATAATATATAATGAAAAGCGTATTTCCATTATATAATATATAATGAAAAGCACATTTCCATTATTTAATATATAATGAAAAGCGTATTTTCATTATATAATATATAATGAAAAGCACATTTCAATTATATAATATATAATGAAAGGCGTATTTCCATTATATAATATATAATGAAGAGCACCTTTCCATTATATAATATATAATGAAAAACGCATTTCCATTATATAATATATAATGAAAAGCGCATTTCCATTATATATTAAATAATGATTGTGTATGCAAATGTCAATGGTTGGTAACGCCCATAATATGAATATTCATGAGCTTGACTGCCCATATTATCCTCTATTCCAGGCACCTTTCCATTTTGTGTTCTTTGTGCATTCTTATCAGAAATCCTACGTGCGGTAAATAAGTCTCTGTATCACTACTCTCCTTCTTATTTGTATGCAGATTTAGGTATAATGATTGATAACTGTAATCATCCTCATTATTTTAATAAGAAATTATTCTATCTGTGATGGAAGTTTTTATGTACGATTGCCTGAGCTGAAGACAAGACTTTCGCTGTATGCATATTTAAAATATGACGTCACCCACACAGAGTGAGAGTTTTAGTTTTTCTTTGAAAGTTTGATGGTGAGTACAGCTGTAATTACGTTAAAATCTCGTAAATTGAATCATATTTATAAACATATCTGCTGTAGGTATGAATCTGCTGATTTGTCTGTACATTATGAAGTGGTTTAAAATGGTTATATCTGATGAATTTAGGAGTAATCTACACTCGAAATTTTGATTCCTTATTTATCGTCGAGAGAAATATTTCAGCTCGATTGCCAGTCACTCCTTAATCCTTGGCCCAAACTTTCGGGCGAGACCCTCTCTGAAAATTAGATACGCGAGTAGACCTATAGCCATTCTATAGGCAGTAGGCAGCTGGCAGATCACTTCACTAGAGCTAGCTGCATCAATGATCCAAGCTTTTTGTTACTTTTAGGTCCAACTGTTGAATAACTACTTTCATAGTTGGGTCAGAAGAAAGTTAAGAGCTAACAGTAAAAAGCATGGTCACAGTTGACATGAGTTGTGAACAAGCGCCAAAATTTGGACCAGATACCGAGATAGACGAGTACGAGAGTAGAAAATTTGAGGCCTAGGCCTACAGACCAGTAAATAATTGGACTACCTGTGAACAGGCGCGGATCCAGGATTTCTTAGGGGGGGGGGGCCCAAATTTGAAATTATGCAAGCCAAATATTGGTACGTGATAGTGACACCGGCAGTGGCGGAATGAGCAAAAACAGGGGGGGGGTTCAAAAAAATCTGCACCACCCCACTCTTACATGCAGGCCCCACTAAACGTTTCTCAAAGTAGGAGGGGGGGGGAGGTATTTACGATCAGGTAGAGCGTTGTGAAATTGGCGTGGTGTCTAAGGGCGAAGAACCTGCGGGGGTCAAGTGGTGGAACCCCCCAGAAGCTCAGGGGTATAGGCATTTAATTACGGTCAGATGAGCATATAAAGGCAAGGGCCTTTGCCCCCCCCCCCCCGAACTACAACTTGTTGGCAGGAAAATTGCAACTGATATCCCCCTTCTTTTCTTCTTCCTCTTTTTTCCTTCCCTTTATTCCCTCTTTACTTTTTTTCTTTCCCTTTCCTTCCTTTTCTTTTATTTTTTGATGGGGGGGAGGGGGAGAGGTTACAGCTGGGAGGCAAGGCCCTTTCGGCCCCCGATCTCCTTCTTTTCCCCCTTTTCTTTTCTTCTTCCTCATCTTTCTTTCCCTTTCTCTCCTTTTTCCCTTCTTTTCCTTCTTTCTCTCTCTCTCTTTTTTTTTAAATATTTTTTTTTAAAAGCCCCCCTGGGATCCGTGCCTGCCTGTGAATGTGATACTCGTAGTCGTACAGAGTCTTGTAGCTATCTAACATATTAAAACACGATCCCCCCCCCCCCCAAATTATTCAGTCTAGACTACATCGTATAGTATGCAGGGGTACGTATAGTGGTGCCTGTGTGTTGCTTAAACTCTTTGTTGGCTTAGTCTAATTTGCCTCTACTCTAGGCTCTATCTTTGAATTCTTGTTTGCTGTAAACACGATCAAGTTTTCTCTGTCATATATAGATCTAGGTCCATATCTATTTTGCGTTTTTTCAAATTGATAGAATGAACAGTTACGAGACATGGATCTAGATCATCTAGAGACTGTAGATCAACTAGATCTGGATTAAGAAATTGAATATAAATTTCAATGTTAGGGTTAAGGAGGGTTTTTTTGGTAAAGAGAAAATCCCAATTAAAATAGAACAGTTTATTCTGCAAATGATCATCAATGTTTAAATGATCATGCTCATTTCCTTTTATTCTAAGAATTAAATCCCCCCCCCCTCTCTTTTACAGGAAAATGTACAGCGAGACTTGTCGCAGTTAATGTAGTACCAAATGCTTGCTTTCTTGGAGTATGTGCTTGAAACAAGAATGTCCTGGAGAAAACAGACCACTACAAGATAAGGTAAACATATTTACTTTTGATCTAACTTGATCTGTTTAGTTTTTTCAGGTAAAACAAAATTTGAAATGAGTGAGGTCAAGGCCAAGCTGGAGGGGATGCGAAGGGCTGGTTTGAGAAGTATGTATTCATGGGATGGCTATGTATGATTCCACATGAGAAAATTTGAGGCCTAGGCCCATGCCATGGGTGTTGATCCCGGGGGGATGGGGGGATATATCCCCCCAATATTTCAGGTGGGGGGGATGGCCTGTACAATCATCCCCCCCCCCCAATAATTCACCATCCAAAAAAAATATTTAAAAAATTAATTAATGATGAGAGCCCGATGAGAGTAGTTAACGGTTATTACTCGCAAGATGACCATCAATATACACATTTTGCTATCTCATTTTCATAATACATACCTAACATAAATAGAAAAGGAAGTAAATGAGACAACCGTATATGAGACAAGAATAAATTGAATTCTGGTTAACCCAGATTTTCCCCATGTGTTACCCATATCGGCATATTCATATTCTACCCAACAACTACAACACTTGTATTTCTCGAAGTTTCTATTTCCTATAATATCAGAGGTTTAAAATTTTCAGTGAAACTAGATTCAAACACAGATTAAGAGTCAACAACGATACGACGAATCGTCTTCCCTTCTCTATATTTCGATAAAACGCCGAAAAGCGCGGTAGGGGAAAACTGAATTCAGATAAGGATTAAGAGTCGAGAAAGGCACAACGAATCGTCTGCTTTCTCTAATAATATAAGGAAACGTCAAAGCTTTCGCGCGGGAGGAGAGAAACTGATTTCAGACAAGTTAGGTTTAAGAGTCGCGAACGGTACAACGAATCGTCTTCTTTCTATAATAGTTAAATCAATCGTCTAAACTTTTTGCGCTTCTCGCGGAAAGGGGGAAACTGAATTCAGACAAGGATTATGAGTCGAAAAACGGTACAACGAATCGTCTGCTTTCTCTAATAATTAAATGAAACGCAAGACTTCCGCGCGGGAGGGGGAGAACTGAATTCAGACAAGGATTAACAGTCGAGAACGGTACAGCAAATTGTCTTCTTTTTATAATAATTTACTGAAATGTCAAAGCTTTCGCGCTTTGCGCGGGAGGGGGGAAACTTCATTCAGACAAGGATTAACAGTCGAGAACGGTACAGCAAATCGTCTTCTTTTCTTAATAATTTAAGGAAACGTACGTCTATGAGCTTCACCCACAACCCCCTAATGAGCGCACTTCGCGCGCTCTTTAAGTGATTCGCTTACTCACTACCGCCCCTCCCTAAAATAAGATCCTAGCTCCGCGCCTGCATTAAAATATATAGCTATGAGGCTGATTAAGTTGACGAAATAATTTCTATTATTATGTCGTCGAGGAAAATGACCATTTGAGCATATGCAAGTACTATAGAAAGTCCATAGGAAAAAAAAATAGCCTTCGGCCGCGGGTTTATAGGGTTAAATTTGTAGATATTGGGACATTTAATTTTGTCGCTAATTGGTGGCTAGTTTTGTCGGTAATCGTTGGCCTCTACACCCCCCCCCCCCCCACCAACTGAAAAAAGTCTAGCGACGCCCCTGGGTAGGCCTACACTGCAGGCAAGAGTCAGGACTAACATTTAGCATGTTATTAATTTTATTACCACTCTTATATTCTCTGAAATGTTATCTTTATTGAGGGTGAATTGAAAAGGTTAATAACTTGGAAGGGAGGGGTTGCAACCTCCCACACGCTTCTACCTCTTGGGTGCTTTGATCCATTGCCGAAAATATTTTGGCACCTATCATCCCCCCAATAACGGATACAAATCGACACCCCTGCCTAGGCCTACAATGTACATGTAAGACATTTTTTATGTTACAACAGAGATACATGTATGATGTAGGTATCAATGTTTTACTTTCATTCTCTTCTCTTTTCATTCAACAGACATACATGTACAGTATGGACTATGAAGTTCTACTTAGCCTCTTCAATGAACTGCTGGAGCTGCGACTGGGTATCAAAACCATGGTATCATAAACCTCATAACCAGTGGCGGAGATATGTTGTTAGCCAGGGGGGAGGGGTCAGTGCCCCCCCCCCCCACTTTTTCAAGTACCCCCTAAATGCCCCTTTTATGGCCTTTTCACATATGGCCCCTTTTCACTTTTGATAAGTGCCCCCTTCATCTCCGATATTCGCCCCTATTCAAATCTGAGAGATACTCATTTTACTTTGATAAGTGCCCCTCCTTTTCCTGATCAGTGCTCTTTTCATCTCTGATGAGTGTCCCATTTTGTCTCTAATAACTGTCACTTTTATTTGACACGTCCCCTTTTCCTTCCTAATAAATGCTCTTTTTTCTGATCATAATTGCCCCTTAACCTTCTCATAATTACCCCTTTTCATCTCTGATAAGTGCCTTGTTTACTTTAACATGTGCCTCTTTTTCTTTTTAATAAGAGCCACTTCCCCATTCTCATAATAGCTCCCTTTCACCTCCAATAAATGCCCCTATTAAAATCTGATCTGCACCTCCCTTTTTGTCTCACCTACGAGCAAAAAGCGAGACATAGGCGCCGCTTTTCCGGTGACGGTGGCGGCGACGGCGTCAAAAACTTCAAAAACATCCAAAACTTAACCAAAGTTTAAGTTTTTAGTCAATTAATCTTGAACTATAGGGTTATCAAGTATCCCCAATCATGTGAGTAGAATGTCAGGTCACTAAGTTAAGGGCAAAGGTCATTTTAGGTCAAAAAACTTAGACTTTGTTGTGGCATCAACATCAAGATTTTGAATTTTTAGCATATTTTCAAAATTGTTTGTTCCATGATATTCCATGAAACTTGTACCCAAGGGTTATCAAGTATCACAAATCATATGACACAAATTCCAGGTCACAAGGTCAAAGCTCATTTTAGGTCAAAAAACTTAGACTTTGTTGTGGCATCAACATCAAGATTTTGAATTTTTAGCATATTTTCAAAATTGTTTGTTCCATGATATTCCATGAAACTTGTACCCAAGGGTTATCAAGTATCACAAATCATATGACACAAATTCCAGGTCACAAGGTCAAAGCTCATTTTAGGTCAGTAGACTTGTATTATGTTTTCACAACTTAATTAATATGAGAATTAATAAATCAATTTTTAAAATTAATTTGTTCATATTTCATTCAAGTTATCGATCGTGGTACAATTAATAGTAAATAATTCTTCTGATGATTCTTAGTCAATATTTACTTCAAAGTGATGATTATATTCAGAGGATTTCATTTTGGGGGGCCTGCTAATGGGCCACCCTGCCTATAAATAATGTTCAGACCTCAATTTTTCATCATTTCGAATTGCATAATGCAGGCGAGACCGCCGAGAGCGTTTCCCTTGTTTTAAAAGTATTGCAATTTTCCTTTTTTTTAAGTGCCCCTTTTCATATCTATTATCTGATCAGTGCCCCTTTTCAGGCGCAATAAGACTAGTACCTCTTTTCACCTTTTGATAAATTCCCTTTTAACAATGATACGTGCCTCTTTTCTTTTCCAATACCAAAGGGACCTATCCCCTTTTCATAAATGCCCCTATCAAAATCTATTCCATTGAAAAATGCCATTTCCCATTCTCATAAGTGCCTTTTTTCATTCCTGGTGAGTGCATCTTTCTGTAGGTCTAAGAAGTGCCCCATTTTCACCTCCGATAATTACCCTTTTTACATGACCCGTGCTCCTTTTCCTCTTATCCCTTTAGTGTCCGCTTTTCCTCTCATCATTAAACGCACCCCTAATTTCAAGCGTAACTTCCCCCAAAGCTCGCTCGCATTTATAGATGACATAATAACGTTACTTATTAAAGGTTTTTCCAGTCTTCCATTGTGAGAATGTGCTTATAATCCCATCAGGATTGGGTTTTTCCCTCTTAATAAGATGCAATTTTTTGTACTGCGACCTCACAAAACTTAAAATTTTCCTCGCTCGCAAATCAATTTTCAGACCATCACACCAAACTGATACTTAAGCAATATCTTGTATGGTTTATAAAGAGAAACAAATGTTGAAATCGTCCCTGATAATGTAATCACAATGTAGGGGTATATACCATTGTCTAAAAAAATTGATATTTTCGCTTTGAGATTCCCTTTGTAGGTGCCCTTTTTTTCTCCAGAAAGTGCCTATTTTGTTGGTGCCCCCCCCCCCCCACTTTGGAAGACGCTCCGCCACTCCTGGGGGACACATAAGTCAATTGCGCGCACCGGGGGCGGGGGGGGGATGAGGGGTAATGTGCCCCTCAAAGCTGAAATTTTTGTAACTGGATTTGGTCAAACTCCCAATAGATAAATATCATTCACAATTCTCTTCAAGCAGTACGTGTAACTTCACCTTGCAAGCAGTATGTTTAATTTTTTAATCACCTTGTATATTAGGCCCTGTATTTCAGCTCAAATTGTTTAGTGATTGTGGACAGGCGAAGCAGGAAAATAGAAAATTTGGCCTTCATACACACAACCACACCAGTGACACTATGAAACGGAAACACTACTACAATGATTACCGGTACTGAAACATAGTTTCAAACCAGGAACCAAGGTATAATACAATGATGCAATTTTACCCATGTTGTAGTAGTACATGGTAGTAGTATGGATATCCAGCCTCTTCTTTTATGCACATCCTTTCCACTGCTATCGCAAGTTTTAAAAAAAGTGCCCAATGTCTGCATAACTAAGCAAGGTAGGATTTCATTAAAAACATGATGTAAAACATTAAGTATATCACACCAAAGCATCTCAATCTGACAGCACGATGTGGAGAAAAGTTAATGGTGTAGATAAATACACAAGAAATATGTTCATCGGCAGTCTAAGTCAAGCAATCATTTATAAAACTGAGGCTTTGCCAAGGCATCCATTTTAAGTATGCGTCTATAGGGCAAATAAGATGTAGTCAAGTACTCAAGTTACCACCTGTCAGCCAAGATCAAACTTTTGGAATATAAGAGTTTTTGGGAGGGGTCATCTTTTATCAATTTCTGTTTATTGATAATAATTATAACATTTGGGAATGGGCCTATGAGTATGATTTATATATTGTATATAACGAGCAACTTTTAATAAAAGGTCTGATATACCTTGATGCGTGTGTGGACCACGGAGTAACCATCACACTAAAGGATGTTGTATACTATCGTACAGTATTATTGTTTCTCTGGAAAAAATTGCAATCATTGAGTCATAGGTAATTTTTTTTTTTTTTTAAAGAAATCAGCATGTTTTTATTATAAGGGTGCAGGTCATGATACAATACATTCACTGGAGAAAAAAAATAGTGCTCAGATTTAGCATAAGTATGCTTTGTTGAATTTTTAAAGAAAAAAATAATCTACAAATGGAAGTAGCAGATGAGGTAATTTGTGTTTAATATTTGACCATCAATGTTATAATCTGTAAACATATTAGTTTGTTGTAAGAAAATGAATAAATTAAACATGTTTATCATCTTATATATACAGTATTCCCTTCATATATTTTCTTTTTAGTGTGCATATATGGTTGGATCAATGGAATCATATGTGGAAAAAATCTGGAAACGGAACGTGAGAGTTCAGAGAGAGAGAGAGAGAGAGAGAGCAAAAGAGAAAGGAAAGGAAATGAGAGAACTGTTTAATGGTGAGAGATGTTGATGTTGGTGTGAAAATGAGAAATTTATAATGCAGTGAGATAGCGAGACAGAGAGAAAAAAAAGAAAATCCATCTTATAAATGCGTTAATCGCCTCACCGCTATGCGGCTCGTGGGCGATAATCTGCATCGTCATAGGGTCAACCCCCTCCCCTCAGCAAAAAGCTCGATCTGCCCTCTGATAGGCCCTGACAATGAAATCTGGAGAACATACAGATTCACAAGGGCTGGACTACTCGGTGTCGTGGATCAAATAATATTAATGGAAGTTATTATAAAAGTATGTTTTTCTCTCTTGTTATGATAATTGGAATAAAAAAACTGTTAATTAGATTATATTAGTTTTAGCTTCAACTGCTTGATATTAATATGCATGTGGGCACAAATAGCAGCAACTGCGGTAAGTGATATCTACGGTACTCCTTGAGCTGCGGTAAATGATCTTATTGTATATGCCACCTACTGGTTTTCCATAGACCTGTGCACAAATGCTGTTTTAAAAAATTCAATAGGATGGTGTACAAATTGAATATATTATGCCATTCTTTCCACTTAACTTCATGTTATTCAATATCCATGTCATTCAAACAATACAGGCAAACATTCGCTGATGTCATTAAGTTTACATCAATCTATCTTGCTTTTCTCCTTATAAACAAGCCATCTTCATTGGAATTCACATCCTGAAAATATCTGACCTATACCCCTGAGCTTCTGGGGGTTCCACCCCTTGACCCCCGCAGGTTCTTCGCGCTTAGACACCACGCCAATTTTACAATGCTCTACCTGATCGTAAATACCTCCCCCCCCCCCCCACCTACTTTGAGAAACGTTTAGTGGGGCCTGCATGTAAGAGTGGGGTGGTGCAGATTTTTTTTTAACCCCCCCCCCCTGTTTTTGCTCATTCCGCCACTGCCGGTGTCACTATCACGTACCAATATTTGGCTTGCATAATTTCAAATTTGGGCCCCACCCCCCCCCCTAAGAAATCCTGGATCCGCGCCTGTTCACAGGTAGTCCAATTATTTACTGGTCTGTAGGCCTAGGCCTCAAATTTTCTACTCTCGTACTCGTCTAACTATCTCGGTATCTGGTCCAAATCTTGGCGCTTGTTCACTACTCATGTCAACTGTGACCATGCTTTTTACTGTTAGCTCTTAACTTTCTTCTGACCCAACTTTGAAAGTAGTTATTCAACAGTTGGACCTAAAAGTAACAAAAAGCTTGGATCATTGATGCAGCTTGCTCTAGTGAAGTGATCTGCCAGCTGCCTACTGCCTACAGAACCTATAGGTCTACTCGCGTATCTAATTTTCAGAGAGGGTCTCGCCCGAAAGTTTGGGCCAAGGATCAAAGAGTGACTGGCAATCGAGCTGAAATATTTCTCACGACGATAAATAAGGAATCAAAATTTCGAGTGTAGATTACTCCTAAATTCATCAGATATAACCATTTTAAACCACTTCATAATGTACAGACAAATCAGCAGATTCATACTATCGTTAGATATGTTTATAAATATGATTCAATTTACGAGATTTTAACGTAATTACAGCTGTACTCACCATCACACTTTCAAAGAAAAACTAAAACTCTCACTCTGTGTGGGTGACGTCATATATTAAATATGCATACAGCGAAAGTCTTGTCTTCAGATCAGGCAATCGTACATAAAAATTTCTATCACAGATAGAATAATTTCTTATTGAAATAATGTGGATAATTACAGTTATCTGTCATTATACCCAAATCTGCAAACAAATAACAAGGAGAATAGTGATACAGAGACTTATTTACCGCACGTAGGATTTCTGATAAGAAAGTACAAAGAACACAAAATGGAAAGGTGCCTGGAATAGAGGATAATATGGGCAGTCAAGCTCATGAATATTCATATTATGGGCGTTAACAACCATTGACATTTGCATACACAACCATTATTTAATGTATAATGGAAATGCGTTTTTCATTATATATTATATAATGGAAATACGTTTTTCATTATATATTATATAAGTGAAATGTGCTTTTCATTATATATTATATAATGGAAATGTGCTTTTCATTATATATTATATGAGTGGAATGTGCTTTTCATTATATATTATATAATGGAAATGTGCTTTTCATTATATATCATATGATGGAAATACGATTTTCATTATATATTATATAATGGAAATGTGCTTTTCAATATATAATATATAATGGAAATGTGTTTTTCATTATATATTATATAATGGAAATACGCTTTTCATTATATATAAATAATGGAAATGTG
Organism: Strongylocentrotus purpuratus; assembly: GCF_000002235.5. Classification (NCBI taxonomy): domain Eukaryota; kingdom Metazoa; phylum Echinodermata; class Echinoidea; order Camarodonta; family Strongylocentrotidae; genus Strongylocentrotus; species Strongylocentrotus purpuratus. The sequence continues at coordinate 22,726,027 of NW_022145606.1, forward strand.
CTTTTCATTATATATTATATAATGGAAATGTGGTTTTCATTATATATAATGGAAATACGCTTTTCATTATATATAAATAATAAAAGTGTGAATTGTAATTATTTATAAATAATGAAACATACTTTTTCATTATTTATAAATAATGGAAATGTGAATTGTAATTGTTTATAAATAATGAAGTCTGAATTGTAATTATTTATAAATAATGAAAATGCGTTAAGAATTATATACAAATAAAAATGTACATTTTCTTGCATTATATGTAAATAATGGTTATTATTTGTTAAATAATGGTTATATAACATATAATTTGTCTAAATAATAGGTTTACAAACGGCGCCTCATAGATAACATGTTCAAACATATTTGTACGTGTGCTTTGTGGAAATCTGCAAAGCGTATGATTTTGTGAACAGAAACGCTACGCTCTTTAATTGTGAGTGAGAGGAAAGGGGAGAAAGAGAATCACTAAAATGGGAAATGATAATGTTCAGTGTGTGTGTGTGTGTGAGAGAGAGAGAGAGAGAAAGAGAGATAGAGAGAGAGAGAGAGAGAGAACGACTAAATGGATGGATGAAGGAGGGACAGACAGATTGTTATTGTGTACGAGTTATTTTTTATGCCAAAAACGAATGAAATTGAAATACGTCATGTCTCGAATAGTTGTGAAAAAGAGTGTCAATATCAACATGTTATCACTACCCAACTACACTACACAAGGACCCAATTATGCTTGAACAATTTGAAGAACTATTATTCAAGAGACATCGGTGCTTTCGTTTTCTTCCACACTAAGGCCAAGTAAACATTATTCCTAGTTTTCTCGTCCCTGAAAGCATTCTTTATGCGCCAGCCTCCTGTTTGATTATCTTCTTTTGTGCTATTTGCTATTTTTGATATAAAAATAATTCGGTAATATCTTTAATGAACATCTAAATGAAAGTAAAGGAAAAAAGGCATAGTATTAATAGTTTATAAGCTAAAATATAATTGTTAAATTTATGTATCAAAGTACCAATTTAAAACTTAATTAAAAGGTCTCAAAACACGCATAAAGTTCATGAATACACAAGAGTGGTCAATCCCATCTGTGTCTAAAGGTGTAGTGCCAAGTAGATCTCCTGAAATTACTAGCGGTTTCCAAACTGAATCCTTTTTTTTGGGGGGGGGGAGTTTTGGTATCGATTGTCTTTATCTCAAACAGAAAGTGATAAAAACTACGTATATGAACTAAATTTGCCTTAATATCCTATTGATTAGTCTTAAAGCGTGGTAGAATATCGCCAGTTTAAATGCAGCGCGTTGCCGACGACTCTCCAACTGCTTTAGCTGTAAGGTGTGCGCAAGAAGGCATTAGGGACTTTTAGATTTGCGTGTACTGATACGTGTGACGTCAATTCAAGGCAGTGCATTAAAAGGACGTCGACCGTAGCAATCTACATTGTCTTCGTGTGAATCTAAAAGTCTCTCTCCATCAAAAAGTATGCTTAATTTATCGAGAGAAATTGTGAGCAAAAACGTAGACGATGAGATATTTCATATTGTATATTTTAATCCCCTCAAAGGGGTGTCCTCAAAAGAAGGTATTTGTCCGTAGTCCTCAGGAGACACGAGTCATACACGTACAGAAAAAGTGGTACAGTTTGGCTTGCAGGCCTTGATATTACTCCTTCTGTAGTGTCCGTAACACTGGCTCCTACTCTTTTCTACCCTCGATATTGAAACTAAAACACAATGATGCATTTAATTTGATACTTAATTTCATCTAACTAATATTATTTAAATAAAATATTGATATGGAATTAGTCGTAAGTCATTTTTTTAAAATATTTTAAATTCAATATATGGAAAATAGCTTATTTGTTTGCGTAATATCATATATAGGAGAAAACCTTCCAGGAAAAGAGAATTTGTGTTATTCATTCAGAAGAGCAACTGTTTCAAATCAAATTTGAATTACAAATTCGTAGTATTTAGTTATCAAGCTGTATTTTTAGACCACCACACACTTGTGTAAGTTGTGTTACGGACACTACATACGTTACGGACACTACAATTGCCATTTATTAAATTGCAAAAAAACAAACTGTAATGCTTAGCTGAATTTTATTATACCTCAGCTAGTCCCCGGAGGTAGCTACACAAAGCAAAGTATATAAGAACTTTGAAAACATGTTCACATAACAGGAATTACACTGCTACGGACACTACAGGAAATTCCGGACAAAATTTAATGATCGGAATGTGGGCATATATTTTTGTAGCACTTGTATCTGTGTTTAATTTTTTGTTCCTGATTAAAGGACAACATGTTACTCAGAAAATATATCCAATTACCAATTGATATAATGCTAAAATATATTAATTATAGAGACAAAATTATACACAAAGCTGTTTTTCAAAAAAGCGTTACGCTTGTCTCTCTTCACAGAAATAACCACTGTATCACAATTTTTGGGTCAATTCTCAAGCCGTAAACAAATACTGAGTGGAGATAAAAAGAACTACAAGCTGGCATGAAAATATATGGCATATCTTGTGTAAATCCATGGTAACACCTAATGAAAAAAGACACATTTTCGAAGTGCAAATGCGTAACAGCCAAAAAGTGGTATTTCTTGCCCTCTATTACCATTCTTACACAGCCAACACAAAATAAATTCAAACAAAAGTTGCTGCCTGATGAAGAACTCATATGGTCCAACATTTCAGGCCACAAGACATTTGATTAAACGACTTTGTGTTCCAGGAGAGATGCGTAACACTGTAGGTAAAATAGTTGCACCCTGATTGTGGCTATACCGAGTATATGTAAGATTTAGCTTCGTTGATTGTTAATTATTAAATGAAATATGATCTTTGTTGTGTAGGTTGATGGAAGAGATAACAAATGTTTAGATATTTTTCAATCTTAAACACGGGTATATACCCATACATATTTTGAAGGAATAATCTCATGAAACCATTATACAAAGGAAGAGACAGTAAAAACCCCTCCCTCCCAAAAAAGAATAGCCCTTACAAATTCCCTTTAAAAAAAATTCAAAAATAGTCTATGAATTAAAATCTTTGAAGTAAACAACATAAAAACCACTAATTGAGTTAACCTTTAAAGGGAAAGTCCACCCCCAAAATAAGTTAGTTTCGATAGAGGCAGAATAATAAGAAAATCAGGTGAGTGAAAGTTTAACAAATTCTGAATGAAAATAAGAAAGTTATGAATTATTAAAGTTATGATCAATCAAATACAAATTGGCAACTCTGTGACTTATTATACGAGCTCTCCTTCATTTGCTTTGTGCATAATATTCCATAAAATCATGTTTTCTTCGTTATTGATGACGGAATATATATTTGTTCCTTGCAGGGGGAGAATAGAAACATATTTGCAATTATTATATTTAGGGTGCATGTATGGTTGAAATTTTTCTTGAGGGAAAATGAAAATTTTAGATTTTTTTAGTACTGAGCAAATGGAAGTTGAGCTCGCATGATACGTCATAGAGTTGCCAATTTGTGTTTGATTAATCACAACTTCAAAAATCCTAACTTCCTTATTTTTAATCGGAATTTGCTCAAACTTTCACTGACTTGTTTCTCTCATTTTTCTACTCCTATTAAAACTAACTTAATTTCAGGGTGGACTTCCCCTTTAAGAACTAACGACCATCTATTCACTCTCAAAACACTGGTATATTTGTACGTGTGCTTTGTGAAAATCTGCAAAGCGTTTGATTTTGTGAACAGAAACGTGTGTGTGTGAGAGAGAGAGAGAGAGAGAACGACTAAATGGATGGATGAAGGAGGGACAGACAGATTGTTATTGTGTACGAGTTATTTTTTTATGCCAAAAACGAATGAAATTGAAATACGTCATGTCTCGAATAGTTGTGAAAAAGAGTGTCAATATCAACATGTTATCACTACCCAACTACACTACACAAGGACCCAATTATGCTTGAACAATTTGAAGAACTATTATTCAAGAGACATCGGTGCTTTCGTTTTCTTCCACACTAAGGCCAAGTAAACATTATTCCTAGTTTTCTCGTCCCTGAAAGCATTCTTTTTACGCCAGCCTCCTGTTTGATTATCTTCTTTTGTGCTATTTGCTATTTTAGATATAAAAATAATTCGGTGATATCTTTAATGAACATCTAAATGAAAGTAAAGGGAAAAAGGCATAGTATTGATAGTTTATAAGCTAAAATATAATTGTTAAATTTATGTATCAAAGTACCATTTTAAAACTTAATTAAAAGGTCTCAAAACACGCATGAAGTTTATGAATATACATGAGGGGTCAGTCCCATCTGTGTCAAAAGGTGTAGTGCCAAGTAGATCTTCTGAAATTACTAGCGGTTTCCAAACTGAATCCTTTTTTTTTGGGGGGGGGGGGGGAGTTTTGGTATCGATTGTCTTTATCTCAAACAGAAAGTGATAAAAACTACGTATATGAACTAAATTTGCCTTAATATCCTATTGATTAGTCTTAAAGCGTGGTAGAATATCGCCAGTTTAAATGCAGCGCGTTGCCGACGACTCTCCAACTGCTTTAGCTGTAAGGTGTGCGCAAGAAGGCATTAGGGACTTTTAGATTTGCGTGTACTGATACGTGTGACGTCAATTCAAGGCAGTGCATTAAAAGGACGTCGACCGTAGCAATCTACATTGTCTTCGTGTAAATCTAAAAGTCTCTCTCCATCAAAAAGTATGCTTAATTTATCGAGAGAAATTGTGAGCAAAAACGTAGACGATGAGATATTTCATATTGTATATGTTAATCCCCTCAAAGGGGTGTCCTCAAAAGAAGGTATTTTTCCATAGTCCTCAGGAGACACGAGTCATACACGTACTGGTGTGTGCCCAGGTGTTTATGTGTGTGTGGACATAAAATACAATGAAGTGACTTATACATTTTGTAGGTAGGCAATTAAATCATTAAAATGTTGTATTTTCTCATGCATCATACATATTCGATGACATAGACAGCTTTTACAATGTTAACATTTATTTTAGAACACAGTCATCCAGAAAAAGAGGTACAGTTTGGCTTGCAGGCCTTGATATTACTCCTTCTGTAGTGTCCGTAACACTGGCTCCTACTCTTTTCTACCCTCGATATTGAAACTAAAACACAATGATGCATTTAATTTGATACTTAATTTCATCTAACTAATATTATTTAAATAAAATATTGATATGGAATTAGTCGTAAGTCATTTTTTTTAAAATATTTTAAATTCAATTTATGGAAAATAGCTTATTTGTTTGCGTAATATCATATCTAGGAGAAAACCTTCCATGAAAAGAGAATCTGTGTTATTCATTCAGAAGAGCAACTGTATCAAATCAAATTTGAATTACAAATTCGTAGTATTTAGTTATCAAGCTGTATTTTTAGACCACCACACACTTGTGTAAGTTGTGTTACGGACACTACATACGTTACGGACACTACAATTGCCATTTATTAAATTGCAAAAAAACAAACTGTAATGCTTAGCTGAATTTTATTATACCTCAGCTAGTCCCCGGAGGTAGCTACACAAAGCAAAGTATATAAGAACTTTGAAAACATGTTCACATAACAGGAATTACACTGCTACGGACACTACAGGAAATTCCGGACAAAATTTAATGATCGGAATGTGGGCATATATTTTTGTAGCACTTGTATCTGTGTTTAATTTTTTGTTCCTGATTAAAGGACAACATGTTACTCAGAAAATATATCCAATTACCAATTGATATAATGCTAAAATATATAAATTATAGAGGCAAAATTATACACAAAGCTGTTTTTCAAAAAAGCGTTAAGCTTGTCTCTCTTCACAGAAATAACCACTTTATCACAATTCTTGTGTCAATTTTCAAGCCGTAAACAAATACTGAGTGGAGATAAAAAGAACTACAAGCTGGCATGAAAATATATGGCATATCTTGTGTAAATCCATGGTAACACCTAATGAAAAAAGACACATTTTTCGAAGTGCCACGTCACCACAGTCTCTGATCGAGTATGACATCTATGATGCAAATTGCCCAACATTGCCTGAATGTTGAATTTGGTCTCTTACGACATTAGATCTTAAATCATCACCATAATCATCAACAGCAACGACAAATCTTCAACGGGAAGACCATGTTTAGGTACATTAAATGCAAAGTGGAATATCCTACTGAGGATTTTGGGGGAACCGCTTCGAACGAGATGATGTTCCATCCATTCGTTACCAGAGCCAAAATTCCTTATCTTTGCCCAGGTATAGATTCAAGAAACTTCAGACATGCCAATGTGTGTATATTCCACCTTCTCGTCATTCTCACCATACCAATAACAATTAGTCAAATTGAAATGGAATTTACTAAGGATTAGGGTTTCTGCAATATATACGTATAAACTCTATTCCGATGAGCTTATAGAGTGGCTATCGCTTGGAATAACAAGTTTTAGAGGCAACCCGTCAGAATTATATATAATACTCACTGTTTGTCTAGATCCTACTAAATACGAAATGAATCATGAATTCAGGCGTCGAGTCCTCCGCTCGAAGATATTTATCCAATTTCAACTCGGTTAAAAGGATTCACACTTAACCTTACACAGTTTGAATAAAAGTAACTGGCAACAACTGGTCATGAATCCGGTTTGACAGATGCCGAAACATTCAGTGTGTCGAAGGAATTGACCTAGCAATCAATCGAATGGAGATTTCCTTGCATAAGCATGATTCGATCCATCAGATTTTCATGTAGAATTTACGGATAATCCGCATGGAATGAACGACACGAGCTTCGTGGGTCTTAACCTGATGCATGCAGTTGGATCATGTGAACGAAACCAGATGGAAATACATATAACCAGAGCTAACCAATCAAATACAAGAAGGCCATTTCTAACTGAGAGTCGCTGCTGATGGACATTGTGATGCAAATAATATCACGTGATGAAGTGGCCTTGGAAGTCCGATCCCCTCAACACGTGGAAACCTTAGTCTTTTTCCAGACAAAAAAGAGAGAAAGACGCTACTTTAGATGATAACAGGTGGGAGGGGGTGAGAGGGGACTTCAATACATATACACTGCCATTGCATCTGAGTACTTTTCCAACTATTCAATCACTTACATCTACTAAACTAGCTAATCTAGACAATTTCAAATATACTGTTGCAAATGTAAACATCTTTTTTTTTTTTGGAGGGGAGGAGGGGGGGGGGGGGGGGCTTGTGCCAGGGTTTGTTTCGTGTTATTATAATTGTTATACATATGGTTATTTATTATAACCTAAATCTAAGGAAATTTCTCCTAAAGTTAGGAATTCAAACTCGATGATAATTGCCCAACAATGTTTGAGAAAGCATTTATGAAGTTCAAATGAAGGAGAAAAAACTAGAAGCCTGGTGTAAGCCCTAGCCTTACTTTGTCTTTTCTTTGTCATGTCTGTCCTCAGCCATGCTGATTGTAGGTGTGCATGAAGAGGAATGCATTGCTATGGTGTGTGTGTGTGTGTGTGTGTGTCTATGTTTATATGTGTGTTATGTGCCTGTGTGTGGGAAGAGTTAGAAGGTTGTAGGACAATCATCTAATTATTTTTAACAATAACAATTTCTTATTACAAAAGAAAATTATTTTTGATGAGGAGTTGTTTAAAGCAATATAATATCAGTTCAAGATATTTCTGCTGAAAATGGCATGCGGTCGATATCTCATTTTTCAACATTTGGGGTTAAAAGGAAACAAAATTGTTGATACATGGAATATTGGGGAAGGTATTTTGAGAAGCGGAAAAAAAGGATAACTGGAGTTTAGTGGATGTAAAAGAGTATGATATTTTAATGCAGTTTAACAGTACTGTTAAAGTCCTTAGATATGTATTATCAAGGAAGGTATTTGAATATCTTTTTAGAGAAGTTACAAAATGTATTTGTTTTGAAGATTCAAGATGGACGGGAATTTTCAGATTTTTCAAATGAGATATGTAGGTAGATATTTAATAGGCTTATGAAAGTTACTCTTGTTAACAGACCAAGAGAAATTCAGTATAAAAAACGGCTTCATGGAGCAATATACAACAGAGAACACTTATTCAGAATCGGATTTGTTGAAGATAACTTGTGCTTATTTTGTAGGCAAAATATTGAAACATATTTACACTTGTTCTGACAGTGTGTACAAGTTCAAAGGTTATGGCAGAATGTAGAAGCTAAGTTTGAGCTAAGGGAATTAAGGTCTATGGACTGGGTAGACATTCATTTAGGGTTGTCCGGCAATTCCCCACGAATAAAGATATTTAATACAATTGTTTTTGCAATGACATATTGGATATATAGATGCAAGGGAAAGTCCGTAATATTTTCTTTGGGTGAGTTTAAAAAAGGACTGTTGGAATTTAGGGAAGAAGAAAAGATTATCGAATGGAGGGCGGGTAAATTAGCCTTACACGTATAAATGTGGGAACAAGTGAAGTTTTCATGAACTTTTAACACCGGGCTATTGTAGCCTCGTTTAATTTGTTGTTTTATGGTTGTAATAGAATATTTCTGTCGCTCAAATTTGGGGTATTCTGAGGAAGCTAGGAACAGTGTGTGGTATATTTGTGGAAGTGTGGTCGGGTGGTGTGTTCGTGGCATGGAGGGGGCAATAGTGTGTTTAGTTGTATTGGGTTATTTGTTTTATGTTACAACTGATTTCATTTTTGTTTTCTTCAATCGTACAATCTATTTAATGCAAATATTTTGAACTCATGTCAAGATAAAAAAACAACTGTATTTTATTTCTAAGATTGATTTGTATTTTTTGATATCAATGAAAAAAATATTGAAGAAACAAAAGGGTGTGTTTGTAATTTGCGTGTGTGTAATTTGCATGGTAAAGGTAGTAAGGGAAGAGGTATAGTTAGTCATACCATGAATACCATGATATACGGACTGGCAGACTCTTTATATCATGTCACAGTATCGTAGCTGAATAACATAGTTAATACGGCTGGGCTCGTTACAAGGTTAACAGAAGAAAGAAAACACATATGAAAGGAAAATTCCGAAGGAAACGTACCTTGATTGAAATCTGTTGTAATGATGTTCACGCTGGAAGGTATTACACAAACAAATAATCATATTATAATCTCTGATTGTAACAGGAGGAGCCTGGGTGCTTAGAAGCTCAAAGACATGTTTTCGAATAGATTCTTAAGAGTAAAATTACAATGGAAAACTATTTGAAGAGTAAGCATGTCCAAATTTGCGTATTACTTCGTTCCATTTTAATAGAAACATTCCTCGCTAATACAAAATACGAGAAAACTCAGACCTACATGAAACTGGAGTGAAAAATGAAAACAACATTTTGGTTTTTGTTCATGACACTTTACATGATATTCAGGTTCAACTTCTTTAAAGGTACTATGTCCCTTTTGCAGGCCAAAAAAATGAAAAACTTAAATTCCAACTGCATTTGGAAGATAATACTAATTTAGAACTTCCCTAAAAAAAGGTTGGGCTTGAAAATGTCTTCAAGTGGGAAAATAATGACTATTAGTTGTCAAATTAACTTTAGGGCTATATAGCCCAAAAGTAATAGTCTTAATTTTCAGACAGTTGTACCGAATGGTCATACGTTTTATGCTGCGCAAAGATTCAATCAGTTTAATATTGGCCATCACAAGAAGTGGGTTATTGATGTAGACAAATGCTCATGTACCCTTTACAACTATTTTCCTATACACTGTCGCTCCTAAAGATGGAATAATTTTTTTTTAAATCCCAATTTATGGAATTATTTTAAAAATAATTTAAAAATAAAAGATCTAGATAATAGTATACATTCTCAGTTTTTATTGAATCGTAATTTGCCAATGTGTGTTTTGCGTGACTGCTAAAGTATGTATATGCTTCTATGTTTATCAACTAGGGGACATATGCCCTTAAGTCATAAATGACAGTAATGAGGATTCATGCCCCCACAAAAAGGCACTAATACAGCACATCGACACGGTGTTGATCCTGGCCGTTACGAGGCCATTACTTTGTCACTGAACCATGACTGTACGCAGCGGGGGCTAGGGTAGGGGGCAGTTTCCATAAATTAAAAAAAACACAGAAAATGCAATATGAGGATTCATGCCCCCACAAAAAGGCACTAATACAGCACATCGACACGGTGTTGATCCTGACCGTTACGAGGCCATTACTTTGTCACTGAACCATGACTGTACGCAGCGGGGGCTAGGGTAGGGGCAGTTTCCATAAATTAAAAAAAACACAGAAAATGCAATAAATTTTCAATAATTTATTGCATTTTACCCCGGTCCCCAACATAAAAAAAATCCTCTGGACGGCCATGCATTATGGCTCAAGGCATGGGCACACAGAGGATTATGTTATGGTGTGGGTAGTAAGGGAGGGGTTATAATGTGCCTCATAATATAAATGATTTGTTTTTGTTTTTGTGTGTGTGTTGAGCGTCATATGTGAATTGTATATGTACACAATTAACGAATAATGACATTATGATATGTAAGAATAATTTGTTGAAGAATTATTAGTACTGTTCTTATATTGAATTCAGATAAAAATGAAGTAACGGAAAGCTAAGAGGAGAATGTATGGGTGTGTGCGTATATAGTTTATACGGGAAATGTGTTATGTTTGCTGGTCCAAACACACCAAGCAAACAATGATTGAACTCAGACGTCCTTAGGCATTCTGATGGGCAATTATTTTCTTGACTTGTATGGGGAGGGTTAATCAACTAAATATTCTGCATAAAGAAGATCATTGCTACGAATGACATGGTAAGATTGACCATGTTCACGTGTAAGAGGCATTATTTTAATATTCTTTCAAATTATTGTAGCCATACCACGAATACCATGAATGATATGGGTTTAATCATGGACCCAGGATTTCTTAAAGAAAAGAGAGAAAAGACAGATTGAGTCAAAAGAGTGACTTTGCCAGGAAACCACACTTATCAATGTTCGATCCCCATTTTTAGTCATACCATGAAATACGGACTGGCACCACTTTTTATCATGTCACAGTATCGTAGGTGAATAAGATATTTCATACGACTGGGCTTGTAACAAGGTAAACAGAAGAAGGAAAAACACATATGAAAGAAAAATTCTGAAAGGAAACGTACCTCGATTGAAATCATTTGTAATGATGTTCACGCTGGTAGATTTGACTTAGAAAAAAGAAAATCTGTAATCCCTTATTGTACCCGGAGGAGCGTGGGTGCTTAGAAGCTCAAAAACATATTTGACGAATAGAATCTTTAGAGTAGAATTACAATGGAAAACTATTTGAAGTGTCAGCATGTCCATATTTGGGTATTACTTCGTTCCGCTTTGATACAAGCATCCCTCGCTAATATAATATACGAGTGAACCCAGATACTTGAACCTCGGAGGGAATTTAACCATTAAGCTGATGTTAAATAGACTGAGTGAGTCATGTGTGTATGTATGTGTGTGTGTGCGTGTGGGTGGGTGTGTGTGTGTGTGTGTGAGTGAGTGTGTTTTTAATAATATTTGTTCGTATTATAAGTGAATAATAAGTAAATTGACTTATAACTTATGTTTATGTACTTAAAGTTTATTTTCAATTATTGCTCAGTTATATATATTGCATATGAGTTTTTGTTTAAGTATGTTTGTATTACACAATTGGAGATATAAAACAAAATTACTTTTAAAAAAACTGAGGGTGTGTGGGGGCAGGGAGGAGCAGGACTTTGTACCAGTAAAATAACCTCCAGATTCTGTTTAAAATATAAGTGAATAACATGTAATAATTGACTTATAAAGTATGTGTATGTACTTTAAAGCCCCTCTGCATTATTTTGGCATGGAGGAATTAGACTTTCCTGCAAGGTCACTGGCAGGTGGTTACTTATGAAATCAGCTCTCGAATAACATAAACAAAAATACATCATGGGAATAAACGGATACCGCTGAGGCATTGTTAGCTGTATAAAGGGCGCAAGTAGCTATAAGTAGTGCAGTGGGGCTTTAAGTTTATTTTGTTGCTCAGTTATATATACTGCAAGTTAGTTTTTGTTTAATTATGTTTATGCATAAGTAGTAAATATTAAAACCTTTTTTTTTTAATTCAAAGTATGTTGTTGTTTGTATTACATATTTGGAGGAACACAACAAAACTACAGAAAGAAAACAAGTGTGTGTGTTTGTGCGTGTGTTTCTGTGTGTGTTTCCGCGCAGCCCACATGGGCGATGAAGGTGTACGCATGCGCCGTGAACAATATGCTGGATGGGGTAAATGAAGACAGGGATTAACTGAGTGTGTGCGTCGATGGAGGAGAGAGAGAACGGGGGGGGGGGGTGAGTATTAATTGTGAGTGAATGGGTGAGAGAGAGAGAGAGAGAGAGAGAGGGAGTATTAGAGAGAGAGAGTGAGAGAGAAAGAGGGAGAAACGTTGGTGAGTTAGTTGAATTAGTAGATGTGAAACCAAGAAAGAAATCAATAAGAAACAAGAGAAAATAAATCAAATGAATGATCGAGCAAGAGATTAAAGAGAAAATCCATGGTTTTGCGAAATATTGAGTGAGTGGATTTTGTAAACAATATATGGTTGGATGCTGTTTGTAAGTGTTGGCTTGCATGGTGATGTAGATATAGGCTTGCGGGTGCATCCCGCCACTCATCCTCTCCAAGCGCCATAGTCCTCCTTAGAACTATAAGCTAAGAAAGATAACCAACAGTCTTTTTTCAAGACTATACCAACAGTCCTTTTCAGGACTACAAAAACCTCAAGAAAGATTACCGAGGGTCCTTTTCAGCACTCCTCAATCCTCTCTCTCTCACATGGTGCACCCGCAATTAGCCTACGATATAATATATGGTTGTATTGTGAACTGCTTCTATCTTTACGGATGAGGTCCATGGGAACGCCTTATGGTCCCCCTAGGGTCACTGAGACAGAGCCCCTCGCTGGAAGTCTAGACCGGGGGCAGGAACCCCCTAATGCACTCCACTGTTTCTAATTCATAACCTTCACTATAGCGGTCTTGAGCGATAGAAACTGTAAATATATTCCTTGATATTTGCACTGCCTCTATGATAATATCTTGTTGGAAATCATATCTGTCTATCACATGTTGTTTCTCTCGCTTTCTCCCTCTCTCCCTCTCTCTCTCTCTATCTATCTATCTGCATGATTTTGTTTCAGAATCTGAGACACAGTTACCCAATCGCTTTAATGCAGTGAGAAGTTTCATAATTTTGAAATTATATACACAAAGTATACTGTTTCAGGAAGAGCTAAATACTGAAAGTCCATCATGCTGACCAGTAATATATTAAATGAGCTCTAGCTTAAAATATGACCATGTGATATTTTCGTGGTTTTCTGGTGTCTGGTCACATGTCTCTTCTTATCTTAAATCTAATCGTAGCCTAATCTTTATAAAGCCTAGGACATAGTAAGAGGGCGCTCGACAACAATCCTTTCCAATGTTGTTGACTATAGGACAGTTTGGCCAACCCGGATCGAGCGCGACCAAATGTACTGTTTTGATGGGCTAGCTCATGTGGTGTATTACTAAATCAGTCACAAGGTGGCGCTAGAACAACTCGCCCCTTCATACTGATTGACTCATCAAATGTTTGGACATCTGTGATGAAATTCATGTTTGCTTTTACCACAATCTCGGTAATCAAGTACCAAATAGATCACTTGCCATATACAGCTTCATAATATGTTGTTTATATATCTTCTTGTACAGATGCCATACATGTACGTTTTTACAGTCGTAGATTTGAAACAAAGTAAATTTGCATCATTTCCTATGTACCTTTATGTGTGTGTTATGTATATACACTGTCGCTCATAAAGGTGGAATATTTTAGTTTTACCCCAATTTATGGAATTATTTTACAAATTATTTAAAAATAATAGATATAGATAATAGTATACATTCTCAGATTGTATTGAATAATAACTTGCCAATGTGTGTTTTGCGGAACTGCTAAAGCATGTGTATGCTACTATGCTTTTTAATTAGGGGCCCTACGCTCTCAAGTCATAAATGACAGTAATGAGGATTAATGCCCCACAAAAGGGCACTAATATAGCACATCGACACGGTTTTGATCCTGGGGCCTCACAGTTACGAGGCCATTGTTTTGTCACTGAACCATGACTGTACGCAGCGGGGGCTAGGGTAGGGGCAGTTTCCATAAATTAAAAAAAAAAGAAAATGCAATAAATTTTCAATAATTTATTGCATTTTACCCCGGTCCCCAACATAAAACAATCCTCTGGACGGCCATGCATAATGGCTCAAGGCATGGGCACACAGATTTTTTTTTAATGTTAGGCACCGGGGTTAAATGCAATAAATTATTGAAAATGTATTGCATTTTCTGACAATGAAACAATTTCTGCGATAGTTTATAGACTGACTGTGCTACAGACCCACAAAACACACAAAAGGAGAGATCACACTATGAAAACACATACACCAACTACCTCTCTCTCACACACACACACACATACACACCATCATATGTGCATTATCCCAAGTGTGAATAGGAACAGCTAAAAATTTAGTTCTATCCCTTATTTGGCATATAGTAATCTTAGTAACACAATGTAGTTTTTTCTCCTTATCTACATCTTTGTCCAACTTTTATCTTAGTTGTACCCCTTTTCTCTCTTCTAATTGCACATCATCCTCATCTTGGTCCCTTCTTCATTCGTTCCTTCTCTCTCTCTTTCCCTGTCACCCTTCTTTTTATATGTGTAAGTAAGTTTGTTAAGGGGACCTAAATTATCACAAGCTTCGCTTCTCTAATTGAATTCTTAATTGCATAGTACATACTATGACTGTAAACGTTACATGATAGAACCATGATAAAGCGATGGTACTAATGTTTTCATAGTTAACGGTATTGTTCAATACAACGGTTAAATGGTGACCATGGTGCATGTGTCCCTTTCCTGTTACCATGAGAAACAACACGTTTAATCATTTGCGGGTTTTTGTTATTTTAATGAAGTATACAGTCGTATATCCATAAAGCAGTAATATTCGAAATCAATCGAAATATCAAACTTGAATGCACTCCTAAAATCTTCAGGAGTGTCTTTCATAAATATTATTGTCGCAATCCACAAGCTATATAGTTATTATATTTATATCAATAACATATAAACTGTTCATCATATTGTATTAAAGTACTGTTTATTAAAATATACTTCTTGTTTTTAACCTGAAGAAGGAAGATGCCTTCCGAAAATATGTGTACTTGAAAAACTTGAATACTAAACAATTGGAAAATGGTAGCATGAAACTTGCAATATTTATATTAACACACATATAACACACATATAACACACACATATATATGTATATATATACATATATGTGCGTTAATATACACATATATTATCTATATAGCTAACAACCACATATCCAATATACATCATTGAGGCAACACGTACTTGTAACATGTTAATATTATATTTGTTTAGTACAGGCAGTAAGTTACACAAGTTATAGAAAGAAAATATCATGAATAATCCGAACTGTTATACATGACTAATGACAAAATAACGCAAAAATATATTATTTTCGTCCGAAGGGTACCCTCATTGGGAGAGTCTCAACAAAAGTAAACAAAGCAATTGAAATGTTGAACAAATAAAACAATTAGTCTCTCTATGTAAATCAGACATTTATTACTACCTCTGCTACAACCTTTTTGTCTTCATTTTTCTTTCTCTTTCTTCTTCTTCCTCTTCTTCTTAACATTATATTACATTAAGTTTTAAGTTTTTCTACTTCTACTACTTTAACTCCTAAAATTGCTACTACTATTTACCAACGTTTCTGTGGTGGTACTATATTAATCATACTAAACGATAATGCCATAAGACTGGGTTTGAAAGTCAATTCCGCTTGAGTCCTACTCTGCTTTCCATGAACAAACTGTTAAGGTATCACACGTTCCATCACTTTTACTACAGGAAGAGAAAGGAAAATATTCCTGTGGATCTCACGTCTCCTAACTTTGTAATTTTAGCAGTCTTATATTTTCAAATTAATTTTGTTGTTGAAAATTATGTGGCCAGTTCTAATAACACTGATTAAAACAAATCTGCTTATTTCTACAAGCTTATTTTAACAACCTCATTCGACCAAATTGAACATTATTATACATGTTAACTTTAGTTAAATAGTTCGTCTCGCTAGTTTTTTCTTCCTTTTCATATATTACTACACAGCCGGCGAAATGAGAGTTGTTCTCGAACATTCCCAATGTATGTATCACACATAGTGATTACCTCAATAGACATTCCCCTAAAGGTTTCCTTTAAATGTAGTTTTCTTACAATAGCTCCGGTTCGCCTATATTATCAATGAATTATAAATCATATTGCGTTCTACAATCATATCTTTATGTTTAATACACAATTGATTATCAGTTCACTTGATTTCACGAGAGCATTCATGAGATTTTACATTATTGTTTCCATAACTTTTCATGCAAGAAGAGTTTTGAATTTGAAGGGAAGGAATTATTCATACAAATGCTCGTGAAAATGATAGCCTATTGATGAAATCAAACTTAAAACAATGTTTTTTATCTGAATTTCTTGGATTGTCAGTCATGAGTTTACCCCGTTTAGTTACAGGGTGGAGTTAGCTTATATGGTGTACTTTTACGCTATTGAATTGAATTGAATTGAGTTGAATTTATTTATTCACCACCATTGAAACATTGAAACATAAGACGAGTTTTGAATTTGAAGGGAATAAATACTCGTGAAAATGATAGCCTATTGATGAATTCAAACTTAAAACAATGTTTTTTGTTATCTGTATTTATTGGATTGACATTCATGTGATCACTCCGTTTAGTTACAGGGTGGAGTTAGCTTATATGATATACGTTTACGTTATTGAATTGAATTGAATTGAGTTGAATATTTATTCACCACCATTGAAACATTGAAACATAAGATATATATATATATATATATAAATGTACAATGACAATGTCAATATAACATAAATACATGACATGAATTTAAAAAATACATGTTCTACAGCGATATACATGTACATTAGACAAATATTAAAAAACAGTTATAAGTATAATTTTAGTTTCAAGAGTAAAACAATAAATGACTATTTACAATGAGTTTGTGATCGATGGTAAAATAGAGTAAACAATAGCACATGTGCTAGTCGAGTCTGACTCTCGTTATCTAAAACCTGAAATAAAGTTCATTGACAAATACACAATGTGTTTCCAAATCCTAAAAATAAGATTTGTGTATAATATTACAATTTAAAAAACAAGACTGGTTGCTATTTACATTTACGGTATATAATTACAAGGTTATAATTCTTGGTTTTCACACAAGAGTAATTTTGTAAGTTTGTTACGAAAAAGGGTTCTTGATCTCTCAATTCTTAGATCAGTAGGAAGCATATTCCAAAAATTACTTCCAACAAACGAAACACAAAACTTTCTTTGGTCTGTTCAGAATAAAGGAAGACGTACTTATCGACCCGTTTTTTGTCTTTTGGAATATTCATGTTGTATCATACTGCTGTAATGTTTTAAGGAATGAGGTAATCGTTCATTTATCAAATCAAACACAAAAGTACAAATAGATAATTTATGCAATTTAAAAACATTCAACAATTTGAGGTCATGAAACAGTGCATTAGTATGAGAACGATGTGGCTTGAAAGTTATAGCACGTATAGCCATCTTTTTAGTATAAAATATACAATTCAAGTGTGATTCAAGTGCCATATGTAATATGTGGCTGTATCAGAGCAGTATACAACAGTATCAATATATGTTAAGGGACAATTTTAATTTTAATTTTAATAAAGAGGATACCCAGCATTTATCTCATTACGTATAAATCCTATGACAAGAAATCACAGGAGTAATAACAGGAGTAATATAAAATTGCACTTAAATGGCATAAGATATATACACACCAGAACTGTTGCATAGACTTAAATATGAAATCTAACCTTTAATCAATTTGACCGAAGCATTGATGAAAACTTTTCTGATTCATTCATTACGTAATATACGAGTGTTTTATGTTTATTATCATGGTACTTAACATCATGAACCATAGTGAAACCAATGAAAACAGGCAAACTAAAGCTTTTCGTTTTGGTCTCATCGGAGTAAATCGCATTAACTAATAAAAAGCCGAAACTTGACAGCATAAGTGGAAGCTAAAGGAAAAAGCGCGCGTTCGTTCTTGCGATTTATTCTGAGCAGGGTGAGACGAAAAGAAATTAGTATGTCTGCTTTCTTTTCTATTTTTTCAATTTTACAATAAAGATCGTCCCTTTAAACATAGTGACGTATATCCGCTTGATCGTAGTTATTAGTGTAACTTAGTCAATATAAGACATGATGTATGAGGTCCTTCAACGAGCATAGTGGTGTTTGTCAGGTAGAAGGCAATGGTACAGGTCAGCTTGACCGGTAGTGTGTAGCCATCGCTGAAACTCAACGAGTGTGAGTAATGATATAAGATTTGTCATCCTGAAAATTACCATCCTGAGAAATAAGAAAAGTGATATCATAATAAGGACAACGTATACCATAATTACATAAGTTGTTTTGGAGAAAGAAATTAATGCTGACGGAAACAATTACATTAACAAATGAGCGAATTGATATTTTCAAATTCCTTATTCCATTAGGATAATTGGTAATTGATCTAGGTTATATGACAGGCTTGCTTCATATAGAAACACAAGGTCTTTCTCAGGTAGCATTGCATGCGACTAGGCATTAATATTGGCATCATCGGGGGACTTAAACACCACTCATACGAGTACTGTTTTCACACTGGCAAAATTTTGCTTAACCCCGTACTATAGGTGGGGTTAGGGGGGGGGGTCTTAGCCCCACCTATAGTCCGGGGTTAAGCTCATTCCACTTTTTGTTCAGGCTCGTATTTACCAAATTGGGCTAGCCCCAAATACAGTATGGGATTAGTTAGCCATGCAAAATAGCAGGGCTAACCCCGCAATTGTGTTGCTAACTCCGCAATTGCGGTGCCAAGAAAATGAAATAGAACAGAAACGAAAAATAGTCCGAAACTACGCAATGGAGCGTATCGCAGCTGGCCGGATGCGAAGTAAGGAGCCCACTGTCCAATCAGAGACGACGTATTCATGAATAAGGATTTTACCGTAAAGCACTACCGGTGCGAAAGGTCATGTGAAGCGCGCTTATTGTGCTTATTGTGCAATGTTATTAAAAGGCCCATGACATCGAAATACAAGTGTATTCATGTTGGTGTGCAGTCCTGCATACATCTCATATTTTGATATGTAAATTTTTGAATTTGTTTCATAGATTTTTAAATATTTTTGGATTTTTTCTTTTCTTTCAAACTTGCTAAGCTCCACCCCAAAAACCTCCAGATCTCATTCCCCTTGTGACATCATCTGTCAGTCATCAATGAGTCAACTTGAGAAAGTTGCATGTAACTTTGCCAAAGTTGACCACCTGTTACAATACCACAGACAATAGCAACATAATTTGTATAAGTTCCTATGTCGGACATGTCAGACTAAACTTATATTCTAGAATAGACAATGGTGTGTAATTTCCCCCAGCTTAGCACACGTTCATAATTTAATTGCATGCTTCGATACATTATTATGTACGATACATCATCATGTCTTTGTTTTCCTGGTGATGCTACAGCATGTATGACATAGCAACTTGTATGTTGCTATTGTATTACGTATTGTAACAGGTTGTCGACTTCGGCAAAGATACATACCACTTTCTCAAGTTAGCTCATTGATGACTGACAGATGATGTCACAAGGGGAATGAGATCTGGAGGTTTTGGGGTGGACCTTTAATAGCAAGTTTGAAGAAAAAAATATTTAAAAAAATATTAAAAAATCTATGAAACAAATTCAGAAGTTTACATATCAAAATATGAGATTTATGCAGGACTGCACACCAACAGGAATACGCTTGTATTTCGGTGTCATGGGCCCTTTAAGCGCAGCTGCAGAAAATGCCCTAATGAATATTCATGATATGGAGCTAATCCGGGGCAGTGAGAACAGCGAGAATTTTCTTATTCCGGAATAGGCGCTACTACGGGACTAAAACAGCGTGTGTGAAAAGCCAAACAAAGTTAGTCCGGGGTAAATGATATAGTACGGGGCTATAAAGCAAAGTACAGGGTTAAGCAAAACCAGCGTGAAGGTAGTGTTTGTGGATGAAACGCAAGTTAAAAGGGAAGTCCACCCTGATATTGAGTTGTTTTTAATATAAGCAGAAACATTGAGAGAAATAAATTATTGAAAGTTTGAAAAATAGGAGAGTTATGAATTTGTTAAGTTGCCATTAGTGAAACACAAATTTGCAATACCGTGACGTATCATGCAAGCTCCTTTCTAAGTTTCTCTCTTTAGAAAATGTTATAAACTTTTATTTTCTTAGTTATATATGACGGAATAGATATGTTTCATACAGGGTTGTATATAAACATAATTGCATTATTTATATTTAACTACATTTTCTTGTAGAAAACATAGATTTGTTCCATGAAAATGGCCTCTCTAACATGTGCTCTTCATTTAAAATGACTGAGAGCAATTCTGAAGCTGTCCATATGTGTTGGAAAAGGGGCACCTACAAAGATTTACATTAAAGCGGAAACAATACAATTTTTGTGAAAAGGCATTGTTATATATCCCGGCCTACTTTGTAATTATTGATTTTTGTTTCTCTATGTTGTCCAAGATACTACCCCATACTTTGCAGTTGCATTTTTGGAGGTCTGAACATTACTTTGAGAGAGATCGAAGCGATTTCAAGAGTAGTGAATAATAATAATAATATTCGGTTCTTGTACTTATAGCGCATATCACATTACATATTCCTTTTAAAGCGTTTCCAAACAGCTTTAGGAATTATCATTCTAGCTTTAGTTCCGGCAGCTGTTATAAGCGCACAGTGCGTTTTAAGTTCAAATCATAACAGGTACTTATTTAGGTCATCTGGGTCGATTGCGGCAAATGTAGATTAATGTCTTGCCAAAGGACATTTGTGCCGCGGCTTGACTCGAACCTCAGACCTTGTGATCCACTGTCTGGTGACATATCCACTCGACCACGACAATCTCCACAGGAAGTCGTATTTCGACTGATTAGATCAAATAATTAGATGAAATAACCAATCCTGGTAGAGTTTTAAGCACGAGCTTATGGTAAACTAGATGGAACTTCGACATACATGTCTTGAGTTTGATGGTAATCCGTCCGTCGGTTCTAATGATAATGCGATTACAAGCTATTTTGCATATATAATGAGCCAAATGACCGTTGACCTTTGACCTCATGACCCCAACATCTAATCAGTTCATTGGCTAAGCATGATACAAATGTCCATCGGTTCTAATGATGTGATCATAAGCTATCTATGCATACATAATGAAACCTGTGACATTTTACCTCGTGACCCCCAAATCTAATCAATTCATTGGCTCTGCAAGATACATCCATGACTTAGGTTTGACAGGAATCCATCAATTGTTTCTTGAGATAACGCGATCACAAGCTATTTGTGCATACATAATGAGCACTGTGACCTTTGGCCTTTGACCTCGTGACCCCAAAATCTGTTCAATTCATTGTCTCTACAAGATACATCCATGACTTAGGTTTGGCAGGAATACATCAATCGGTTCTTGAGATAACGCGATCACGAGAACGGGACGTACGGACGGACGGACAACCCGAAAACATAATGCCACCGGCTACTTCGTAACGGAGGCATAATAAAAGAATTGATGAGACATTTAATATATAATATTACATGTTCGTGATAAGATAAAAAGCATAAAATGTTGGATAAAATTCTAGATCAAAGAAATGCTCTCAGTTGTTTTAAAAAGGGGGTACATAGGAAGTCTAGGTTTCGGGTAAACAAGGAGTGATAAAAAGAGTTTTGAAAACCTCTTCATTATCTAAAATGTAATATTCGTGAACATATGGCAATTTATTGCTTTAATAGTCTACGGAGTTCCAAAGGGCGTGATTTAGAAACGAGGATATGTTCGAAGACGCCTTGATAGCAGTTAAGTAGAATATGTCATGGTACCTTTTAGGGACAAAACAAAAGTGTAGAAAGGGCACACTATAAAAACAGCGAGCTGGAGAAGGGACATTTGGTGGCGTTAAAATGAGAACGTGGGAATTCGGGGCATTGCCTGGGATTCACTGCCTTTCACTGTGCAAACTATGCAAACTATGCAACCTATACCATAGCACTATACCATGGATGACGTCATATATATGCGATCGATCAAGATCAATGTGCTGTCGGTCGTGGTCGCGGTACTGTCGTCTGCGCTGCTCTCACTGCACTCTACACTTCTTCAGTGACAGTTAACATAACTATTATTAGTATGAAGGTTGGTTTGAAAAATATAAAACAAATATATCATGCACTTTTTCAATCCACTAGTTAAAATGATGGTTTCCTCGGCGACAGTGCTATTCCTGCCACCTCGATCCATAATTTTAACTAGAGCCTCTCAGTGCATGGTATATTTGTTTATTATACATACGAAATTAAGAAATAGTGAAAGTGTACAATGGACACAACGTGGATCAATACTTACATGATAAACATGCACATTGAGGTCGCCGCGTGGAGATGTGTGAAGACCTTTAAGATGAGATTCTAGTTTGCCGCCCTTTTTAGTACCACACAAGTAGAACCTTTGTCCAGAAAACAGAGTGATGGCGGGAAGGTGTGTTGGGTGTTAGAGTAAAAAAGAAAGAAGCCGAGAGAGATAAAGACAGGGGGAATATATAGAGAAAGAGACAGGAATATATATATTCAATTTCAATTCAATTTCAATTTATTTATGTTTACAACAAAACAATACAAATCAATTTTAAACATTTACAACAAATGTAGAAACACATATTGGAAACAGAGGAGTCAACTAAAAAACAATGCTTGTACAAGTGTTAAAACCTCAAATGATACTTAGGAATAATGAGTAATTAAATTAACTACCAAAGGAACTACAAAAGGAACTACAAAATAGGGGGAAAAGAGAATGCCAGCAGAGACGAGGAGGTCCTAGTTCAAACTTGTATTTACTACTGGTTTGCATCTGGTATTACAGCTGAGACCAGTAATCTACTAGTCCTAGTAACAAGTGGTATTCTATTTTTTCGACTTCAAACTGGTATTTATACTGGTTTACAAATTGTATCAAATATGGTCTTAACTGGTACCAGTTGAGACCTGTTCAAACCAGAATATACCAGTTGGAAATCCTTACTGGTTTCAACTGGTATCAACTGGAATTTCGACCTGGGAATGATAGAAGAACACGGTTAAAATACAAAGAGTAGACGATGCTAAAAAGGAAGTGAGAGATCGTGGGTACAAAAAATAATACAAAATGATGAGATGCATGTGGGGTTGAGAAGAAGATGAGGAAAGAGAAATGCGCATTAGAAAGGAGTTAAGCATGAGAAGGCACAATATAATATATCAAATTACATTTTGAGTAAACGAGTAAAGAATGATCTTTTATTCAACAACAAATAAAGAGATAGACAAAGAACAGAAAAAATAAGAAAGAGAAACATACAGAGAATTCGTAAGATACTCTTAACTGTTTTTCATGTCGGGATTTGTATACGAGATGTTGTTTTCGTTTCCATTAACGATTCGACGTTGTAAGCTTCAATTAATAAAGCTACAAACTCCGGGAGAGGGAGGGGGAAGGGGAGGGGAGGGGAGGGGGAGGAAGAATGATCAAGGTGGGGGGGGGGGGGGGTACCAAGCCTTAACAATGATATTGAAATTCACTGATCAGATAATAGGGACTTTTAGATTTGCCCGTCGATAGCTTTGACTGCAACGTGTGACGTCATTTTAAGGCACTGCGCATGCGTCATGTCGTCTCAGTCGGCAAAAGAGAATGCGTCAACCTTGATTTTCCTAAATCTAGTCCGGTACTAGTATATGCCGCGTGCGCATAAAATATACAGTTCCTCAGGTAGACAAAGGAACGTCCTTTCCCTGCTATTGTGTAAAAATGTGAAGAACAGGTGTCACATGCATATTCACCTGTTCTACAATTTTTACATAATGGCAGTGAAGGGATGTTCTACCACAGCAATAGGCCAGTTTCGTAATGTAACCAAATTTAATGCATACGTCTTTGTTAAGTGCCTCAATACAAATTATTTCATTCACCTGATAAGAATAATAGTATTTCAATAGTCAGAATGCAACTGCATATATTAAGTGTTGCTAGGTAGGTCAAGTCATAATGTTTGTCCAACCTGGCAACAACTGATGTATGCAGTTCGGATTCTGACTACTGAAATACTATCATGAATACTAGTATGCATTGAATTTGGTTACAAATACGAATTAAAATGGCCTATTGTTGAGGGTAGAATGAGGAACTGTATATTTTGTCCTCTTTCTTTGTTCGTCATGTTCATAGTGTTACTTCCTGCATGCATGTTTATCGTCAGTGCAATCTAAAAGATTTCTGATTGTAGTCAACATGGGCAGTTGAGTACGTTGACACGCATGATCAGTCGGCGTTCGTCGTGTTCTCGTCCACTCAATCTAAAAGTCCCTATTATGAAGATGCGGACTAGTTAGAATGGTTTGGACGTATTGGGAACGAGGTAGAACTAGTTAAGAACCGTTTTAAACTGAGTACGGACGGGCTTGGACTGCCTGGAACTTATAACAAATAAACCCGATCTAAACTTGATATGAACTGACTGTTGACGGGGTACAGACAAGATGGACGTATTGGAGACTGTTTATGAACGATCTAGGATCGTATTATATACATTTTTTGTTTTACACATTCTACCCCGACCATGACCCGTTTTAACGATTTTCTAGGACGGTTTCAGAACAAGTGAGAACTATTATAGTATGATAGGGGCGCATACTGCTGATAATAACTCGACCACAGCACGTTGTAACACGTTCCTAGTAGGATCGAAGTAAGGCAATTCCGTTCATAGTATGGCAATCAGTCTGTTTGTAGTACAACCTCCTCGTTTTAGGTACGTTGTCACTCCGTCTAAATGGAGGACGGGGAATACGTTGAACAGGCTCAAAGTTCTAAAGCACTCTCCCGTACTCGCCAGTCAGAGCCCGTCCATGAAGTTATTAAACAGATAGTAAACAGTTGCTACTACGTTCAACTCCGTTCGCACACAGTTTGAGCCCGTTTAGCAATATTTTCCAGAACGTAGTGAGAACTAGTTCCGTGTGATGGGGGGCTTAAGATTTAAAAAAAAATACCGATTACCGCTCTGCACTACGTTTTAAATCCGCAAACGGGGTGCGTATAATTTGTAATTAATGTCTATAATACGACCCTCGTTCGTTCATACACAGTCCTCAATACGTCCTTCTCGTCTGTACCCCGTCTACAGTCAGTTCATTTCAAGTTTAGATTGGCCAAATTTGCCATTTCCAGGCAGTTCCAGCCAGTCCGTAGTCCGTGTATACCCGTTATTAACTAGTTCTACCTCGTTCTCACTACGACAGCTCGTCCCCAATTCGTTCTAATTGCGTTCGAACGCGCTGCAACAGCGTGTGGAATCACGTCCTGGCTCAAGGGTGTTAAAACCCCAGCGCGTTCTTGCTATTTCTTATTCCCGTTCAACTTCAAAGATTCAAGCTGTGCAAATCAAGACATTCTAGTGAAGCCCCCATCACACCAAACTAGTTCTCAATACGTTCTGTAAATGTTTTCCAAACGTGCTCAAACTGTGTGCGACCGAAGTGAACGTAGAAGTAACTGTTTTTCAAAGTAGGAAGGGGGAGGGGGGGGGGCTAAAGTATAAATGATCACGTAGAGCGTAGCGAGCGATGCGAGTGGGGGTAAATGTGCGTAGGGTCCAGGAGCAAAGCACCCCGGAAGCTCAGTGGTTTCATGCATTTAAATACGGTCAGATTAGCATATTTTGAGACCTTATTTGTGACACTGGCAGGCAAGTAATTGGCTTTGAGTCCGGGGGCGGAGCCTCTTGAAGCTCAGGGGTATAAGGCATTAATAACGGTCAGATAAGCATCCAGGGGACAGCTTAAGGGCCCCGGTGGGTCCTGGGGGCAGAGTTCCCGGAAGCTCGGGGTTTAGGTATTCAACAACGGTCAGATGAGCATATTTTAATTCCTTATTTGTGACACTGGCAGGTCACTAATTGACATTGGGTACAGGGGCGGAGCCCTCTCGACTAAGGGGTTCTAGTCATTTAATTACGGTCAGATGAGCATCCTGGGCCAAGCGTTAGGACACTTGATTGGGCCAAGGGGGAAGCCCATGGGGTTTAGGCATTCAATTACGGTCAGATGAGCATCCAAGGGGACAGAGCCCCCGGAACTTCAGGGGTTTTAGGCATTTCATTACAGTTAGATGTGTATCGAAAAGGGCGGAGCCCCCGGAAGCTCAGGGTTTTTAAGCCTTTCAATTACGGTCAGATAAGAATATTTTGATACCTTATTTGTGACACTGGCAGGTCACTAGTTGGCGTTGGGTCCTTGACTAAGGGGTTTCAGGCATTACATTAAGGTCAGGTGAGCACAAGGGGCCCGCTTTAGGGTCCTTTGTAGGGTTCTGGGGGCAGAGCCCCCGGAAACCCAGGGGTTTCATGCATTTAATTATGGTCAGATGAGCATCCAAGGGGACGGAGCCCCCGAAACTTCAGGGGTCCTGCAAGTTCAGGCGTTTTGAGCATTTGTTTACCGTCAGATGAGTACCCAGGGGTCCGCCTTAGCTTAAAGGTTTTAGGTTTTTGATAACGGTCAGGTGAGCATATTTTGATACCTCATTCGTGACACTTGCAGGTCACTATTTTCTTTTTCTTTCTTTCTTTCTTTCTATTTCTCTTCAACATACTTTAAGTAAGGAGGCCAAAGGGGCGGGGTCGAGCCCAGGGGCGTCGCTAGAGATGGCTGTGGGGGTGTGACGCCCCCTCTCAACTATCAGGATATTGTTGGTAAAATTGCGCTGTCGTCTGCAAAAATGAGAAAAGGGGGAGGGAAAATAGAAAGGGAAGGATGAAAAAGAAAGAAAAGAAAGGAAGGAGAAGGAAAGAGAGAAAGATTTTTATAAAAAGACAGAAAAGAAAGATAAGAAAGAAAAGAAAGAAAAAGAAGGAAAAGGAGAAAAGGGAAAAAATGAAGAACAAATAAGAGTAAATGAAACAAATAATGAAAGAAAGGTGAGAGAGGGGGTTAAGAGCATGACAAAGGAGGTGTGTGAGTTAGAGAGAGAGAGAGATAGAGAGAGAGAGGGGAGGGAGGGGGTTGTTGGGTGGAGTAAACTCGTCGAGGATACAATAAAGATCCGCATAGATAATTATGTTGCTGTGTCGGCTCAGCTGTGTCGGTATTTTCGCTCTATCCATGTGTACTATATCAATACAAAAAGTTTGAACATGGTGAGATGTATAATGTCGGTCGGCCGGCGAAAGAAAAGAAAGGAACGGAGAAAATGAAGGGAAAAAAAGAAGAAAAACAAGAGAAATAAAACAAAAGAAACAAGGGAGGGGGGGGGGGGGGGAGAAAGAAAGGAATGAGAGAGGATGTGTGGGAGTAAGAGGGAAAGAGAGGGGGTGGGTTGTTGGTTGGAGTCAGCTGTGTCGTAGTTTGAATTTGGGAGATGTATAATGTCGGTCGGCCGGCGAGTTATTTTCTTCATACGAACTGTGACTTTGTATCCGCTATGACGACTTCGAGAGAGACTACAACTATAAAACTTGTATGTTCTCGAGGTTTTACCAGCAATCATTAAAAATAATTGTCAATTGTCATTGTCAACTTTAGTAATACTATAACATAGGATTTCCCGGCCAAATTCGCGTGTTTGTCATTCGAATTCATTTAGTTTGCATTTAAAGTTGCACAGATCGGCTTTACCATGCCAATTGTCATTCAATTTTCCAGTTTTTGTATTTAATTTAGGTTTTTGGTCGAAGGGTTTCATAGATCTGTCATTCAATTTAGAAACTGCTCAACTAGCATTCAAATTAATATTCACTTGGCGAAGCGTAAGTTGTATAATTCAAATTAACACCTGTCATTCGTATTCGTAAGATTTTTATTCAAGTTAGGAATGTAAAGGGAAGAATTGCAACAAACTTTTACAGTTTTTAAATAATGCAGTTAAAATGCATGATTTGCCATTGGGGTCTAAGCTGTTATTCCAGTTATTCATTTTCAGGACAATGCAGATGGGTGTAGTCATACATAAAGTAAAGAAGGGGCGAAATCAAGGGAAATGGCATTTCTGCACGGACATGTTCATATACCCGGGAAAGGTGGGGGTACCCTCAATCGCCCCTTTTTACTACAGACTCGGAATTTTACAAAAAGTAATTCACATCGTCTCTTATACCCAGCACACCCCTCTGTTTTTCTTAAAGAGTTTCATAGTTTACTTGCCCGCCAGCAGATCGATGGCTAAAGACTTGGCTAAATAATGAATCATGTTCAAATTGTTGACTCTAGTCCCTACTCCAGTCACAGTATTGTACCCTTCTTCCATAATGAAATTATGATGAAATTATGATAAATTTATGATGAAACATAAGACAAACAACTTCCCTACATGAACATTTACAAATATATTGAGACCATCAGGTCCGTAGATGCAAGTCGTTTTTTTCTTCTTAACAATCAAACTTGAATGCTGATGAATATCAGATAAATTTAATATGTATAAGTGTATAAATGCAATAAAATGAAATATGATGAAATACACATAAAAAAACAATCTTGAAAGAAAAAGAATGAGCTATAAAAAGTGTGTAATAAACGAGAAATGTATATCGACCATCAATTCAAGTGCACAAAGTGCTAATTTGAATGCTACAAATAAATTAGAATGCTAGAAGTACACCGTCGCGTTGTCAGAAAATCGTGTTGCGCCAAATCGAATGACCTAATAGCGAAGAAGCACAGTATTCATTGAATGAAACATACGTAGATTCTAACGAAAATTCCATAGATTTGAAAACTAGAAAAAGGAATATAAACCCGAGATATACCTGACTGCACTAAAACCGTCGAATTTGAACCCAAGACAAATTAATTTAAATGATAAACCCGCGAATTTGGCCGGGAAATCCTATATCATCAAAAGAAAGAAAAGGTTGGCAGCTGTGAGCTTTGAAACGCTCTTGCCGATCATCCCTTATGGAACAATCACAGTGTTGCCACACTATGTTCACATAGTCAACTATGTGTAAACTGTGTGGACATTATGTGTTCACATTGTTGTCACAGTGTGGAGTTTCAGTCCATGTGGTTTACCACATAATATCCAAATAAACTGACATACGTGACACAGAGAGCCGCATACTACCACAGTGGTACATGTATTGAACTATGTGTTAACTCTGTGGTCACAGTATTGTCACAGTGTGGGGTTCAGATCATGTGGTTTTCCACATAGCTGTACATATTTAACACAGAGTGACATACATGTACCACAGTGTGGTATCTACTGAACTATGTGAAAACTGTGTGTTTACAGTATTGTCATAGTATGTGGTCTAAATCATGTGGTTTACCACATAGTCCACATAGTCGTACATATTTAACACAGAATGACACATATGTACCACAATGTGGTATGTACTGAACTATGTGTAAACTCTGTGTACACAGTATTGTCACAGTGTGGTGTTCAAATCATGTGTTTTACCACATAGTCGTACATATTCAACACAGAATGACACATATTTACCACAGTGTGGTATGTACTGAACTATGTGTAAATTCTGTGTTCACAGTATTGTCACAGTGTGGTGTTCAAAGCATGTGTTTTACCACACAGTCGTACATATTTAACACAGAATGACACATATTTACCACAGTGTGGTATGTACTGAACTATGTGTAAATTCTGTGTTCACAGTACTGTCACAGTGTGGTGTTCAAATCATGTGTTATACCACATATTCATACATATTTAGCACAGAGTGACACATATTTACCACAGTGTGGTATTTACTGAACTATGTGTAAACTCTGTGATCACAGTATTTTCACAGTGTGGACTTCAAATCATGTGGTTTACCACATAGTCGTTCATATTAAACACAGAGTGACACATATTTATTACAGTATGGTTTGTACTGAACTATGTGTAAACTCTGTGATCACAGTATAGTCACAGTGTTGGTTTCAAATCATGTGGTTTACGACATATTCGTACATATTTAACACAGATTGACACATATTTACCACTGTGGGGTTTGATTTACCACATAATCGGTCATATTTCACACACAATGACACATATTTGCAACAGCGTGGTATGTATTTAACTACGTGCAAACTCCGCCAAACTTGCCAAATTAATTAGTACAATTGCTACTTATAGCGTAAAGTACTAATTAATTGTATCATCTGGGATTGATGCCACAGTTTACCAGACTATGTGGTGCATACCACAGTGTGGTAACGCTGTGGTATACTATGTGGTTTATACCACAGTGTGGGCCACATGTAAATTTGGGACATGTGGTATTAAACGCTGTGGTGTACTATGTGGTTGATACCACAGTGTGGGCCACATGTGATTTTGGGACATGTGGTAACGCTGTGGTGTACTATGTGGTTGGTACCACAGTGTGGGCCACATGTGATGGTAATGCTGTGGTGTACTATGTGGTTGATACCACAGTGTGGGCCACATGTGATTTTGGGACATGTGGTAACACTGTGGTGTACTATGTGGTGCGTACCACAGTGTGGGCCACATGTGATTTTGGGACATGTGGTAACGCTGTGGTGTACTATGTGTATTGGTATTGGTATTAATGTAGTTGTTGGTAATTGGGGGCTAGTTTTGTCGGTAATCGGTGGCCTCTAAAAAATGCCAACAAAATGAACAGTTTGACTTTCCTATTTATATATAATTAGCTGAAATGACCTAATATGCATATTTGATGAATATTCATGATTTTTTTAAAATTTGAAATAAAATATATTTCCATACCTGTCTGATATACATAGGTTTCACTGATGTATCATGTTCGGTTTTGATTTGATTACATATGCGCATATTATTTAGGCTGACTTGGTTATTTTCACAACTTTCTCATATCTGCAGATTCGCAAAAATGGCAAAAATTACTTATATATCTATTACCGTTTTGGAAACAGAAGCCAACAAAATAAGTCAATTTTTCCATTTTTGCGAATCTGCAGATATGAAACTACATAGAATTGTAATTAAAGAGAAGGTTAAGTTCTGGGAAGAGGTGAAAAATAATTTGTGAGCGTTATCATTCTTATTATGCAAGTGTGGAAGAACATCAGATAAGACATGTTCCCTGAAAAGCATGGCTCTTCAAATGCCTTCATATTCTAAATATGTCATGTAACATCGTAAAACTCGGGGGTAGGATTTTTACGCCACGTGTTCGTGTAGTCCCATATACATCTTTCTGTGTACAGTGTTTGTAACTTTACCAAGACTTGGCCAAATTTCTTATCATTTTGATGATTCCAGAACCTTGCAATACACACAAATACTTATATGCTAGATGATAAACCCTTCCTGGTCGATTCCACACCGTTTCTTTCACAATGCAATCGCATGACCAGAACTCAACTTCATCTTTAAAGGTATGCTTAAAACATGTGTGAAATAACATTATTATTTTTTTTTTTTTATAATAAATTTACCAAAATTGCTATTTCTACCAACTGACTGGTGTTGTGTGTGTGTGTGTGTGTGTGTGTTCGCGGGGCAGACTGTGTGCAAAGTCAGTATGATCACCCTATTATTAGTCTAAACGCTGCATCCTTTGGCCTTCCAAAGCCCTAAAGTGTGCTGCAATCTTTAGTCAGTATTTGCTATAAATTGGTTTGTGAGCACTTTTTCGAATTTCCGGGGGGGGGGGGGGAGAGAAGGTCCCCCTATAAGAAGTGATGTGTGGGTACGTGTCAGCCCCCCCCCCCTTTTACATTAAAGCCTAAATAATCGAAATCAATTTGATTTGATTAGACAGCTCACGAGCATAAGTTTAAAGCTAAAACTAATTCCTCCTTAAAAATTATTTTAAAAATCCAAATAAATTTTAGTTGCTGAAACAGCCCCAAGGGGAATACCCCTGACAAAATAAGTAATTGTTTAAGCTTCGAAAATGCACGAATTCCAAATTAAAAGAGGTAAAGCTGACGGGTAGACATACATGTACCTGTCACCGCATATAGAACATGATGTTTTTTTGATAGACGATGCACGCGTAAAATGATGCGCGCAGTCAAAAGTGATGCCTCCGCAAAGTCATAAAGCGGTTTTACAAACCATAACATAAGGAATTTGTAAAAACTTATTCAAGTGTGATTGTAATCCATTAACAGGTTTTCATAATATCATGATTGAAAGCTTCATTTCATATACATGTATGATCTTTTGATCTATGACCTCATGACCCTAAAATATTATGGGTTCGTTGGCTCTGCAGGATACAAACGTGTCCTGAGTCTGATAGAAATCCATCCGTCGGTTCTAATGATAATGCGATCACAAGCTGTTTTTGCATACATGAAGAGCCTATTGAGTCAGTCTTCCGTGGTAAAACATTAGGGTACGAATGCATGAAAGGAGGAAACGGTTTAGACGTGGGTACAGCCTCCTATTTTTCAAATTTAATACTGTAATTATGGATCAGATTTAATGTATATCTCTCCTGATAAGTTATTTTAGAATCGTCTAGTATGATTGTAACCTATTTTAAACACGGTTCTAACAAGAACCTACCACACATCTGACACCGTCTTCACGCGTCTGCAACACTCGATGAGGTCAACCAGGCTTTCTTCATCCAAGGACTCCACCCCAGCCAGATGTAGACGCTGCAGGTTCTTGGTTTGTTCTTCGATCAGAAGACCCAATCCTCTCATCGTCTCTCTCGAAGCACTCTTCTTCTCTGATGGGAGTGATGACAGTGCTTTAAGCCTGATGTGTTTGAGGGGCTGTCCTCTGGTCCGACGAAGACCAGCATTGATCTGAGGTATGTCTCTCTCCGCATCATCGATAGTGATATCGATCGCTCTCAAGCGAGGTAGCGATGAGAGCAGACCTGTGTAGCTTTGTGACGTCAATCTCTCAGCCGATAACTTTGTAACGGATGGAAGCTCAGAAGGAGATGAAGGGAAACTGAAAGAGGAGTCTGAGATGCTGAGATGTTTCAGTGAGGTGAAGGATCTGAGACAGGACCACAATTTGACGGTCATTTCGGTAGATAGCTGACAGTCCTTGATTGTCCATATTTTAATCTATGATGACATACAGAAAGAATAAGTCGCCATTGTTACACAACATAACAAATACAAATTGTATAAAAGGGAGGAGAGTACGAATACATTTCTTTAAAAAAAGGTATCGATCGTTTGGAGAGGAAAGGAAAATATAAAAACATCATCAATACAAATCCTCGAATTATTTGAACTCAACCTGATATATTGATCGACACGCGTTTATGACTATATCTTAATTAATTTCCTAGCTACAATTTCCTGTCAAAATCGTTATACCGATATAATTTATTTGTAATTAAAGATAGGCAAAATGTACATTATAAAAAGAAAATTATAATTTTGAATGCGTTTTTAACCGTTCTTTGTTCGTCCCCACAACTTTTACTCGCCGTACGGGCCCCGGAGTGTATATGTTATGCCTGGATTACATTTCGCCGGCGATTAGTCTACGGAGCCCGTATCCTGCCCGTATCCCCTTTTGCGTGCGGTCTCTATGCGGAGGCAGGAGGCGGTCGTGAGATTTTCGTACGGATTCACGGGCTCCGCAGCCTTTACGATTTTGTTTCGCGAGAAGTTAAACAAATTTGAAAAAATCCGTAAGCCCGTAGCCCGTATACATGTCGTAGGTGGCACTGCACAATCCCCGCACGGGCATCGATGCTCGTAGATAATGTAAACACAAACATCGTAGCCCGTAGCCTCCTACGATGTCTACGAAAAATCGTAAACTAATTTATCGTACGGCGCCCGGGACAAATGTAATCCAGGCATTAAAGTCCCATTAGGACTAGAATGATTTTCCCATATTATTATTAAGTTATTATAATAATAAATAATAATAACAATTTACTTATAAAGCGCTATTTCCTTTCATTAAACCATTATCATGTATTTGTAATAGAAGATAGGCTGTACATTATACAAAGAAAATGATTCTTTTTAATGCATTTTTTTTAACCTTTCTTTGTTCGTTCCAACAACTGTGTTTTAGACTTGTGATTATGTAATGCTGCGGGGCGTACAGCAAACGAGGTATGTTTTTACCTTAGGTCCTGTAGAAATCCCCATGTCCAATTTTCAATTTGATTCTGAATTCACAATAACTACCAGCAGACCAAAGTCATTTAATACATTGTATATGCTAATGTTCGTTGCAAATACATGTAAACTACTAGTATATTTATATTTCTGGCATGAACGAAAATATATATGTGTTACGTAAAATATGTTTTATAAACATAGACCGAACTGAACTGAAGTCATTGCATTTTTTTCAAAGAAGTGTTATTTCTGATAATTTAATTACCCATTCGGTAGGAAGTGCGATTTTTTAAAATTTTTAATATTACGATACAAATAAGGTGTACGGGCATTAACAATTAGAGCATACTTACATTTTTATCGGAGTCTAGATACATAGGAATCCTACATTATTTCAAAAAGAGATGACAAAATAAGGATAACATGTTACCACTTTAATCGTTTGTGAATAACAAATTACGACTTACATGTTAAAAGTTGAGGACAAATCTAGACTTATTCAACATATTAATATGGCTCATTGTACGTGTGACCTAAAATATTCTTAAAGCGAATATTTGTTGATACCAATATTATTAGTAAAATTTTTGAAATATTTTGATCTGCCAAAAATAATGTGAAACCCGCTTTTTTCTTTGAAATTATATCAATTCACTGAAAGACTTCTATTTTTGTCAAGATTCAATCAATTTTTCTCTTAGGCTAAATCTATGAATGATCAAATCGATATCATTTTGTAAAGAGCATTTTTATATTTCCTGTTTAGATAACGTCAAGAGGATATATATGTATATATACACTGTTAGTCATACAAGTGGATTTTTTCTTTAATGGCATTATTTTTACAATCATTTATTCCTAATAGATCTAGATAATAGTATACAGTCTCATATTTTATTGAATAATAATTGGCGAGTGTTTGTTTTGCGTGACTCCTACAGTTAGTGTTAGCTACTATGCGTATCAACTAGGGGGCCTGCGTCATCAAGTCATAACTGACAGTAATGAAAATTAATGCCTCACAAAATGGCAGTAATATAGCACATCGACATGGTTTTGATCCTGGGGCCTCACAGTTACAAGGCCATTGCTTTGCCACTGAATCATGACTGTATGCAGCGGGGGCTAGGGTATGGGGCAGCCCCCACAAATAAAGAAGAAAAAAAGAAAATACAATAAATTATCAATAAATCATTGCATTTCACCCCCGGTCCCCAACAGGAAATATTCATACATTATGGTTCAAGGCATGGCCACACAGAGGAATTTGTCCTGTTGGGGACTGGGGGAAAATGCAAGGAATTATTGATAATTTATTGCATTTTATTTTCTTATTTTAATATTTGTGGGGGCTGCCCCCTACCCCACGCCCCGCTGCGTACAGTCATGATTCAGTGGCAAAGCATTGGCCTTGTATCTGTAAGGCCCCAGGATTAAAACAGTGTCTATCATCTATATTAGTGCCCTTTTGTGAGGCATTAATCCTCATTACCGTCAGTTATGATTTAAGGACATAGGTCCCCTATAGTTGATAAACAGAGTAGCATACACGTGCTTCATCAGTCACGCAACACAAACACTCGCAAGTTATTATTCATTAACATTTCAGAATGTTTACTATTATTTAGATCTATTAGGATTAAATCATTGTCAAAATCATTCCATTCAGGTTGATATTTTGGTAATTAACATGAATATTTGAGGACTGGTTTAACGCATCACCCTAGCGAATGGAATAAAATGCACGGTGATGCCCATATCAATAACAATTAAAGAGAAAACGGGAGGGAATAGAAAACTTTAATCAATAAACTTAGCTTAAAGGCACTATGTCCCTTTTGCAGCCAACCTCAAATTATGTAGAACTTTGCAGGAATTATGAATATGTCATGTATGTCCTATCTGTGAAATGTAAACGTTAGCAGTGTCCTAATATTCAAATTACGCAAGGAAACCCGTTTACTTGCTAGACTTCACTGTCAGACACTTTTGAGTGACTGACTGGCTTTTTTTTTCTTCTTTGGTAATAACATACATAAAATGAGCTGTAAAGGGTACATAAGCATTTGTCTACATCAATAACCCACTTCTTGTGATGGCCAAAATTAAACTGCTTGAATCTTTGCGCAGCATAAAACGTATGACCATTCGGTACAATGGTCTGGAAATCAAGACTATTACTTATTGGCTTTATAGCTCCTAAGTCGATTTGACAACTAATAGTCGTTATTTTTCCACTTGAAGATATTTTCAAGCACCACTTTTTTTAGGGAAGTTCTAAATTAGTATTATCTTTCAAATGCCGTTGGAATTTAACCTTTTCAATTGTTTGGCCTGCAAATGGGACATAGTACCTTTAACAGTTACTCACTGTTCTACATACAGGCTAGCTGACATTAAACGTGTTAAAGACTGGACAAGATTGATCACTGTTTCCTTGGGTCCGAAAACTACTCCGGATAATATCGCCTGACATTCTGTGATGACAAGACCCAGTCCTCTCATCCTCTTTATCGACTTGCTTGATACATTCCCCTCTGAAGTAATGGATTGGGGGTCGATGCGCGTGAGGTCCTGTCCCGTCAGATGTCGACGTAGACTAGTCTCGATCTGAGATATGTCTTCTGTATTTGCATATCCGATAGTGAAATCGACCTCTTTCAAGCAAGGTAGCGATGAGAGCAGACCTGTGTAGTTTTGTGACGTCAATCTCTCAGCCGATAACTTTGTAACGGATGGAAGCTCAGAAGGAGATGCAGGGAAACTGAAAGAGGAGTCTGAGATGCTGAGATGTTTCAGTGAGGTGAAGGATCTGAGACAGGACCACAATTTGACGGTCATTTCGGTAGATAGCTGACAGTCCTTGATTGTCCATATTTTAATCTATGATGACATACAGAAAGAATAAGTCGCCATTGTTACACAACATAACAAATACAAATTGTATAAAAGGGAGGAGAGTACGAATACATTTCTTACTGAAAAGAAAGGTATCGATCGTTTGGAGAGGAAAGGAAAAGTTAAAAACATCATCAATACAAATCCTCGAATTATTTGAACTCAACCTGATATATCGATCGACACGCGTTTATGACTATATCTTAATTAATTTCCTAGCTACAATTTCCTATCAAAATCGTTATACCGATATAATTTATTTGTAATTAAAGATAGGCAAAATGTACATTATAAAAAGAAAATTATCATTTTGAATGCGTTTTTAACCGTTCTTTGTTCGTCCCCACAACTGTGTTTAGACTTATGATTGTGTTATGCTACGGGGCAAAGGTTTCTTACCTTAGGCCCTGTAATATCCTAATTTTTTTTTTTTTTAATTTAGTTCTCTACTCACAATAACTATAAGCAGACCAACTCGGAAGTCATGTTCATTGCAAATACCCGTGTACTGCTAGTATAATTATATTACTGGCATGCACGAAATTATATAATGTGTGACGTGAAATATGATTAATGAATAAAGACCGAACTAAACTAAAAATTCCCTTTTTTTCTTCAGAGAAATGCTATTTGTGATACTT
Organism: Strongylocentrotus purpuratus; assembly: GCF_000002235.5. NCBI lineage: Eukaryota > Metazoa > Echinodermata > Echinoidea > Camarodonta > Strongylocentrotidae > Strongylocentrotus > Strongylocentrotus purpuratus. The sequence continues at coordinate 22,763,944 of NW_022145606.1, forward strand.
TAATCACCTTTTCGTAAGGAATTGCTTTCTTAAATATTACGAAACAAATGAGGCGTACCTAACAGGTATGAACAATAAAGTATACTTACAGGCAATGCATCTTGATCGGAGTTCAGTGACTTAGAAAACCTACATTAAATTCAAAGAGAGATGTAGAAGTAAGGATAACATGCAACCACTTTAAACGTTTGTGAATAACAAATTACGACTAACATGTTGACAACATCTAGTCTTATTCAACATATTTCTATGGCTCGTCGTACGTGTGTCCTAGAATAATCTTACAGCGAATATTGTACGGTTCATGTACTAATATTATTGAGTAAAAAGTTTTAAATATTTGGATCTGAATAATAATAATGTGAAAGCCAGTTTTGCCCTTCAAATTATATCCATTCACAGAGAGCGGTCCTAACAATGGCTTGTTTTTAAGAATTTCCCAGCCGAGTGTTCCTGAACTTTACTGACCCAGGAAATATTAGTTACACAACCTATATTTTTTTCTCGAAATTCAACAAATTTTTCTCTAAGGCTAAATCCATTAATGATCAGATGGTAAATGTTTTTTTTTGAGAGCATTATTATATTAATTATTGTTTAGGAATCTGCTTTAAAACATTGGGATGATATATTATATGACCTTTGTCTAAACAAAAACTCAATGATTTTACTTCAGGTTGATACTTAGGTAATTAACACTGGTGCACGGTAATGCGAATATCAGTACAAAATTGAGGAGAAAACAGTAGGGAATAGAAAACTTTAATCAAAACAGTAACTCACTGTTCTGCATACATGCTAGCTGACATTAAACGCGTTGAAGATTGGACAAGATCGATCACTGTTTCCTTGGGGCCGAAAACTACTCCCGACATCATTGCCTGACCTTCTGCGATGAGAAGACCCAGTCCTCTGATCCTCTTTCTCGACATGCTTGATACACCCCCCTCTGATGTACTGGAATTGAGGTTGTTACATGTGAGTTCCTGTCCCGTCATATATCGACGTAGACTAGTCCGGATTTGAGATATGTCTTCTGCATTTGCATCTCCGATAGTGATATCGACCTCTTCCAAGCCAGGAAGCGAGGAGAGCAGACCTTCGTAGCTTTGTGATGTCACTCTCTCCGCTGATAACTTTGTGACGGATGGAAGGTCAGGAGGAGATGGAGGGAAACTGAGAGAGGAGTCCGAAATGCTGAGCTGGTTCAGTGAGGTGAGGGATCTGAGATAGGACCACAACTTCTCGGTCATCTTAGTAGATAGCTGGCACTGCTGTATATTAAGCCTAGTATTCTACAATGAAATGCACACATAAATATTGATAATTAATGTAGGCAGATATAATTCAACACCAGTGAAGTTGAAAATGCAATTACTATTGAACCATCTAAATTCACAATGCGATAATTGATTGTATTTTTTCAAAAACAAACAAACAATGTTACTTTGTTGCAATTGTCTTAGTTTAGTGCAAAGAACATCCCTTTCTCGAATTTTTCAAAGCGAAATGCATGCACCCGTTTTACAAAATTCTACTCACCTGGATGGCGTCTGTGTCGCTAAGAGAACCACATCCACTCCTACAAGGAATATTTATCACAAGAACGAGGGAAAGAATATGATTCAATCCATTATTGAGACATTATTTCACATTTATAAAGAATAAAAGAGGCTATAAAGACAATTTTGAAAACAACAATACTAGCAATAACAATTATGATAATAATCTTCTTATAAAAGTGATAGTAATAGCAATGATAAAACGAACATCAATAATTATAAATGTTAATATAATAGTTTGTGTTCATGTCATTTTAAAAAGCAACATGAATACAAATATCTGTACACGAATTAAGATCTAGGTCTACATACCCCGAATTCAAGGACGTTAGTTGTTGAGTCCTAACAAACAAGTCAACCAAGGCCTCTTCGTCTCTGCCTTTCATCCCGGACACATGCAGCCGCTGTTGCTCTTTGGTTTGATCTCGAAATAGAAGACTAAGTCCTCCATTTGACTCGCCTGAATCAATATTCATGTCTGTGGTGAGTGCTGGCCAGGCGTGCAGTCTGATATGAACGAAGGACTGTTCATCCGTAATCCCGGTCTGACCAATAGGTCTGGAGGTCGACGCGGTGGTGATCTGAAAGGTGTTGCTCGTCTCTGCAACCCCGATAGAGACATCGATATCTCTCACACCAGGTACCGATGAGAGCACTCCTTCGAAGCTTTGTGACGTCACTCTCTCGGCTGAAAGCTTTGTGACTGATAGAAGCTCCGGGTGAGATGGATGGAAACTGAGAGAGGAATCTGAGATGCTGAGCTGTGTCAGTGAGGTGAAGGATCTGAGACAGGACCACAACTTATCAGTCATCTCAGTAGATAGCTGGCAATCCTTGATTTTCAATGTGTCAATCTATGATGACATACAAAAAGAACAGGTCGTCATTGTTACATCATTACATTAGAGAGCCGCACGAAATCCGTTCTCTCTCAGAAATAGAGTTAAAATTTATCCTGTAAACCTATCATCACCCATAATTATTGAGATTTTTTTGAAATTTCATCTCAAAAGCAATCAAAAAAATTTAAAAAATCCACATTGTTAATAATTAGAAAAATTCAATTAGGAATAATTTTCATTAAATAAAGATATCGATGGTTTTGAGAGGAAAGGAGAAAAAGAAACAGCATTGACCAAAACTTCCTAGAATCCTACAGATCATTTGAACTCATCGATCGGCACGCGCTAAGAACCTACATGATTATTTTGTCAATCTTAATTCCTTTCGAAGCTATACAATTTTCTATCTTAATCGTTTGGCACATTTCATTTCTTTTCTAATTTTTAATATAAAATAGCTAAAATATACGCTATAATAGCGAAATGATACCTACCGTATACATTTTTCAACTGCATTTAGTTCCTTCCCACAACTTTGTTAGAATTATAATTTGTAATATGCTACATGGCCTTTAGCCAACATGCTAGACTTTTACTTTAGACCCCTCAATATTCCTATTTCCCAATCCTCATTTTTTAAACTAATTTTCAATAAACAAATAACTACAAGCGAACCAAAGTCATTCAACAAATTTAATGTACTAATGTTTATTGCAAATTAAATGTGCATCGTCAATATAATTATATTTCTAGTATAACGAAATCTGACAATGTATATTGTAAAGAGTGGTATATGTATACAGACCAAACTGAAGTAAATTCATTGTTTCAAAGAAATACTATTTCTGATACTCCAATTCCTATTCAGTAGGAAGTGTGAAATGCTTTCTCAAATGGATGAGGCGTATGGACATGTAAAATTAGAGCGTACTTACATTTAATGCTAGTTCATCGGATTTTAGCGTCCTGGAAAACCTTTATAATTTGAAAGAGAATGAAAAGTGTGAGGGGGGGGGGGACAAGTAGCCAATTAATAAATATATGTAAATAACATTACATAATTGAACCGATTTACATTTTTCCGAAGTCAACTGACTTTCTTCTAAGGCTAAACATCATTATTCGTTTATCTTTCTGAGAGCATATTTTTTTATATTATCTGCTTTGAAATATTCTTCAAGACGTTGAGAATACTCTGTATTCATTAGTGATGATATTTTGTTTAGCCTTGCGACTGAGCGCCGGTTCTTTTTATCGTCGTATTGAAAAAAGAGAAGAGAAAAACATGACCTCTGTCTTAACATAACACCAGTATCATTGTTGATACTCAAGGACTCTTTTATCCAAGTTGAATTGGCTTCAGGTGGATACTTTGGAGAATAATGGACTGGTTTAACACATCAAATTAGCCGATGAAATAAAAGGCCCTTATCAATGCCAAATGAGGGAAAAACTAGGAGGGGGGGTGATGAAAAACATTCAATCAATTTTACTTGACATAACATATACTCACTGTTCAAAATACAGACTAGATGACATTAAACGCGTTGAAGACTGGACAACATCGATCAGTGCACCCCCGAGTCCGAAAGCAACTCCGGACAATATCGCCTGACATTCTGTGATAAGAAAACCCAGTCCTCTCATCTTCTGTCTTGACATGCTTAATACATTCCCCTCTGGTGGGAAGGAATGGGGGTTGATGCGTGTGAGATCCTGTTCCGTGAGATGTCGACGTAGACTAATCTGGATCTGAGATATGTTTTCCCTCTGTTCATCTCCGATAGTGATATCGACCCTTTTCAAGCCAGGAAGCGATGAGAGTAGACCTTCATAGCTTTGTGACGTCACTCTTTCGGCTGAAAGCTCTGTGATGGATGGAAGCTCAGGGGGAGATGTAGGGAAACTGAGAGAGGAGTCGGAGATGCTGAGCTGGATCAGTGAAGTAAAGGATCTGAGGCAGGACCATAGTCCACTCGTCACGTCGATACTTAAAGTAGAACCCTCGAACTTTAGTGTCGTAACCTAGTGTTAAGATAGAGAAAGAGATATACAGAGGAGGGAGGAGAGAGAGAATGAAAGATTTGGGGAGTAAAATAGCTATAATATAGTTAATGGAGATAAGGCGATCGAGATTGTAGTCTGATTTTATTTAAGAATATTAAAGAGAAGGTTCATTGATTTTGAATTTGACTGAATTTGGTATCATTGCATTCGAAAACTTACACTGAGTAAGAATATCACATTTGTTTAACTTGTAATTCGAGCGAAAATTTTAAAAGTTGATTAAACTTTACGAAATAACCCAAGACCCCGAAAACGATCGTAATACAGCTGAATTGTCAATAGCGTCACCGAATTAACAACGAATACGAGGGACTTGATGCGTGATCGTCAACGAAATGGAGTTCAGTCTTTTGTCAACTATGTTTATCGCTACGGCAGGCAGCCAGTGAAAACGAATTCGTTTAATCAAATTATGGAAATGCAAGCACTACTTTAAACAAATAGAACTTTGTTATTCCTAGCTCATTTTTCCTGATTGAGGTGTCATACGAAAGGGCAACAAAAAAAGAACTTTCTAGAAATGTGATTTTCCTATTGAAATTCAGATACCGCCCGACATAGGACTTTTTGGTTTCCTCTCTTCAAATTGTTGTAATCACCCATGTGTGAAATATGCAGCATATAGATTGCATTAGATGAAAAGGGAGGATCTAAGCTTTACAAATACGTGTCATTTATTAATCATCACTGTGATTAAGTCATGATAAAACATGTTATTATAATTCTCGGTTTCGTTTTTTTCTCGGACGCACTGTATACCTGACGATGTCCAATGATTGAACGATATTCGTCCGCGAGTGGACTGATGCGGCTCTTATCTGATGCTCCTATCTATAAATTGTTTTGTTTTCCTAACCTAGCCATCCTAGCGCTGCATATTGATATTTGGATATGTGCGCTGGTACGATGTGGTGGAGATCGCAAAATAAATCTGCTGGATTCTGGACTAACCAGTTTGTCGCAATGATTATGGACAAGTTACGACATTGGCAGTCATTGGTTTACGGTATAAGCCTCCCGATGTTCTCGCAATGTCATTTATTTTAAGTAAACATAGCTGTGCACTTGTAATTTGTGTATGAAATATCATTATTTGATAAATTATCGAATCAGATTCTGTGTGCGTGCGTATCATGAATATTTATGACTAGCACATGACGTATTAGTTCTTTTGAGCCAATCAAATGCAGCGGTAGAATGGCTAGGTAAGGGAATACAAAGAACCGGCCAGATTCAGGACTACTCTTGCACGAACGTTCGTGAAGTGAGAGGAATCGGCAGGTAAGATCATGCTTGTGGTCGAGCATTATTTGGAGCACTATAAGTCCCCATCAAACCAAAACTAGTTCACACAACGTTTTTAAACCGTCCTAGAAAATCTTTAAAAAAGGGTAATGGTCAGGGAAGAATGTGTAAATAATGTCTACTGTACGATCCTAGATCGTTCATAAACAGTCCTCAATACGCCCATCTCGTCTGTACCCCGTCCACATTCAGTTGTGTCAAGTTCATATCGGGTGAATTGGCCATTGCCAGGTAGCCCAAGCCCGTCTGTATTCAGTTTAAACCAGTTCTTTACTAGTTCTACCTCGTTCCCAATACGTCCAAATCATTCTAACTAGTTCGCAACTTGTTCTAACTAGCTTGTAACCCGACCACCCCGTTCAGGGACAGTTCATCTCGTCCCCGTCTCGTCCTTAGTGCGTTCGAACGCGCCCCTATAGGCACGAGGGCTGTACAAACCCAGCGCGTTCTTGCCATTCCTCATTTCCGTTCAATTATATTACTGCTAATTGATGCTCGACCAAGTCATGTTGTAATACGTAGTAGGACCAAAGTACGGCGATTCCGTTCGTAGTACGTCCATCTCGTTTTAAGTACGTTGTCACTCAGTCTAATTGTCGGACGGGGAAAATTTTGAACAGGCTCAAAGTTCTAGAGCACCCTTCCCGTCCAAGCCAGTCCGAGGCCGTCCATAAAGTGCTTAAACAGATCTTAAACAGTTTCTACTTTGTTCATTCCGTCCGCGCATGGTTTGAGCACGTTTGACAACATTTTACCGAACGTAGTAAAAACTAGTTTGGTGTGATGGGGCTTCACTTGAATGTCTTGCGCAGCACACCTTGAATCGTTGAAGTTGAACGGGAATAAGGAATGGAAAGAACGCGCTCGGGTTTTATGACCCTTGAGCGAGGACGTGATTGCACACCCTAGAAGCGCGTTAGAACGCACTGAGAACGAGATGAGAACGAGCCGAACTGTCTCTAAACTAGTTAGAATGGGTTCGTTTGTTTTGAAACGAGGTATAACTAGTTGATAACGGGTTTCAATTGACTACGGGTTGGCTTGGACTGCCTGGAATGGCAAATTTACCAGATCTGAACTTGATATGAACTGACTGTGGACGGGGTACAGACGAGATGGACTGTTTATGAACAAACTAGTATCATATTTTAGTCATTTTTACACATTCTACCCCGACCACAACCCGTTAAACTATTTTCTAGGACGGTTCCAGAACGAAGTGAGAACTAGTTTGGTGTGATGGGGGCTTTAAGTAACTCTTTTTCTCATATTTATTTACATTTTATGAGTAATTTATTAATACATTTATTTTTGTCCATGCCTTTGATTATAAATGATGAATGATTTTTAAATAGATGCTTCTTCGACTTATGAATATGGCAAAGAAATGAAAATTAAAACAAGATTTCTGAAATGATCAGTGTTAAAATGCTTATCAAATGAAAATGCGCATACCTCACGCTTCAGTTGCTTCGGAAGATTTTGCATCCCAACGACAGTGTACACGGTGGGTGACTTTAGAACAATACTCCGCGCATTCACGCATCTTTGAACCAATGATGACACATTTCCTTCAGTACCGCTGGTCTCTGATGAGCAGTCAAGGAGAATTCGATATCGCTCACTCTCATCCAAAAAGCTGTTGGAAAGGAGCGCCTCCATTATTCGTATACAAAGTCTATTATCCGTGCCGGCAGCGAATCGGATGAGATTCTCATAGTCACCGATGTTTGCTTTGATTTTCTGTAGAAGTCTGTCCAACTTTGAAATCTTCAGTCGTAACATATATTTCTTTGTTTTAGCAGCGAGGTATTTCCCAGCTGAGTGTTCCTGAGCGAGTTTGTGATAAAACTCAATGGTATTGAAAGTTGTCTCGTTGGGCTGAGGAAGGCCTGTGACCGAAACAGTTGTCTTGGATACTATCCCAAGCTCACATGCCCTATCAAGGATTGCGGGAGCTCTACGAAAATCATGATGCGTGAAGACTAGTTTCTTAGCATCGTCGAGCAGACCAGTAAGGGCAACTTTGCCTAAATGAGATATTATCTCCCTTAACTCATCGGGTGTGATTTTTACTCTTGACTTTGATCGGGTGTTTGCATGGTGCGCTAAGAAAACATTCACGCTGTCCAGTAATTCTGTTTGAGTAGTAGTATCACTGTCCAGTAGGCACTCACTCCATAAGTGACACACCATTAGACAAAATAACGGTGTTTTAACAAGTTCATTAATCAGTGGTTGGCCGTCAAGGTAAATCTTCAAATCATGTCCGCTATTATTAGGATTCGAGTTTGAAGCAAAGAATCTGTCGATGTACTCTCGTGAGCTCTCTTGTGAGAATCCTTCTATCCACATCTTTGTGTATACCCTTGGAAGTTCCGCTTGATCAAAGAAGTACTCTAGATGAGGGCGTGTTGTTACAAGGACTCGACACTCTGGAAATTCTTCCAAACGGATCACACGGAAAATGTTACTCTCTGAGATTCGCTGGGAAGAAGAAATACCCGCATATTCATCTAGTCCGTCTAGTATGATGTGGCAGATACCCTGATTCTCTCTAATGAAACTCTCCAGACCCTCTGGTGTGAGATCCTCAACATCACTCAAAAGCTGGGATTTGATGGCTTCTCCGATCGATGTGAGATGACCTGTGTTTCGAAACTTTACAACAAACAGAAGTGGCAGGTGTTCTAATGCTGACCCCTTTTCTTTGTGAACCCAGTCGTAAGCCATCTTAGCAACAGCCGTGGTCTTCCCTCGTCCAGCTGGTGCCGAAATGAGGATTCGAGCTGGAAGTCTTCCGTTTACTTTCGTTGAAAATATTTCAGCAACAGAACCCTGGAGTATTTCCTTCTTTTTCGTGTCTTGTCCGCTAGCGTCCTTCTTCACCATTGTGACAACCGTGTGCATGTCTTCGAACTCAGCATAATCACTTTGATCCCACGGTTTCATTTGAATTCTGCACAATTGATCTCGGTACTTATTCTCTAACTTTTCGCGACATCGCTGAACAGTCAGTGATGCCGAGATCGTCTTGCTGTAGATACCTGGAATGATACAAGCATATACAAAACTAAATGTCTTATTATACTCACTATGAACATGACTGACAAAGAAAGCGGACAAAATATACAGTTCCTCAGGTAGACAAAGGAACATCCCTTCACTGCTATTATGTAAAAATGTGTAGAACAGGTGAATATGCATGTGACACCTGTTCTACACATTTTTACACAATAGCAGTGAAGGGATGTTCCTTTGTCTACCTGAGGAACTGTATATTTTGTCCGCTTTCTTTGTCAGTCATGTTCATAGTGACTCTGATGATCTACTTACCTCTTTCCAAGGTTTTGGGGGGGGGGGGTAATCCTTTTTTATAATTTTCTTTGAATTACATGAATTATGGTGGTTTGCCTCTTTCAAATAAATTTAAGGCCTAGAAAGTTTTTAAACTATTTTGTTATGTTTTTTTCTTTGGCGTTGGAACAGTGTCATTCTCTACTCGCTGACTTAAAAATCTAGTTTGATATATTATGTTGTGCCCTCTCATGCACATCTTCTATCTAGTGCGTATTTCTTCTTCCTCTCTTCTTTTCAACCCCACATGCAAACCCATCCTGTATTATTTTCTGTACCCCCGATCTCTCACTTTCGATTTGCATTGTTTACTTTTTGTATTATGACCGTGTTCTCCTACCTTTGTCATGTAAAGTGCACTCTTGTCATGCTACAATCAAATTATCTTGAATCGCTATGTATTCAAGTTAATATATCTCATCAAAACCCTTTATTAAAATACTTATTCCATGCATATGGTATATGCCCCCCGATTCAAGTATTCTTGTTTTTTGATTTGCTTGAAATTGTCTTTAAAAATGTGGAAGCCACATCCTTGGACTATCTGTTGATTGGTGACTTAAACTGTGACTTGTTACAGAATAACCCCAGTTGTCATACTAAACGATTGTTACAAATTGCTCGTGGGTATAATTTTCATCAACAAGTTAAAACACCAACACGTGTTACCCAGTCTACGAGTACTTTAAATGATCGTTCATTTTCCTTAAATAAACACTTTGAAAAGGTTAGACAATATTTTTCCAACACTTTGCCCAACGTTGTGCCAATAGTCAACCCAACCCTATATTGGGCAATATTTTGCCCAGTGGTATTGGTAAACGTAAATAGCCTACTTCAAACATGCAGGATTGTTTCGTATTTTGACCAAACTTTGGGCAAAGATATTACCCTCCAACTGCCCGACTACTATGTTGGGAAAATCTTGACCGGTTAAAAAAAAAAGAGATATAATGCCAGTTAAACTGGCATTATATTCCTGTTTTTTTTAAATATGTATTGTTTTCTTATTTACATTTACTTATTTTAATATTATGTATTTGTTATTGTTTAAATATGTGTTTAGTCTGTTTATTCATATGTATTTTTAATGTACCATGTACGGACATGCTGAAAAACAGCTATGCTAAGCTGAAAGCATGTTTTTTTTAATCACTGTATTTAAATAAATAAACAAACAAACAAATAAACAAATAAACAAATGATTAGGACGTTAGGATGGTAGACGTAAATAATCATATTTGATTGATACACGTCTGTAAAACCCCAATTACACACACTCTACCATTAGTATACCCACCTGGATTACTTGGTGTCCCCCTGAGATATGTATCCGCAAGCATTACCAGCTTAGCGTCAATGAGAGCTTGTTTCAGCCTGGGATGCTGGTTGCAAGGCTTCACATTCTGTCTCCAGTCAAACAGCATATCACGTGTTCCCTTACAAGTCACCCTTCCTTCTATCCTATTGGTCTCTGTGTATCTATTGATTTCTGCGAACTTGAATCCCAGTGTTCGTCCTAAGGCCTCCATCTGCTCACCCGTCTCGATGTCCTCAGCCAGCTTGCAGATAAGGTCATTGGCAATACCTTCATGAGCCGCCATACCTATGGGGAACATACACAAAAGAAAAATAAGATTAATAAACTGATTATGAACATATAGGCCCGGATTCACAAAGGGGGTTTGTAGACAAACCTACGTTTATTGCGTCGTGTGACGCGTTTTAAAGCGTTTCAGACCAAGTTTTGTCTGAACCTTAGGCTGAAACGCATCGAAACGTCTCATATGACGCATATAAACCTAGGTTTGTCGACAAACCTCCTTTGTGAATCCGGGCCATAGCCTCTTTATAGTGTGACAGTAAATCAATTCAGTATTTCAGCAGGTCTGCATTCATCATTGTAAAGTACCAATTATTGTTCTCAGATTGTATGCTGGGGTAGGATAGAATGTTAGAGTATCTTTGTTGTGCTTAAGCAGAGAAGTAGGATCTTGACGATCGAAGTATAGGTAATTTGAAAACCTATTTACAAAGAAGTATAATAACAAAGAAAAGAAGAAAACCGGAGAAAACAAGACATTTCAAGAATACGGTCGAGGCAATGGCCTATGAACCTAGTTTTTGCCTGGCAATGCCGGTTTCATTTTTGCGATGCATTGCCAGAGGTAGTGCTCCGGGAGGGGGTGTACTGCCCCCACCTTTTCAAGTACCTGAAAATTATCCTTGCTACGAAAGACCCCTTTTATTTGTGATGAGTGCCCCCTTTTACTTTGTCAAGTGACCCATTTCATTTGTACTAATTGTCGCTTCCGACATGTGATTGGTGCCCCTTACTAATTGGTTTCATTACTAGTAAGTGCCCCTTATTCTTCTTATAAGTGGCCATTTGTACCCTGATGAGTGCTCCTATTCTAGAGTGATAATTGACGCTTTCCGTTTCCAATAAGTGCACTATTTACTTTTAAAAAATCCCCACATCTTCTTATACATGTACGTGCCCTTTCAGCTTCTGACAAGTGCCCCTTTTCTTCATTTTAATAGAGTCCCCTTTCACTTTGGGTGGATGCCCCTTTCCAAATCTAATAATTCTTCCTTTTTAAGTATGATAGGTTCTCCTTGCTGCTTTTGATAATAGCTCCATTTCCATTCTTTTCCATTCAAATATTTCCCCCTGATAGGTGCCTTTCATGTATATATTTAAATTGACGCTTAAATATTGGCCCGTTTGCATTCATTTAAAGAGCTCCGCCCAGCTTCAAGAAATCGGAGCAGCTATGTAAACAGGTACCTACTTGTTAGCCGGGGCAGGGGCCACAATGCCCGCAATATCATAGGAATGAAAAGCGCGCCTTATTTTACAATATGATCGTGCTTATTTTCATGAATTATAGTAACCCTTCTATTGATATAAGTCATTGTGCAAAATAGGGGTGCAATTGGGAAGCAGATTTGCACCCACCTACGTGTATTTTGGCAGAGGGTGTTGATCTGCTCATTTGAGTGTGCAGTATCTAAATGTGCACCCTTATTGGTGCGAGCAGTTGGAGGGTGCGCATTATGCACTAGGCGCAGCCTGCATCAAGGCCTAATTATTAATAAATAATAATTTAAAGTCGAAAATGTTCTCAGGTTTGTATCGATATCCCAACTACAAACTTAAATTACAAAATTAAACATGTTCAAAGCAAAAAAAAACATTTCCCGTTTTAATTATATAATTATACAAAAAGCAAAGAGCTCAATATCATTTAAAACAAAATGGAGTCAGGACATTTTCTATACCGACTATCAATCCGTCTCAATATTAGGGTTGAGGTTAAAATAATCATTCAAACTCTTCTTTCATCAACTCATCGTAGGCTTAAAGGTAACACAAAGTTTTGGGAAATTTTAAAAATTTGATGGATAGTGATTCTTTACAATTTTGATATATTTTGATGCCCCTGTGGATGTATTATAAGCACCAAAAAATTCAGCCCCTAAAACAGAAAAAATTGGAAATAAATATTTACCGGTGCTCCCGGTAAATTTTGATGAATTTCAAATAATAATAATAATTTTCAATGGTAGCTGCGACCATGAAAATCTCAGAAAATGTGTTTGATATATAATTTCCAAACGAGAATAGCTAATCTGTCGATTATAGTCAAGAAACATTGTTTTATAGCTTAATTAATATCTTGAACTCGAGAGGGAGCTATACAACAAAAATAATTTATTATTTTACTATTTCATTACTTTAGACACGATTTCAACCGCGACAACGGTCACTGATTATTGTATGATCGCATAAGCTTCCAATATGTTCATTTGAACCAAATTCATGACCCCATACCGAAACTTTGTATTACCTTTAATAGCTAAGGTCAGCGTGAGAGAATCCTAGGGTAGACAAAATCACAATTAGTTCCCAGCCATGTTGTTTTGCCACGATCCTCTACCTAAACAAATTATTTCCAATAACCCCGGCACATGTTCTTCTAATTCAAAGCAACTGAGGACATTTTTTCTCGACTTTCCCTGAAGCTATATGCCTCGCTACGCTCACTCGAAATTGATATGAGTGATATAACCTTAAAGGTATAGACCAATTTTGGAACGCCCCCTCTCAAAAAATAAAGTGAAAGCTCGTATTACCAATCATGTGAAAGAATATGTTTTGACTAATACGTGATGATACAAATTTGCCGGGAAACTGCCTACTAATTAATATATTTGGTAATTTATCATATCGATCCGACCTGGATAGATATCCCGAATGCACTTCAACATTATCGAATGGGTAGTTTGCACCCACAACCCTTGAACCACAATTTTCCCACTACCGGTCTTTACTTTTAAAGCTAATATTCCTTCTGTCATGAGGTGTTGTTCAAACCCCATTGATATCTATCTAATAAGATTCAATCACAAATGAATCATAATAGACAAATGCAAAGCGTACTAAGACAATCATAAAGATGATCCTTTTTACAATGTATTGATTAAAATATAGGGTTACATCAAATAATGTCTCATTTCATATTTTCCACATTTGGATTACCCTATTTGTTGCATGGTGTTTATAAGTGTGCAACAGTGCAGACAGGCAGAGAAGGCACCCAAAGTGTAAATCAAGGTTAATCTTTTACTCGTTATGCTTATCCAGAAGAAAGTAATAAGGAGCACAAAAAACGCAAATAATAAATTAGAATAAATATGGCAATATATCACAATCTTACCTGGGCTAGTCTGCACTGGAGTCTTCTCGTGGTCATGTGAGTCCTGCTGGTTGGGTATATATTTACCTGTATGGGATGTACAATGTATTATTTTATTTATTGTACCATAGGCTGGAACACTCTTGCAATAAGAACTGGTTTCCATAGGGGTCCAATATTAAAAATGAAGGAAAGAAGCAACTCAAACGATTGTGAAGGATGATGACAATCACTTCAAAAGAAACGATAGTTTTAAGTGATGTCAGTAATCGTTTCTCAAAATTTAAATTATTTAAACCCGGGGGGGGGGGGGGGGGGGGGTAAGCGGACACTTTTTTTTTTTTTTTGGTCTCGAAATTTGGAAATTTGACATTTTTCTTCGTTTGGGGGGGGGGGTGGGGGGTAAGGTCACCTTACGTTAGCCGTGGGTATATATATATATATTTTTTTTTATTAAAAAAAACAAACAAAGGGGGGGGGTTTAGTTTTTTAGGGGGGTTTACACACATAAAAATACCAAAGGGGGGGGTTTGAACCCCCAAAACCCCACCCCCCCCCCCCTGCGTACGCCCCTGGTAGTAGTAGTAGTAGTAGTGGAGGTAGTAGTAGTAGTAGTAGTAGTAGTAGATGAAGTAGAATAGAAGAAGTAGTAGTAGTATTAGAGTAGTAGTAATATCAGTCAGGCGTGGTATAGTAATGGTTAGAATGACAGCATTTTGAAATGATCATTAATGTATTTATAAATTAATGTTCCGGAGTAACGTGGCATGTCAAACCAATTATTTCCCCGACTTTTGCGAGTTTTAGGGAGTTTTCCCGGTCGAAATTTGGGCCCGATTTGTTGTATATGGGATGCAGCGTCTTACGCACATTTCCTATAACGGTTTATCATTGAAAATCACATAGGAAAGACGTTCACTTTGAAAAACTATGAGCAAGATAATAAACAGCTTGATTCAAAGCAAGGACCTATATAACTTTGAACCCAGTGTAATTCAAACAAAATTTTACCTTCTGATAGTCTTTCACCTAATTCAACAAGTCGTAATTCACGGAGCTTGCTTGCTAATATGGATCGAGTTTCGGTGCCGTCTCTTTGGTTGTAATTCCATTTGATGAGGAGTTCTACCAGAGCTTCATTGACGTTGTTGAGATGTTTGACGATGTGTGATTGGCTTACTGCATAGGAATACCCAAGACTGTTGCACAGTTTTGAGTATTTGCCCGGACCTATGTCTTCAGCTAGTGATATCAGCTCGATTTCCTGCAAAGGCTCCATAATGCTGTGGAAAATCATGATATAGAAAGAATACATCTGTGATATCAACTCCATTTCCTGCAACGTCTCCATTATCACGAAATATAAGCAATACATTATGTTTTCTTTCTAAAGCAAAGATTTATGTCACTAGATCCAAGCATCGGTACCTTTAAACCGCAGCGAACCTTATCACATTGAAACAAATACTTACAAAGAAAATATAACCATGACCAGAAATTAAAATGAAGATTAAAAGTAACATATAATGTTTATATCATGTGAGGAGCCTTTGGCGACCTCACCAGTTTATTGCGTTTATCAAACATTTATGATTACATAGCGGGGGTTCTAGGACAATTACCCCCTAGGCAATCACCCTCCCGGAAAATTACCCCCCCCCCCCGGAAGATTACCCCCCGGAGAATTACCACCGGAGAATTTCCCCCGAGGACAATTACCCCGAGGACGACTACCCCCCCCCCAGGACATTTACCCCCCGAGGACAACTACCCCAGAGGACAATTACCCCCCGAGGACAATTACCCACCGAAGACAATTACCCCCGAGGACTACTACCTCGAGGACAACCGCCCCCCCCCCCGAGGACAATTACGATCCCGAGGATAACTACCCCCCGTGGACAATTACCCCCGAGGCCGCCGAATGTACATGAATAAAAAGTGATGTATTCGGTCATGACCTTGATACACGAATATATTAGAATATTCGGGCCTCTCGTTGCCCTCGTTAATCATGTTCTTAAACGTAATGAGTGAGGTACCTTCAATATTTTTAGCGAGCGAGGAAGGCAGAGACTTCTTTTTTTTTTCTCATGTAATTACATACACTAACCATTTCTGATATTTGTTTTTCACAAAATCAACGTTTTCCAAATGTAACATTCTCTTGCGGCACCCCGCTTGAAAAATGCTGTGCTTGAGTTACCAAATCAAATGAGATGATTTACCAGAGAGCGGATATTTATTTTCTTTTGACATGGCAACGTACAAGAAAACATATTATACTTTAGCATGACAACAGAAATACATAGATACCGTAAAAAAACTTTAATTCTGGATCAAGGATGAGGGCCCATTATTCATACAAAGACAAATACACGATTAACTGATCGCAAAAATTACAGAGGATGCATAAATGAAATTTTACATCCTAATTTCTTTGTTGTGCCATTGTTGGCGGGAGAGGCTGTAACGCGAACTCATCTTCGCGCAATGTATTGTTAAATTTCTAAGAAATGTAATTTCTGTTCTTTACTCGATAGCAAAACTACGGGGGAATTGGGCAACCCCTCCCCCCCCCCCCCCACACACATCGAATTGAATTATTTGAAAAGACTGAAATGAACATCATAAATAACAAGGAAAATGAGAGTTTATAAAACTTTCTGCCATTAGCAATTTGGAGAAAAGCTCGCATTATACGTCACAGTGTTACAAATCCTCGGGGGGGGGGGGTAGTTGTCCTCGGGGGTAATTTTCCGGGGGGGGGGTAATTTTCTGGGGGAATATCGTCCTTGGGGTTCTTTTCGGGGGGGGGGGTAAGTTTCCGGGGGTGATTGCCCAGGGGGTAATTGTCCTGCTACGCATAGCGGGTGATAGTAATCACCATTATCACTCTGTTGTTGCAGTTGTTTTCATTTTTAGTTGTCAGATTTACCGTTTTGTGCCTTCTTCATGAAGACGTATACCTAGTGCGTTTCAAACGCATGTCCAGCGAACAAGCAGCGAATATGAGCGTGCTGAATGCGTGCTGAACGTGTCTCTAACGCGCCCAACGTTCTTTTTGCATGCACCCTTGAGTATACCTGGCGTGTACGTAGCTCATTGTGGTTCGGGGACGTTGGGTTAATTCTCTTGGGTGACATCTTGACACTATGAATATGACTGACAAAGAAAGCGGACAAAATATACAGTTCCTCAGGTAGACAAAGGAACATCCCTTCACTGCTATTATGTAAAATGTGTAGAACAGGTGTCACATACAAATTCGCCTTTTTACATAATAGCAGTGAAGGGATGTTCCTTTATTTACCTGAGGAACCGTATATTTTGTCCGCTTTCTTTGTCCGTCATATTCATAGTATAAAAAACTCAGTTGCACTGGCGTCTAGCACGCTCCGCGCATACGGTCTGACGTCCTTTTGGCGTTTACATTCATGCGTCGAGCTCCGCTCACATTTTTGAGCATGCTCAAAAACTCCCGGCGCACACAGCGAATGACGACGAATGCATAGCCTTGGTCCAGCGTCCTCGACGAACGAGTAACGAATGATGACGCACACCTAACGCACGACAACGCACTGGCAAATATTGCAAATTTTCAATGCGCGGGCCGTGTGTGACCGGGCCGCGCGCGACCGGGCCTTATTACATAGCTGACAGTTTCTTTCAAAATTCAAAATGAAGTGTGGATTTGGGGTAGTTCTGCTTTTACATGGCACGTGCCAATGTGATGAGTATAACTGCATACTTAAAGTAGGTCTACCGTTTGGTTCTGAATGGTATAGAATGTAGATTTAGTCAAGATAACTATTTCGATTATACATATTTTCAAACAACTTGGAGGGGGGATTTGGGGGTTGTATTTGTCTTCGGGTGGGGTTGTCCTTGTTTTTCCTTGGGACGGTGTATTTGTCATATAAATGGGATAATTGTCCTCCGGGGGGTGGGGATACTTGTCCACGGGAGATAATTGTCCTAGGGGGTAGTTTTCCCGGGGTAATTTTCCAGAGGTAATTGTTCTCGGGGGTTGGTTGTCCTTGGGGAGGGGGGATTTTTTTTTTCTTAAAGGTAATGTTCCAGGGGGTTATTGTCCTTAGTGGGTAGATTTCATGAAGGTAATCATCCGGGGCGGCATTGTCCAGGGGGTAATCGTCCATCATATGCAAATATTAATCACCTAATGTTAGTTGTTGTTATTGTATTTTGAAATACATGTACTATCAGAGGCGTAATACCGGTGTGTTGGCTCAGTCAGTAGAGCGAACCCCGGCCGCGTCATGGACGTTAAAAAACAGGGGTTGCTGCTACCTTGTTTGGCGTTCGACAATAAAGGATAGAGCAACGTCGATGTGGCGCTGCTCAGTGGCTGCCGGGCTCACGATCAATTTGGCAAAAAGAATTTCCATTTTTGGTTGAACTTAATCAAATTTGGAGTGGACTTTAAAAGATTATTATAATTATTATTAATTATCATTTTGATTTTCCTGGAGGAAAGTTGAGAGACTATCCTGTTCTACAAGCGCTTAATTTCAATTTCGGATTACCTTCATCAATAGGCTTTGACAAATAAAAGCAGATTAAATAACCAATATGGAAAGATAGTATCTGTATCCTGTATAGTGTATACATAAATAGTTGTAACGTTAACATGTCAAAAGAGGCAATGGACTGATAATATAAAAATGTTGGCGCTCCTGGACTATTTTCGTCAATCATTTGTACACAAATATATTTTTTCTAGCTGTATTAGGCGCAAACATAGCATGTTCAGCTTTTAAAGATCCGACTCTCCTTGAAGCACTTTGAATACACGTTACCGTTTGTGTGTATGTGTGTTTGTGTTTGTTATGATGGAATATTGTTATTATGGATAAAAAAATATTCCTGAACACGTCTCCAGCGGAGTATCCAAATTGCCTTCAGTGAGGAAGGTCCTGGTTTGCATTACCATGGGAAGAGGGGAGGGAGGGGAATCACCCCCCTAATGACTAGAAGATAAAGTTGAGTTCTGGTCATGCGTTTTCATTGTGGAATCGAGCAGAAAGGGTTTATCATCTAGCATATAAGTATTGGTGTGTACTGCAAGGTTCTGGAATCATCAAAATGATAAGAAGTTTTGCCCAGTCTTGGTAAAATTACAAGCACTGTACACAGAAAGATGTATATGGGACTACATTTGGCATACAAATCCGTCCTGATGTTAATGATCTTACATGCCATACTTAGAATATTAAGACATTTGAAGAGCCATGCTTTTCAGGGAACATTTTTTCTCTGATGTTCTTCCACACTTGTATAATAACATAAAAACGCTCACAAATTATTGATCACCTCTTCCCAAAACTCAACTTCTCTTTAACCGAGGAAGAAAGAGTTACCCTGTTAACCAATATCATGCCTACACTTCATGCGTTTATTAGCTTACAGTGATTCGCAGGGGCGTACGCAGGGGGAGGGGTTTCGGGGGTTAAACCCCCCTTTTTTTTCTTTTTTTTTTTAAATTATTATGCCCTTGGCTAACCTAAAAAAGGTGACCTTACCCCCCCCCCCCCCCAACAAAGAAAAATGTCAATTTTTCAAATTTCGAGACCCCCCTCCAAAAAATAAGTGTCCGCTTACCCCCTTCCCCACTGAACGACTTTTCGGCCGGCGCGATTTTCAAATTTTCGGGAGCAAAATATTTTGGGCCCGATTTTAAAACCGACCCCCTTGAAAAAATCCTGCGTATGCCCCTGGTGATTCGTGACCTGCATACTACCAGGCTATTTCCTGGTCGGAAACCTGTCGGACGAATTGCCCTCTTGCCCTCACTTCCTACGCCTGTTTATCCCGGAAATGAGCAAGGATGTACAAAGCATCAGAATTGAAACTAAAGTGAATTCTTAGGTTGTTCGTCTTATCTGAAAAGATATCTGTCACGAGGAAGGATGTCGATCACAGACGAGGAGGGACTGTAAGCTTCGTATTGCTAATATTTCACCTGATGTAAAGAGGATTCTTAAAAGCGATTAAGTTTTTCTTTCTTGTATAGCTTTTCCTTTTCTCTCTTTTTTCCTGGGTAATCAGGAACATTTTTTTTTATTGGTGATATTATCAATCATGTAGACCCAGTTCTATTTTCGTATAGCTATTATGAAATCTGTTGTTTGATTATATTAACATTTTATGCACATTGTTTTAATGGAAAATGTATAATACTGAATGAAAGAGCAAATATGAAAACATATTCCGTGTTTTAATTCATTATCATTGTTGCTTTTTAGTAACCTTTCAATTCGAAACGAATCAAATTGATGAAACGAAATTCGGTGAATGGGGTGGGTTAGATAGAAAAGACGGGTGTCATGAATAATATTTTGAATATGAAGGCTGAATATTTTGTTTCTTGGTCATATGTACTCTGTGTATACATGAGTCTCGGAGACGTGTTATTATATAGTTTATAGTATAGTATAGTATTTATGATAGGTTAAAGTGTAGGATTGTAAAATATTCAATGTTCTATTGCAGCTGCTTGCCACAGTCAAAGTATAGACCTTCAGGAAAAAAACATAAATACTAAAGGAAAACTAGCATTCTATTTGAGTTGCTGTCTTGCTAAAGAGATAAATAGATAGAATAGATAACATTCGAAAATATTCTGACAAAATTATGTCAAATAATTTGCATCAAGCAGAGGCGTCACACATTCTAAGTAGCAGCCCCAAAACATATTAATCTCTATGTACGTTTTTATAATTAGCATTTCAATGAATTAAGATTTTTAAAAGCAAATCTTTATTTATAATGGACTCATTTATCAGAGTTGCTTCTTTTTGTCATACACATGTAAATGATACGGCATACCTTAGGCCCTATCGACACATCTTTTTTTATGGGATGCCGTTGCTGCATTAGACACGAGTGCGGTTGCAAGTGTCAGAGTCTTATCTACGCGCAGGTAAGCACAAGGGCCCCCACTCACACACACACACACACACACACACACGCACACGCACACGCACATACAAAAAAGAAGGGCGCGGGCGTGTGTTCGTGTCAATGTGTATGTCAGGAATGCATTAGTAGCGAGTTTTCGCTCAGCAACATCCAGACCCAGGCGCGGATCCAGGATTTCTTAGGGGAGGGGGCCCAACTTTTTTTGTTTTTGCTCCCG
The DNA here is from genome assembly GCF_000002235.5 of Strongylocentrotus purpuratus. NCBI lineage: Eukaryota > Metazoa > Echinodermata > Echinoidea > Camarodonta > Strongylocentrotidae > Strongylocentrotus > Strongylocentrotus purpuratus. Next base: position 22,784,939 of record NW_022145606.1, read on the forward strand.
AAAATTTGAAAATCGCGCCGGCCGAAAAGTCGCTCAGTAGGGGGGGGGGGGGGGGGGGTACAGAGCACAATTTTTTTTTCTTGCTCCCGAAAATTTGAAAAACGTGCCGGCCAAAAATTCGCTCAGGGGGGGGGGCCCAACCCCCAAAAAGGTAAAAATCACGTGATTTTACATGATTTTTTTTTCTCAAGGGGGGGGGGGGCCGGCCCCCCTGGATCCGCCACTGTCCAGACCTTCGCGGACGCAGAGCACTCAGGTTTACGGCCGTCGCACACAGTCCGCCCTCGATACAATACGTGGTTTCGCTTTTCGGTGAATGCGTTCGTATCTCTACGGAGGTATTGCATTTGCAATGCCATTAGGCAATTTTCGTAATGTAACCAAATTTAATGCATACGTCTTTGTGAAGTGCCTCGCTACAAAATATTTCTTCCACCTGATAAGGATAATAGTATTTCAATAACCAGAATCCAAACTTCATACATTAGTTGTTGCCAATTCGACAAACATTAGGGATATTTCGCAAGCTCATTGCGGACAGAGAATCTGCGGTTCGTGTGCAAAATCGAGAAGCTACTATAGTAACAGCAGGGTGATCGCTAAGGTACTAAAATCCAGAACGGGTTTTGGCTAAATCTACGGGCGTTCGCAATGTCGACGCCCCAAGTGAATAAACAGACAATCAGAGAGCTTGTACCAAAGATGGTTATGAGAATTTCGTCGTCTAATAACGAAGGATGACGAATTTTAACGGGCGGATCTAGCTTTTTTTCTATGGAGTGGGCGGGGGGGGGGGGTTGACATTTGAAAAATCGCGCCGACCAATATTTCGCTTAGTGGGGGGTAGCGAGCACTAAAATTTGTTTTCAATTTGAAAAAGTGCCAACCAATATATCGGGGGGGGGGATTAGAAAGCACCTTGGCCAGCCCAAGAGGGGATTTAAACCTCCTAACCCCCCCCCCCCCCCCCCTAGATCTGCCCCTGACACGAATGACTCTTTGGTGAGTTTTGTTCTCCCGATTATTGTTTCTGAACAATTACAACATGAATATGGATATAACATGAATTGTTTTAAAACTTGATGATAAATTATTGTTGACATTTGATAAAAAGCCGTTTTGTGGCTTGGTCGAGACAAGTTGTGCTAGTCGTGTAGTCCCGTCTGTACTGTATTGAGTGGAAGGGAACAGGCCATTTTTGTAATCAAATTTAATACATACGTCTTTGTGAAGTTCCTCAATACAAATTATTTCATTCACCTGTCTAGGATTCGCAATAGTCAGAATGCAAACTGCATGTATTAAGTGTGGCAACAACTAATGTGTGCACATTGGATTATGTCTATTTAAATACTATTATTATTATCAGGTGAATGAAATAGTTTGTATCGAGCACTTGATTCACTTGGGGCGTCATTGAGAACGCCCGTAGATTTGGCCAAAACCCATTCTAGATTTCAGGGCCTCAGCGGTCATCCATCTGTAGTATACTATAGTATACTGTAGTATACTATAGTATACTGTAAGATACTATAGTATCTTCTCGATTTTGCACACGAACCGCAGATTCTAATTCCGCAATGTGTATGTGAGGAATGCATTAATATTCTTTCTGGGCAGAACACATGGGCAAAACGCTGCCATTTCCGTAAATCATTTCTGCTGTATCCGAAACCAGGGTGAGTTTGTTGAATTAGTAGGTATGAATATCAAACCAAAATCGAACAATCGAAAGAGAGAGAGAGAGAGATAGAAAATGAATGAGCGAGTGGGAGAGCAAAACCAAAAATATAAATGTGTTAGTGGGTGAGAGCGAGAGGGTTATTAAGTTATATAGTGTTTAAATGAATGTGGGTGATAAAGAGAGAGAGAACGAGGGTTACTAAGAGGGAAATTGAAATTTTAGGTGAAAGAGAGAGAGAGAGAGAGAGAAGGTTCGGGAGACAGACAGAGAAAATAGAATGACAGATTTGATGGTTGAAAGAAGGAGTGAGAGAAAGATTCATTGTCATTGTTTACCAGTTATTTTGTAAAACAGCATTGCCTAACAAAAAATATAGAATGGAAAGTCTTACCCATAATTGATGATAATGGTGTCATTTTACTCTACCCAATAAAACATAAAAGAGTTTAAATTAAATGCCCAAATAAGAATAATGGTGCATTTATATGAGTTAAATTAGACTGCCAATGTAATTCCATCAAAATGGATGACATTTGCGTAAATGAGCATTTTCGAAAGGGAGGCTAATCTCGGATTTCGTGGCACCACATTTGGGGGGGGGGGTGGGTGGTAGAAAGCACCTTGGCCAGCCCAAGGGGGGATTTAAACCTCCTAACCCCCCTAGATCCGCCCCTGACACGAATGACTTTTCGGTGAGTTTTGTTTCTTCCGAGTATTGTTTCTGAACAATAACAACATGAATATGGATATAACATGAATTGTTTTAAAACTTGATGATAAATTATTGTTGAAATTTGATAAAAAAAAACGTTTGATGGCTTGGTCGAGACAAGTTGTGCTAGTCGTGTAGTCCCGTCTGTACTGTATTGCGTGGAAGGGAACAGGCCATTTTCGTAATGTAATCAAATGTAATACTTACGTCTTTGTGAAGTTCCTCAACACAAATTATTTAATTCACCTGTCTAGGATTCGCAATATTCAGAATGCAAACTGCATGTATTAAGTGTGGCAACAAATAAAGTATGCAGATTGGATTCTGTCTTTTTAAATACTATTATCATTATCAGGTGAATGAAATAGTTTGTATCGAGGCACTTGATTCACTTGGGGCGTCATTGAGAACGCCCGTAGATTTGGTCAAAACCCGTTCTAGACTTCAGGGCCTCAGCGGTCATCCAACTGTTACTAGAGTATCTTCTCGATTTTGCACACGAACCGCAGATTCTAATTCCGCAATGGGTTTGCCAAAATTGCCTAATATTCTTTCTGGGCAGAACACATGGGCAAAACGCTGCCATGACTGCCATTTCCGTAGATCATTTCCGGTGCATCCGAAATCAGAGTGTGTTTGTTGAATTAGTAAGTATGAATATAAAAAAAAAGAAAATTGAAAGAGAGAGAAAGAAAATGAATGAGCGAATGGGAGAGTAAAACAAAAAATAAAAATGTGTTGGTGGGTGAGAGCGAGGGAGTGATTAAGTTATATAGTGTTTGAGTGAATGTGAATGATAAAGAGAGGGAGAACGAGGGTTACTAATAGGGAAATTGAAATATTAAGTGAGCGGGAGGGAGAGAGAGAGAGAAAGTTCGGGAGACAGATACAGACAAATAGAATGACAGATTTGATGGTTGAAGGAAGGAGTGAGAGAAAGATTTATTGACATTGTTTACGAGTTATTTTGTACGCAAAAAGCGAAAGAAATTGAAATATGTAATGTCTCGAAAAGTAATTAAAGTGAGTGTCAATATCAATATTTTTGTATTAACTGACTACACAACACAAGGAATCCGTTGTGCGTGAACAATATGAAGTGCTATTCTTATCAGAGGACATTTCTGCTTTTCATATTCTTCCACACAATAGCCAAGTAATACAATTATTCATAGTTTCTCGTCTCGTAAGCACTGTATTTGTTCCCATCCTTTTTGTGTTTTGTTGTTGATACTTTTTAAGTAAAATATAGAAACCTATAAAACATTAGATGTAGATCTAAAATACATTTGAAAGAAAAAAGCGTAGTTTTCAAAACTTTACAAAAGAAGTTCATTTTATGTATCAAACAACCATTTTAAATAGTATTGAACATGGAAATTATTTAAAGTAAACAAACATGCTTGTAGCTTATGAAAATGTCATGAGTGGTCATTCCCATCAGTGTCAAATGGTGCAGTGTGCAGTAGATTGCTTGAAAAAAACCGCGGTTGCCAAGCTTTATTTGTATTCTTATTTTATTTTTATTTTTTTGGTGGAGTTGATTTTGGTCATGAGTGTTTTTATTTAAACCGGAAAATGATAGAAAACTAGGTATGTGAACTTAATTTATCCGAGTTTCCTACATAAGTAGTTTGACAGTGCAGCGCGTTGCCGACGACTCGCCAGCTGAATAAGCTGTATGTTGTGCGCAAGAGTGCAATACGGCCAGAACTTTGGAGCAGAACCCTACCATACAATAAACGGCCACCACCCCTCCCAGCTTAGGTGTTTGTTGCAGGGTTGCTTGGATACCATAGTTGCCGGAAGTGGGGTGGGCAAGGGGGGGGGGGGTGCAAAACGCAATTTTGCCCCCCCCCCCCAAAAAAAAAATAATAAAAATAAAAAAAAAAAAAAATAATAAATAAATAAATAAAAAAAAAAAATAAGGGGAAAAGTTAACAGGAATTAAATTTCCTAAACATTCCGCATGCCATCTAAATTTATCAATGGAGGTTTTTATAATAGCGATATCGTGTAAATATTGTGAGAGGATGGGAAAGCGTGTGTGTGTTTTGTTATAGGGGTGACCGTGAGAAGACATGAGCCCCTGAGCGCTGTTGTACTGATGGGGGAGGTGGTATTTCTTATTCGATACCAGTGATTTACAAATGTTGCTGAAATGATAAGATTTTCCGGTATTTTTTCTCATTTTTGTTTATAAGTCATACCTTTTTATGCGTTTGTAGGAAAATTAGAATTCCCAAGTTTAAATTCGGGCGAAAAATATGCTTATGTAGAGGCCTTCATGTCAGGGCCTGAAGAACGGCTGGGCTAGGGGGCTCGAACACCTCGTCTTTGCCTTCGGTCGTGTTTGCAAAAGAACTCTATATACAAGTTACAAATGAAGACGGGAGCATAGTGCAGCACGATCTCGGTTGAGTGGTTTCTCCCGTCGTCTTTGCCTTCCGTCGCGTTGCTAAAGCGCTCTAATAAATTACAGACGGATGGACAACGCCAAAATATAATGTTTTTGGTATTCGCTACGTGTGGCGGAGGCATAACAACAAACATACATGTACCGGAGTGTTGGCTATACCGGAGTGTTGGCTCAGTCAGTAGAGCGTCCGCCTCACAACCGGGAGGTCGTGGGTTCGAATCCCGGCCGCGTCATACCAAAAGACGTTAAAAGATGGGAGTTGTTGCTACCTTGTTTGGCGTTCAACAATAAGGGGATAGAGCAACGTCGATCTGGCGCTGCTGAGTGGCTGCCGGGCTCACGATCGATTGGGCAAAAAGAATTTCCGTTTCGGTTTAATAAAATTTGGAGTGGACTATTAGGCTATTATTATTATTATTATTATTATTATTATTATGATAAATGTACATACATAGCGATTCGACGTGGAAAAGACTTTTCGGAAATTAGTTCCGATTTGTTATGCTTTGATTCTCTCATATTCATTAAAACACAACCGCCTCCTAAAGCCACATGTACAAGCCCGCACACAACACACACACACACACACACACACACACCAATTATATTACAATAACAAAGCGCTCTAATCTTTTAATAGACAGTATGCATATACAAATACTCAATTGAGGTTTTGTTATTATGTTTAAGCTACTTTTTAACCTAGGAACTACTCAACAACATAATTATATCCTAATAACAAAAAAACAAATTATGTTTACTTCATTTTAGTATAAACTCTATAGATCTACTTAATTTTCAATTATTTTATTCAATGAGCCATCATTTCCTTCTTTATTTTTTGTTACCCCAAATACTTTGCTGCAGACAAGAAATATTAAATATGAGAAGTTAGAAGTACTTCCACAGAAACATAAATTAACAGGGAGCCCTGCCTAATATCACGTATATACTCGGCGGCCATCTTAGCAACTAGGAATTTGATTTACATAGCCTAATATTAATAGACTAGATGCTGGTGTTTTTTGTTTTATATTTCACCTTTGATAGAGTGTTTGCAAGCGTGCTCAGATAACGAATTCACCAGAAAAGAAGAAGGAGAAAAACGTCTATGTAGTCGCAACTTTCTCTTGAACATATAGCTATTCCTACTACTGTTGCTTCTACACTTCAATAATTATTATGCTATGAGTACATATGATTATTTTTCCTCCAAAATATGAAACAGTATGAACTACTCACGTTTTGTGTATAATCTATCAGTAGGCCATTACGTCCAGGTCAATCACGTCATTTAAAGCCTTTGGTGTAGGTGCACGATGAGTTATTTCGACGTAATGATAAGTGAATAATATATGAACTATAAAGAACTGGATAAGTTTGTGGTCCGTAATAATAATCCGTGAACTAAAACATTGCTCAACTAGTAAGACGTTCTATAAACGTCTCAAAGTGGTGTAAACTGTGAGAATGAAGAAAAATTAAACCAAAAACTTTCGAATCACGGTTCCAGCCAAATACTGAAGTGTCCGATTTTGCTTCTTTTGAAATCTCCTCGCTTGCCAAATGCGATGTAACTTGCTCGAGTTTAGAAAGTATGACAATTCTAAAAAGCCACTCCCTGAGACAGGCAGCAGCATACGAGGAAGTAATAACACAGAGCGTCAGCAAGTCTAGTTGAACGCGATGAAAGTCCAGGATATAAAATGAATGTAACCATGCCTTGCTCGCATGGAATAACATTACAGAGAAAGGTATTCGTGACGGGTTTCAATGTTGCACTGCAGGGGCTGTGGATGGATGGGATGCAACAATAAAAAAGAGGTACTTAAGGTACTATGTCCCATTTGCAGGCCCAAACAATGAAAAGGTTAAATTCCAACGGCGTTTGAAAGATAATAATAATGGGTTATTGATGTAGACAATTGCTATGGACCCTTTACAGCTCATTTTATGTATGTTATTACCAAAGAAGAAAAAAAGCCAGTCAGTCACTAAATAGTGTCTGACAGTGAAGTCTAGCAAGTAAACGGATTTCCTTGTTTAATATGAATATTAGGACACTACTAACATTTAAATTTCACAGATAGCACATACATGACATATTCATAATTCCTGCAAAGTTCTACAGAAGTTGAGGTTGGCTGCAAAAGGGACATAGTATCTTTAAGGGGCAATGAATCCTCATTATAGTAGTAAGCCCTAAATGTAAAACTTGAATATGTAACATAATTATTTTGTATTTTTTATGACCACTGATTTGGATCCATTACTAGTTTTGCAGTTATGATGCTTGCTTTTCTTGTTACCTTCAAGTGTCAGACAGGGATACATTGCCTTCGTTTTTTTATGTTTGTGTTTAGGTTTTGTTTTGGCAATTGTCCTTGCTATAAGCATATATAATTTTTAATCGACAATTACTTTTCCCAGAACTTAGGCATTATATTCTTCCCATGATGTGAATATTTCTGGTATTTGTGCATCAGGCCGAAAGTTCAGATCGATACGTAATTATTCTGACGATTTGAAAAAAACTGTTTAACACAGTTAAAGACACAATGTTTGTCTGTAAACAGTTCCCCGCAAAATATAAGTAACTTTTTGGAACTGGCGGGGGCACAGCCGCTACGTGCCCCTACCCTCCACCCCCTCCCTTTAAGCGGCTAACAAAAATCAAAACAAAATGGGGAAAATAATCATGCATATGGCACCTGTCGTGAAAATGTAATTGACTTTATCATTAACTATGTCTATCATGTGATATAAAGCGAACAAAATCCATACAGAAAAGTGGAGAAAAATAGAAAGATTCTGACGAAATCAATATGTGCTCTGCTACGCTAAGCGGCAGATCACCTACAAAGTTAGATTCTTACGAAATCAATAGGCGCTCTGCTACGCTATACTTACAAATGACAAAACGGCTGGTTCATTCTCATCGCTTCCCTTTCTTCTCTTTCTCATTCTGAACTCTTCTTTTTTGTTGTACCGCTCTTGTGTGTTTGTGTGTGATTGTGGGTGTATGTATATACATGCACGGTTGATTTACCTGCTGATAATTGATGGGCGCTCTTTTTCTGTCTTCGTCTTAATGAACATTTATTTACATAATAAGTTCGCTATTTAATTGAATAATGTATTTACCTTGGCAGGTACCTCATGTACAAGCGCAAGTTGCTTGTTAGTTCTGGCCTTTTATTTATTCTGTACTTATGATTCATAATGTGTTTTTTTATGATGTAAAATAAACTGAATTACCATAACACTCAATATTAAAGGAATATGACCAATATTAATTTGTTTTGACTACGTAGACTATGTCAGAGGCAATATTTCATTACTCTTTCTCTCCCCCCCCCTCTCTCTCTCTCTTTAAATATAATGTATAGCTCGCTAATAGTTCCCTGGGATTTTTGTAGACTTTGTTGATCCCTAGATCATCTAAGGTGACCTCTACTCCCGGATGAGGAAAGAAAGATCATGAGAGTTCAAATTAACAGGAAATAACACCCAGCTCTCATTTGGACTTTGCCTACTGTGTGGAAATATGGGGATAAGTCTCCAAACGTGATCTCGCAAACATATCATACTGTCTTTGCCGCAGACCTACTTGTACCAAGCAGATGTCCTGATAGTTTGCAGACAAAAAGCCTTGCCAGTCGCTGTGCGTAACAATATCTGCACAGTGAGACAAGGCTGAGGGCATACTGCAAAGGCTTTACTTAGTTGATATGATGCAGCAAGAGAATGGTAGAGCTTTATTATTTGTGGTTATGTTTCAAATCGGAGTCTGCGCGAGCAGACTGGTTTCCTTGAGTGGATTCCATGACCATAACGAAAGTAGGAAGGGCATTAATACTCCGTTTAAAGGTAAAGACCAGTTTTGGAAATGTCCCCCCCCCCCCCCCCTCTTAAAAATGAAATGGAAGCTCTTATTACCAATCATGTGAAAGAATATGTTTTGACTAATACGTGATGATACAAATTTTGCCGAGAAGCCGCTAACTAATTGATATATTGAGTAAATTAGTATATCTATTAGGACCTGATAGATATAACGCACGTGTCGCGCACGTGTGCGTAGTCCCTTATACATCTTTCTGTGTACGGTGCTTGTAACTTTACCAAAATTGGGTCAAATTTCTTATCATTTTGATGATTCCAGAACCTTGCAGTACACACCAATACTTATATGCTAGATGATCAACCTTTTCTGATCGATTCCGCAATGTTTTTTTCACAATGCAATCGCATGACAAGAACTGATCTTTATCTTTAAATACGCCTATATAAAGTTTTATTTTAATAGACTCTCACACTTTTCAGACCATCACACTCAACTGTAAAGTATGGTGGTGAAGCTGTATTTTGGACCTGGGCAATCACCCCTATATAGACAATTCATTGCATTGTGACGTTTTACATTCACCTGAAATGTAATCTTTCTGTGTACGGTGCTTGTAACTTTACCAAGATTGGGTCAAATTTCTTATCATTTTGATGATTCCAGAACCTTGCAGTACACACCAATACTTTTATGCTAGATGATCAACCTTTTCTGATCGATTCCGCAATGTTTTTTTCACAATGCAATCGCATGACAAGAACTGATCTTTATCTTTAAATACGCCTATATAAAGTTTTATTTTAATAGACTCTCACACTTTTCAGACCATCACACTCAACTGTAAAGTATGGTGGTGAAGCTGTATTTTGGACCTGGGCAATCACCCCTATATAGACAATTCATTGCATTGTGACGTTTTACATTCACCTGAAATGTAATTAAATTGTAATAATTTAGTTGGGAGAATTGAGGAATCGATCAGATTAGTTTTTCCCAATTCGTATCATTAATAATGGTATGTTTTCGCTCAAATTTTCAGATTATCTTCAATTGTACATCTACATCATTGTATGTCAAGTTCAGATCGAGTAAATTTGCCATTTCCAAGCAGTCCAAGCCAGTCCGTAGTCAGTTTAAAACCGTTATTAACTAGTTCTACTTCTTCCCTATACGACCAAACCCCGGGCCAAACCCATTCTAATTACTAGTTTGGGGACAGTTCAGCTCGCGTAGCGTAAGTTGACCGTGCCAATGCTCTCACTTGGCATTTAGAGTGCTTCTGACCTTTCTCAAGGGTTTAGTTGTTTGTTTACAATCTAAAATGAAAATTAGACTTCGCGCGGTTTAGATGAGGAAGCTGGGTTGATGTCTACTGGCGCGGGCGCAACGACTTCAGGAAATTGCGCTGAGTAAGACTGGGTCTTCTGTAAGTAAAATGTTTATCAAATATATAATGCATAAAGAATTAAAGCCCTCCTCGCCCCCTGTCCGCCCAAACGGTGTACACAGGTACTAGTGAACACACTTGGAGACCCGATAACTCAGTGGCGTACGCAGGATTTTTTTCAAGGAGGATGTTTTTTTTTTAAATTGGGGGGGGGGGGAGGAGCGTTAATTCATTTTTACTCAGCACACTCTGACTCTGGACTGATACATGTGATGTCCATTTAAGGCAGTACGTTAAAAGGACGTCGATCGTAGCAATCCCCATTGTCTTCGTGCGAATCTAAAAGTCCCTATTCCCACTTCGCAGAGGACTTGATGCGAGAACCAACAGATAGAACATGTAGCGACTAGGGCACATACTTCTACAGCTGTCCTCGGAGAGCTCTAGCAAGCACTTTGTGGTTCATGCAGTGCTTCTAGTATGTTTCGTTATGCTAATTCACAAATCCCCCTTCTTCAACATAGTCCATTATACCATGCATCAAAGCTTTTTAATACCGTGCCCAACGATCTCAGAATTATATATATTTTTTAATCTTACAACATTGAGATTAGTAAAATTCAAGATATTTGCTCATTTCTTCCATCTCGTAGATACTTTTGTTTCCTTTTTTTCTCCCTTTGTCACTATGATTCGATTTTGTACTTAAATTTATGTAAATATATTCATTTATTATAACTTGCATATTTGTTTGTAATTTGTATTTTCATTGTTTTATATTCTATTCGAATCTTATGTAATCACGGCCTCGCTGAAAACAGCTTTTGCTGAATGCGGGTACAATTGTTGTATGTGTTTTTAACCGTGAATGAATAACATATACCATACCATACAGTATGGCTTTAATCCACACTTTGCGGATTACTACAGTTATAATGTGTGTGGTAGTTATTTTACATGACTGCTAAGAAAGCAAAAATGCTTGTTAGTTGGGCAACAGAGGACCGACTGATTTAGGTCCTCTCAGACGGTCTTGGTGATGAGGATAAGTTACCACAGGGCACTAGCGCATCCAATTCAATTTAAATCATTTTTTTCCAAATTCCACATTTAAAACAATGTGTAAAAAAAAACAATTAATGGACAATAAAAACATAATAAAACTATGACAATTCAATCAATAACATTTAATGAGTATAAATTAATTCAGTATTAACAGACTACAAGATAAACAAAAGTGGATAATTGGAAAATGGTGAACACAATGAAAACCAGGTTTGTGGCTTGTTAGGGTGTGTTCACCTAGTTTATGTATTTTTTTGTCTTTACATGATTATTATAAAATTTAGACAATGAACATAAAAGATATTTAACAAATTGAAAGTTATTAATATGAACAAATTAAATGTTTCTTATATTGCCTCCTGAATGTGTTATTTAATGAAATATTAAATTGGATACATTTTACATTATTCCAAAGAAGCAGACCCGAATGTCTCAGTGAGTATCTTGAATAATCATTATTATATGTTATTTATTTGCATTTCCTGTAGGATAATTATGAATCTGGGGATTTAAAGGCCCACTGCACTACTTGTACCTTATTGCTCCCTCTATATAGAAAACAATGCCCAATCCGTGCCTGTTGGTACCCCATGATCCTCTTTTTCTTATGTTAATTGAGAGCTGAGTTGATGATTTAATTCCTCCTGTTCACACTAGTATAGCCGCGTTTTAAAATAAACATATTCATTAAATATAAAGGCAAAGTGTGAGTATTGGATCTTTGCATAAGGAAACATATGTGTAATTTGTTTATATAATAACTTAAGTGTACATAATTTCTTAAATAGTGGGGATGATATATAACTTGAATCTTTGCATAAGGGAACATATTTGTAGTTTGTTTATATATGATAACTTAAGTGTACCTAATTTCATTAATAGTGGGGATGATATATAACTTGAATTAGTACACATACGTATTGCTTTTTTCTGTAATATAGTTTAATTCTTGTGAGTGAGTACAAGAAGTATTTCCCCAAAAAGTATTGCAGTAAGAAAAAGTGGATAAAATAAACGTTTTGTGAATATTAAATAAGACATATGCAGTTAAAATATTTTTCAATGGTTTCGAATGGTTTCGAATGGTTTTGAACCCGTATCGCCAGAATACGAGACCATTGCTCTACCAACTGAGCTATCACTCTCGACTAGTTGATGTTTAAAATGACCAACAACAAAAACTGTTTTTGCAGCTGGGCCGAGTTGTCTTTGAGCCGAGTTAGCCCGGATTCCCTCAGAGAGCTCTAAAGAGGGCGTTGTTGTACATGTAGTTCTTCTAGTACAGTATGGCTTAAATGCACACATTTCACTCTCGACTAGTTGATCTTTTTGATGAGGGCGAAGGAGAAAATCAAGATCAAAATTGCGGCATCCATACAGGCCAGGACCCGGAAAGCGACAGCAAATGAACCCGTTAACTCGAAGATGAGTCCTGTAGAGAAAGTCATTATAGAATGATCATAAATGTTATAACTAATGTTCTTTTTCCTACTTCTTCTTCTTCTTCTTCTTCTTCTTCTTCTTCTTCTTGTCATTCATTTGCTTCTTTGTCGTCTTCATCTTCTTCTTTTCTTCTTCTCCTCTCTCTCTATCCATCAGCTTTTTTTTCGTCTTCTTCCTCTTCATTCTACTTTATTTCTTCTTTCTTCTTCTTCCTGCTCCCCTTGCTCCTTCTTCTAGTTCATCTTCTTTTTGTTCTTCTGCCTCCTGCATGCTCCTCTCCCTTTCTTCTTTTTTTTTGGTTTTCAAGTGATATTTAATTTGGTACTAAATACAATATAATATGATAAAATATAATACAGAATTGTGACATGATTAATAAAAAAAATATATCATTTAGACATTCTATAACATCTTTTAAAATTAAACAGAGGAAATCCATATTAAATTCTTCTTCTTAGTATTATTATTATTATCGTTGATATTGCTCCCTTTCTTCATTATTTTGTCTTCTCTTTTATGTATCGAAACAAGGCGTTTTTCATTAGTACGAGTATTTGATTCCCGTGCATATTTTTACATATCATGCACTTAAGTTTACATGGACGTTTCAATATGCAAACATTGGGTCCTTAAACGATTTTGTATTCACTTAAATAATCCACTTAATTGGTAAATTATTTAATTTCAAATGAGATCAGGTCAATCTGTATTTCATTGCAGAACTGATTTGTAGATTAGAAAATTTCCATTTTAAAGCGTTATAATAGAAATTTATGCCGCAACTTAGAAAGAGAGAGAGAAGGGGTGTAAATTTAGGTCAAATAATGGATTGTAAGTATAATATTGAAACGAAGAGATATTCCAGTTCTATTGATGCTCTTTCTTTTTTTTTGTTCCTTATATTTTTAATTATTCTTTCTTTTACTTTTTTTTCATTTTGTTTTTTACTTTCTTTTTTTTTTCTTCTTTTTTTTTCTTTTTTCTGTTGGGTTTTCTCTTTTGTATGTCTCTTGTGTTTTTTATTTTATTTTTTTTTATTTTTTATTTTTTTTTGAGGGGGGGGGTTGATTTTTCATAGTTTCGTTTTTCTTTTTCGATTAAAAAATCATGAATAATACTGACCTGTTGCATAGCCTCCGGTAGCCACACCGAACCCCCTAATAAACGACGTGAAAGCGATGATCCCAGAAAAGTTCTCTTTCGCAACCGAGTCATGAAGGATAGCGTAAAAAGACGTGAAGGTCGCAAAGAGACCAAAACCAGCGAAGAAAGTAGAGATAAACTGTGATATGTGACTGTGGAGTAGTCCGAATATTAAAAGCCCAACCGAGGAGATGATGGTACCGGATACCAGAGTCCGTTTTCCCCATTTGGGGCGGAGGTAGAGGACGCCGCCAGCGGTCAATCGCCCAAAGAGACCACCGATAGCTCCGGTGACTGGCAGGTATGCTTCACGAGAGGGAGACATCCCGAACGAATGGACATACGGGACCATGAAGAGCGCCCATCCGATATAGGCAATTTGATGTAAGAATACGGAGGGGAGAATTAAAGTACAGTATACTTTCTCAGCTCTCAATGTCTGAAAGTATGTCACATCTGCAAGCCAGCTTCCGGTTCGCAAAAGGTACCCTTTAATCAACCCCTTATGTTTCGGGCCAGCTGTCTCGTCTCGCGTTTGAATGTTTATATTGCGAGAGGGATGATTATCGACCGGACACGACGTATCTACTGCTATGGCGTCTTCTTCAACCCCGGTTACACGCACCTTAATCGGTCTTAGCAATGATGCAATCACAACAAAGTTCAGGAATATGACGCCTAGGCAGAGCAGAGCGCCCTCTACGCCATATGCAATTAGCACGTGTGACGTCACAATAGGGAGAACGATGCCTCCAGCCTGTGCTCCAGTAGAGGCTAGGGCGTTGGCGGCGGCATACCTATGATTAAAGTATTCGTGTAGTAGAACATGCGATGTTTGAAACACCGGTGATGAAAGAGCACCTAAAACAAGCAGAAAAATTGCGAAAAATACATTAATGACATAGGGATGATGTTAGCACAACAAATTATGTTACAATACATACAGTTAGCAAGTTAACTATTCATACCCCTCGTTAATTTGATTTTGTTTGTGCACTTTTCGTAACTGTAGAATCAAAGATGGACTGGTCGAATGTGGACCTTTTTCGGACATCTTTAGATAAAAGCTTGAATATGTCACCTAAAATGATAAAAGATATTGGGAAAATCGAATTTTCACATAGAAATGACAATACCTTCGGGTTTGATAATTCGTATGGGGACAAATTCATCTGTTAACTGTACATACATACACATACATACATTTTTATCAATTTTCTCCTTTAGTAATTCAAATTGTATCATTATTACTATTAATATTACTATTTCCATTGTCATTGCTTTTTTTTATCATTATTCTCTTAATTATTGTTATTTTTTTCTTCTAATTATAGGTATCGTCATTATTAATTTCATTTTGTATTATTCTTATTATTTTTATGATTATTAATTTCAAAATTACTATCATTGTTATTATTAGCAGTATAATCATTACTGTCATTATTAATAATATTATTATTAGTGTTTTTATTATTATAATTAGCCTATTATCATTATTATCATTATTGTCATGATTATTATTATCATTATTACTATCATAATTATCGTTATTATTTGTATCGTCATTATTATTATCATTATTGTTATCATTAATACTATTATTATTATTATCATTACAATCATTAATATTATTATTATAATTCTTATTACCTGCTGCCATAAATAAAGCACCGATGACCCAGACTGATCGCACAGCAGAGGTGAGCATCATGCACACCGAGGATAGGAGGGCGCCCACAACGGCTAGGGATCGGGGTTCGAACCTCTGCGACAGTAGATGAACAAATGGACCTAGGGATAGCAATGTATGAAGAATATAAACACGGGTAAGTATGTGTGTGTGTGCGTGTGTGGGTGTGTGTGTGCGTGTGTGTGTGTGTGTGTGTAAACATATATATATATATATATATATATATATATATAATCACATGTGTGTATATGTATATCAACCAAACGAATCCGAGCTGACTCGGCCCTGGGGACAACTCGGCCCAGCTGCCAAAAACGATCATTTTTGGTCATTTTTGGTCATTCTACCCTAACCCTAACCCTAACCCTAACTCTAACCCTAACTCTCCCCTACCCCTAACTCTAACCCTAATCCTGGGCCGAGTTGTCTTTGGTCAGAGTAAGCCCGACTCCATATATATATATATATACGAGGTAAAAGAAAACCCACGCGTTGGAAGATGAATAAAATGAAGCGAAGAATTCTTGCTAGTTTTATGCTTATATTATTGAATTGGTTATTATTCAAGCAAAATTTTGTTTGGATGACTTCTACCTTCTCAATACAATATACGCGGAACAATAGAACAATGAGACAGAGAGAGGGGTGTGGTGGTGGAGGGGTGAAAAAGAAAGATGAATTTTAATTCCATGTCGACATTTTCTTATCCCACGTTTCACTCGGTCACCAAATAGATTCTATTTTTTCTCTGTGGATGTAAAACCCTATGGTAAATGATCCACATAGCTCTTAGTGTAAAGGTTGGAGATTTGCCAGATCCCAGCCTATGCATTAACGTCATATATGGAAAGACATTAATCAACATTTGCCCTTCTCTACTCAGGTGCCAAATGTGCCATATGGGTACCCGATCATGTCGGTAAAATACGGTAGTCATTGTAGCTATCAAATGGTGGCTGGCTTGAAGTGGAAAACGTTCAAAAAATAGATATTGTTTGCGTGGAAAGCCTGGATCCGATAAACGGGTTATTAAAAGCGCTTAAAGACATCGTCGATGGATTAAGTGCCTTTTTTAAACCCAGAAATATTGTATTTTTGCTATTTATATCATTATTATTATAATGACGATGATGATGACGATGAAAACGAATATTATCACTTTAATTGGTATCATTGTGTTTATTATCATTGATACTATTCTCACCATTATTATCTGTATTTGCGTTAATGATGTGATGATAAAAACGGATGACATTCAAAGAAACATTGACAGTTCTCGTACTCACTCGTCATCATGAAAACGACATACTCCATGGACAGAAACTATCTTTACTGTTATCATAACAGTTCTCGTACTCACTTGTCATCATGAAAACGACATACTCCATGGACAGAACTATCTTTACTGTTATCATAATCATTATCATAGTCACCATTACTATCTGTATTTGCGTTTATGATGTGATGATAAAAACAGTTGACTTTCAAAGAAACATTGACGGTTCTCGTACTCACTCGTCATCATGAAAACAGCATACTCCATGGACAGAATAAAACCAACCGTCTGGTAATGAGAATCTAATCTAAGGACGAGAGACGGCATGAGAACACCGAACGATTTCACCGCGCCTTGCTGAAGCGCAGACAGGGTAAACCTCGACAGAAGAATCACGAAACGCCACGGATCGGTCGCTTTGTCGCCGGGGTGGATCCCAGAAACCGCCATGCTAGGAGCTAACTAGTTCACAATAAGGTCGGTAGCTTCACAGTAAAGCTCGTGGTGTTAAACTCTCAGGTTGTTTTGTAGTTAAGGATCGCGGGGACACGTTGGAGTATGTACTTAAAGTAATAAAAACAACGTGTTATGATTATCACAATAACTTCAATGCTGACTACAAACGGTCTTCCTTTGAAGTTGATGTGCTGCGCGGACGCAATAAACTTCGGAGTTTCGCAAGGCCTATGTTACAATTAGTGACCGTTTGATTAGCTTCATTGAAGGTTAAAACTTTGAATATTCTTCGTTGGGATCCCTATGTGAACTTGCGTAGTTGTTCATATATCGTTAGAGATTTCGGAAATTAGTTAACGAGTACGACGGTTCTACGCAAGATGTGCATTGGTCTAGCGGCACGTTCACTTGGTCAGCTCAAACTGGTTCAGATGACCCCGGTTCAAAAATAAGTCACCTATTTTAATAATGATATATCTGATCATTTCCTAATATTTCAAATAACACAAAAACAGTTTCCTATCTATAAAATGTCTATATATAATTCTCGTATTATCAATGATGTATCTCTCAATGTTTTCAAAGAGGAATTGTTACGTTAGGACTGGAATATTTTTAATTATACCGATGTAGTCGTAGCTTATGACAAGTTTTCGACAACTTTATCATTACTTTATAACAGAGCATTTGTAAGGAAAACTTTTAAATCTGTTCGTAAAAAGAGTAGAAAACCGTGGATTACATTTGACTTGTATAAAAAGATAAGGAATAAAAATAAAGTATATAGAAGGTATTGTCATTCACCAACAGAAAATGGCAAGAGGAAATACGTTCAAATACGGAACTACACTAATAAGTTATTAAACCTTGCACGTAAAGACTACTACAAGATGAAATGTTATGCAATAAAGGGAAATATGAAAAAACATGGCAATTAATCAATGGTATCCTGGGTAAATCTCACAATGCCTTACCTAATTTCATAAATGTAAATGGGAAACAAATATCTAATTCTAAAGATATTGCCAATCATTTTAACAATTTTTTTGTAAATATTGGTCTGTCTTTGAAAAATTCCTTATCCTTAGGCAATACTGACAAATTTGCCAAATTTTTACCAAAGCAAAATTCCAATTCTGTATATTTTAAAGCTGTATCTGAAAAAGGAAATTATTGATGTAGTAAAGAAATTGAATTGTACAGATAGTTGTGGCATTGATGAATTCAATCCTGATGTCATAAAGAATGTAATACACTATATTGTTACACCATTGTGTTATATTTTCAATTTATCGATTTCTACTGGAGTTGTTTCCTTTAGATTGAAAATTGCAAAAATTGTACCTGTTCATAAAAAAAGTGATATTCATAATGTTGATAATTATAGGCCTATATCTATACTTCCTTATTTTTCAAAAATCTTAGAAAGGCTCGTCTATAATCGTACATATAGCTATATATGTACAAATTCTATTTTGAATGATAGTCAGTATGGTTTTTTAAAGCATGTGTCGACACAAATGGCAGTTATTGATCTTCAAGATTATTTAATTAGTGTATTTAATAAAAAAAAAATGCATGCTATTGGTGTTTTCTTAGATTTAAGCAAGGCATTTGATACAATTGATTTTTCTATATTATTATCCAAACTTGCTTGTTATGGGATAAGAGGTTTACCACTCCTCTGGTTCAAAAGTTATTTACATAATAGAACTCAATGTGTGTCATTTAATGGTGTTTTATCTGATTATTCGTGAATCTCATGTGGTGTGCCACAGGGGTCAGTCCTGGGGCCCCTTCTGTTTTTACTTTATATTAATGACTTTCCATATTGTTCTGATAAATTGAAATTCATTCTTTTTGCTGATTACACCAATATCCTCTACACCTCAAATGACATTGGATCTTTATATAGCACGTTTAATATTGAATTGGTTTAAATGCAATAAATTAATCTTGAATGCTGGAAAGTCAAAATTTATATATTTTCATTCCAAATATAAACCGGTTTCTACAGAGCTCCTCAATTCATATCAAATAAAAATGGATGATAATGTTCTTAATCGTGTTGCTAATACCAAGTTTTGGGGTATTTTTATTGACGAAAGCTTATCCTGGATAACACATATATCCCATATTAATAAGATAATGTCAATGAATACTGGTGTCATCAGCAAACTCCGCCATACTTTGCCTCAATCTGTTCTTCTTATGTTATACAATACACTTATATTACCGTTTCTTAGTTATTGCAACATTGTTTGGGCAAACACATACCCAACCAAACTGCACCGTTTATATATTCTACAAAAGAGGGTTGTAAGAAATATAACGCTATCTCATTATCAATCTCATTCAAGACCACTTTTTAAACAACTTAATATATTGAATGTATACCAGTTAAATGAATATTAAGTTGTGCTATACTTATATTTAAGAACGAAAAAAGTCTGCTTCCTGAAAACTTATCCGATATGTTTATAACAAACAGTACAATACATAACCATAATACGAGAAATAAGAAGAAATATCACCGATGGTGTGTTAATACACATTTTGCATCATATTCTTGCAGACATCATGCACCTGAAATTTGGAACTTGCTTCCAACTAATATAACTTCAATCTCATTTTACAACAGTTTTAAACGTAATCTCAAAAGTTTCTTGATTGCGCATGACTCTCACTGAATGTATTTATCTAGCTTGTTACCCCTCTCTCTTTCTCTTTCTCTTTCTCTCTCTTTCTTTCTTCCCCTTTACTATCTTCTGACTTTTTCATCCTACCATGTTGTATATCATGTACTGGGTTTGTGCCGGTTGTTATGCAATTTCTGAATGATACTATTCGAAACTTTACTTGCTACTTGTTTTCTTACTATGTTTATTATATCTAATTTGATAGGAAGCTGTCCAGACAAAACCTTTTGTTGTTTTTTTACAGCTGTGCCTTATTCTGTTTTGTATTAATTCATTTCACATGTATATACTATCCCAATTTATGTATCATATTGTACATGAAATTGTATGTTTTT